>NC_061779.1:26080833-26447500 GCF_022458985.1 Mugil cephalus
ATGAATATAAATAGAGGATGAGTATAGTAATGACAACAGAGCCTGTTAACACTGCAACATGGACAGCCATTGAAAAACAGCATACAGGTTCTACGGACGCTCACTTAAGCATAAGCATTAAGTTTTTTTCTAATTCGTGTAAATTGTAAATTGCTATTTAAATGCTTACTTTTATAGCACATTTCTGCCTATTGGTACTGAAAGTGCTTTACAGACACACTGACACATCCATTGACGCATTCATTTGCTAACCCTCTGGTACGTGGAGAGAGGGTTCGTGCTCTGCCCACTGAGCCACAGCGCCCCACCCATGTGAATGTGTTAAAGGGGATGATGCATTTCCTTTCCTTTTTGTGTTAACAGATTCTAATGCTGATTATTTCATAACAATGAAACATGCTGTATGGTCTCAGCTGTGTGAAAGGTGAGTGAACAGTTGGGTCTCATACTCAGTGTGTGCAGTGGAGAAAAAAATGGACAGACATAAAAACCAGGAGGAAATTGTCAAGAGGCAAGTCACAAGCTGAGTTGGTACAGCTACTGAAATAGCAATGCTCGTGGGCTGTTCCTGGTCACCACAAATAGGTAGCTACCAACTGAGGTTTGAAGAGGGACAAATGTGTGATCTGGTCCATGTTACCCAGCAGGTACTCCAGGCCTTTCTATATCCAGCTGCATTAACAGCTTCCTGGTCCTATTAGCCAGACGGCTTTGCTGGATTTTTTCTTCTCTTCCGTCCTATGAGGCTGGGATCTGAGATGTCCTTATTTTCAGCAAATTGCAAAAGATTAAATGCATGGAGAAGTTTTATGAAATATGGCAACCCTTTGTACATCAAAACTCAGCCTTCAAGTAGCCACAGCTAGACGCTTTCTATCACACAAATGTGACTTATCTGCCTCATTGTCATGACTGGAAAAAGAAGCAACCTACATCATTTATATATAGTGTGAGTCTACTACATTAAACCCTGGTGAAAGTTTAGAGAGACTGGAGCTGCTTTCATAATCTGTTTAGCATACTGGTAAACAAAGAACGTACATCCTGATTCCCCAGGGTGGGTCTGTTGGCTTCTTGTCCTGCACTGTCAAAAATTATTCATCTATTAACACTACTAAGGTGTCACAGCATGTTTGTTAAGAGAACTATTGCAAAACTTTATACAGTGACATAAATCCCAAACCATCCTGAGAGGAAGACATTTCCAGCAGCTTCCCTTATGACTTTATCACACGGCTCAACTTACAGCAAAAGCTGTGCAGGTTTTTCTTATCAGGCTGTCACAGTCTGATGACTCATTCCCTTTGTAAAAAAAAAAAAAAAAAAAAAGAAGAAGAGGCAGACATGGATCTGATCAGACCGCGTGGCTGACACAGCTATCAGCAACTTCTATTTGTCCTCACACAGAGATGAACAGAAAAGGTGGAAAAGCAAAGGAGGAGAAGCATACCAGGATACCAGGTGCTTGAGCCCAGTGCCATGAGATGGCATGTGAGGAAAAGCAAAAGTTCAGTGAGAGTGTTATCGCTTTCTTGCCTTGTTTGTTTTGAGTGTTCTTTTGTGCCGTTGGTTTGGTTGGTTACCTTTTTCATACAATTCCACACCACACAACCACATAAATATTTTTAAGCCTTAAATAGCAACAAAATTTACTGTGGATGAGAATGAATAGGCTGTGGAGAGCCAAAGATCCAATAAAAAAAAAAAAAAAAAAAAAATGGAAGGGGGAAAGATGCAAATTAACCATTAAAAGACCATTAAAACTCTAATGCATCAAAGGATGGTGATGTATCAGGCACAGAGGTAGAAACGTAAATAGAAGAGTACTTTTACTTATAATGCATTGCTGCTTTGTACTTGGATCTTGTTCCAGAATTTATTTCATCTCTCTTTAACCTCACAACTACTAAGATTTATCTTGTGACACAGCCCCAGTGTTAAGAACCAGTGGACGAAAACGTAACTATAAATACAATATTTAAAGCTAACTCCGTATCAGTCAAGTACAACAGTAAAATGATATGTATGCATGTAAACAAAAAAAAAAACTAATAATTTGAAAACAGGACTTGTATGTGTAATGGAGTTTAGCATTGTGGTCCTACCTAAGTATTGTTTTGACATAATTGTACTGTTTTGAGACATTTTTTGTCTTTATCTCTTTGTAAAATATTTTCTTATCTTATCGCCACATTTCACAGCTGAATTTCCTGGTTGTTTTAGATATTAAACTTTGTTCCATCTAAATTCTTTCCATTACTTAAGAGTGCTCCTGTAAAATAACACTGAAATGTGCCATTCTTCCTAACCCATAAGGTGCTACTTCGTTATTCTAATCTAAATATCTTGATATTATTGTTGTGGAATACACTGTGTGACTTCCGCGGTGTACCGCCCCCTGAAATCGCTGTGAGCCTGGAACACAGAATTTAACCAAATCACTTTCTAGTTTGGGAAGCTCTTGACTCTGGGGCGAGAGCATAGTGAAATCTCTGGAACATATTAAATTGTCCCGATGACATTTTTGGTTGTTGCTTCAGGGAGAATAATATAGGTGCTGTCTGTGTGCTGATGTGCAAACAGTTTTTTGAAGGTGTCCAAAACATCATAAAGAGAAAAGTTAATAATTAGATTTTTGAGCCAAGTGAATATTAGCCCAAAACTGCAAATCAGCCTCAAAGGCATTTTAAACCAAATAAAACTGCTGTATCTTTGGCCCACAGCTGGGCCACAGAGGGAAAGAAGAAAGTGTGATAAGGACAGAAGGAGGCAGAGAAGCACATGAACAAATAAAGAGGGACAGGAAGAACCAAGGGACCAAAAGATGAAGTTGAGAGCAGCAGAGGGAGGGAAGAAAAGAAGGATGCTAAAAAGAAAGTAGAATGTGGAAAAGTAGAAGAGGTAAGGAGAAAGAGGACACAGAAAAAAGAAGATAGAATTAAGGAAAATTTCTGCTGACATAATAAAGTTCGTGTTGACCTTTGACCTCCTACCTGTACATTTCTTGGGGCTGCCAGGTCTCTTGCCGTGCATCCCCAGCTTACAGCTGAAGTTTTCCTCCCAGAACTCAGCGAACCAGACGTTCCTGCGGTTGTTGGACAGAGAGCGGCTCTTGAAGTAACGGTCGAATGCTGTAGAAAGAAAGAGAACGTGTAACCATCACGGTGCTGTTTGCTACACAACATGCTATGCTGCATGCCTCCTTCCTCACCATCCACAGACACCCTCTTGGGGAGGATGGTGATGGCGCCTTCGGCCACCTGCTCCTGCTGGACCACGGGAGATATTTTGGAGCCCCAGCTGTCAGAGCCCACCCACAGGAAGTGACCAGTCAGGTTGTTGCGTTTTGCGGCATCCAGGATTCGTCTGTTAACGTCACAAGGGACAGATGAGACAGCCACAGAGGGAGAGGACAGTTTGTTCTCATTTTCTCTGAAATATAACCTGCATCTGTCTTTTCTGATGAAAATGGAACAAGAGCCTACACTCAGTTAACCATGTACTGTACAGTGTTCATGATTATGGTCTTAATTTTGTTAGCGTGCCAACATTTTATAGAGAGCACTGAACACACAAGCCCACAACCATGAGGAACTGAGACTGATGGGAATGTTGTTAGTTTGACATTTTGGTCCTAACGATGGCTAAAGGAGGGCAAGAATATCAGAACAAAACTTCTTAGCAGTCCATCAAATAATTGTGGAGATATTTGACTCAAAACCATAAATAACTTAAAATTCATTCAGACTTAAAAAGCCAAGGAGTTCACTGGATAACTTGTGTCATAGTGCATAGATTTTCCTCCCCCTCCACGTCCACCAGTTGGGTCAATATATAATTGAGGGAATTACGAAGTTTATGTGATATATCTTGCATGCATTTTTATTAAAAAAAAATAAATAAATAAATAAAAAATAAAAAGATGTTCATTAAGATCCTGTCTTTATAAAATCCATAATTATTTATTATGTTAACAATCACTTATTAATTAAAAAAAATAACTAAAAAAATGTCAACTAAATAACTGTCCATATGTAATAACAAATAACAACCACCTTCTCTTTAAATACACAATAAGAAATGAGCTTATTTAAAATTTGTTTTGATTGTGTTCTTTTTGTTAAGTTGAGATAATCATGGAAGATATTTCTTTACTTGGCAATATATCACATCTTCATCATTTTATCCACAGTTCCCATAAGCTGAATCAGAACATTAGAGATTTCAAAAGAGAAAAAGAGGATCCTCAGCTGCTGTATTCAATCAAAACTGAAAGAAAATTTCAAAGAAAGCTGATTTAAGCTGTAGATTTTATTATTATTATTACATTTTTTGGATACCAGAAGTTTAAGCTCATGCTGAAATTCACCGTTTGGGGTTATTTCTTCCCTGAATATTATACCTAACCAGGTTTGTTCAGTACCTTCAACTTTTATCAAACATTTATGAAACCAGGCAAACTGGCTTCTCCTTCAAGAATCTGGACCCCTGTGAAACTTCTTTACAGCCTTTAACAGTAGCAGTATTTTATGAACTAATTGTGTGTCTGTTTCTCACTGAGTTGTAATATCATGAAAGTAATAATAACTTTCAAAGCCTTCATCCTTCTGAAGATGTTTTTCAGGGTATTCACAATTATCAACTAATCAATGTGTTTTGACCGGGTGTGTAGGGAAAACATTTTTACCGGATATCGTCTTCGTTGGCAAACATGATGACAGCGCGGGCATTGGGCGTCTCCAGCAGACGGAGGATTATTTTATCAAACTCGCCGGGCCTCGGCTCCCGAGGAATCTTCAGAGACTGAGCAATACACACACCACCTGAGAGAGAGAGAGAAAGATGCTGAATATTTAATATAACAACAATTTAACATTTTGAACTCATACCTGAACCAACAAAGATATTTAAATTGTTTTAGACGGTAACTGTCACAGATTAGTCATAGTCAGAAAGTATGTGATTCATTCAGGTACATGCAGTATGTCTGTTATATATAGGGGAGGAGCTACTTTTCACAAAGTTCAACATCAAGGCCAGAGCAATGTGCAAAATTTCTAGGGTCAAATTTCCCCCATCTCCACCTGCAAAATAGCTTTATGTTGTATCCCATCCAATTACAGTTGTGTACTGTGATCAACAGTGATGATGGCTTACGTCTCGGCGACAGGCATCCATTTTTGAACTGTCACTTTCATTTCTCTTTTTCCTCTTCATGTTCAGGGTTAAAGAAAACGGGTGTTCACATTTGGCCCACACCACATACACACTTATAGTGGTTCTCCATCTAGGCTGGCTCTTACAACAACACCCTCGTTAAAAGCAACAATTGCTGCACACATCTCATTGGTGTTTCTAAAGCGCAATGACAGTCGGGTCAGTACAGGCTGATATCCTGTGGCCTGAGTTCATTTTTCCGAAGCACTTTAGAGGACAGTTCTTCCTAAACCACTAAAGATCAACTTCATGTATTCAGTATTGAGGGTTGGGGGGTGTCTGGCCTGGTCTTGTGGATTGTGGATTGTCATCAGATGGTCCAGTCAGTGGTTTTAATGTTGTAGCTGCTCTGTGTTTACTAGATTGTTTATCTGCGCTATTAAATACTGTTTATTTAACTGGAATTTAACTCCATAGTCTGATATAGTACTTATAGTTGCCCCATAACCAATCAGTCTTTTGTTGTGAACACATTCAACTCTGCTCAACTTTGCTGAGATGACGTACACTCACTGGCCACTTTATTAGGTACACATAAGGTTGGACCCACTTTTGCCTTCAGAAATTCTTGTGACATATTTTCAACAAGGTGTTGGAAACATTGCTCAGAGATTTTGGTCCATATTGACATGATAGCATCACACAGTTGCTGCAGATTTGTCAGCTGCACATCTATGATACGAATCTCCAGTTCCACCACATCCCAAAGGTTCCTCTATTGGATTGAGATCTGGTGACTGTGGAGGCCATTTTAGTAAAGTGAACTCATTGTCATGTTCCAGAAACCAGTTTGAGATGATATGAGCTTTGTGACATGGTGCATTATCCTGCTGGAAGTAGATGGGTACACTGTGGTCATAAAGGGATGGACATGGTCAGCAACAATACTCAAGTAGGCTATTGCATTTAAACCATGCTCAGTTTGTACTAAGGGGCCCAACGTGTGCTTAGAAAATATCCCCCTCACCATTACACCACCACCAGCCTGAACTGTTGATACAAGGCAGGATGGATCCATGCTTTCATGTTGTTTTCGCCAAATTCAGATCCTGCCATCAGAATGTCACAGCTGAGATCGAGACTTGTGTAACCAGGGTTAGTTAAACCCCAGTTAATTGTAGTTGCTTTGGAAATGTATTTTTATATGATCTATTTATGTTCTAAATGTTTCCCTCAAAATTAAATGCATGACTAATTTTCACAAGAGTGGAGCAGTAAAAACATCTTCTCCTATAAAAAAAAAACTGTTTATGTGTTACTGCCCCTTTAACAGAGGTGGCAGTTGTTGAGCGCTGTTTTCAGTGAGCCAAAAGCTGACAGGTGTGTGCATCGTACTTTAGCGCAAATCTTTGCAAGTCCACTGACCGATGCATGGTGCGTGTGTAGATGTGAGAAGAGAAAAATGAGGAAAAGTTAGAATTGAAATGATAAAAAACTCAGAAGTCATGAAACTAAACGAGAAGAGACTATCAGCGAGCTGCGAGTTCGAGTAGGACGACGTAAACTGTGTAAACAATTGATTTTCCTGGTGAGTAACGATCGATGTTTACATTAGCATGCTAATTTGCTATCAGAGTGCTAAACACTGAAAATAACTTAAGTTAGCCTTGAACTCTCTCTAAAACCAGTCGGGATAAACTCGAAACAGGTTGGAGTAATGTATTAGTGTCAGAAGACTATGTTTTGTGCTTTATGAATCTTGTGTTGTTATTTTTATTACTGTGAGTGAAACTCTTGATAGTAGGCTTGGTGCAGGCTAATGTAATGCTGAATCAGTTGTTAGGCCTCGGCAGAAAAAATTCATGCAGCTAAGCTAGTGAGTGTGTTGAGTTAAAATGGTGTTTTGTACTGTTGTGAATAGTAAAGTTAATGTAATTCATGTGAATAATATGAGTTATGTTAAAAAAGAGAGGGAGGGAAACAGAGTTATTTTGAAATGTTTATGTGAATTCATGTTTTGGTTACTATGAGTTAAGATAGATATTAAAAATTCATGGTAGTAGAAGAAAAGTGAAATTTACACTGAGAAGTAGTACATTTATTTATTTACATTCGAGTTGACCTTTTTATTATGGACTAAATGAGATAATTTTCCTGCATGGTTGTGTAGGCTGTTTTTTTTTTGAGTCCTTCGCCTGGGTCCTCAGTCCTTGGTTCCTACCCTGTCATCCATCCCCATCTCCATCCCAGTGGCTACTTTCCCTTGGACGTGAGGTCATCCATATCTCCATCCACATCTTCATCTTCACCGTGATACTACCATTGGACGTTCACTGTTAAAGAGGGCAGTAGGACTTTGAGTGCACTCGTTTTATTTTATTTATTTGGGCCCATTTTTCCATTTTTTTTCCTAGTTTTTATTCATTTGAACTTTTGGGACAGTTTGCTTTTCAGTACCTGAGATCTCAGAGGTTTTTGTTACTTGTATCTTATGTATTTTTTTTTGTATTTTGGGTTCAATTGTGGTTGAAAGATCTTTGTATAATATACCTCCGTTAAACTTTCAGTCTGTTGTGTGTTATTTGGGGTAGACATTACAGATCTAAATCAAAATTTAGTTGAGTAGATACCAGTAGTCTCCTCATCGAGTCTAGAGTTAGAGTTGGTCCTCATTTCCTGTTTGATATTAACCCTGTCTTAGAGTGACAGGTGCAGGGAGGGGTTACACTTGTCAGACCAGGCAACATTTCTCCAATCTACTTTGTCCAGTTTTTTTTGAGCCTGGTTCAACTTCCTTCCTAAAACTGCATCTGGCTGCAAGCACATCTGCTTCTGTCAATCTGCTAATGAACATGTTCCATCTTCACCTATTATTTATATTATATGTCTTCTTTGCTGTAATGTTTTAAATATCTTCACCGTTTGTCTTGGTCTTATCTTCTCTCTATCTTTTCTATGCCTCAGGAGTCACTGCAAGGACCATTAAACTTTCATCTGTTGTCAATGAAGCAAAAGTCAGGGGGGTTATTAATGCTTCACGCATTAGACCCTGAACACTGTCAGATTATCACTAACGTCTCACTAATGATACTGTGCCAGTGGGATCCTACATTCCTTTTATTATAATGTCTTAATTCATTTATTCAAAATGTATTTTCTTAACCAGGGAAAACTGTGTGCAATTTATATTTTCTCAAAAAAGGAAATAAACTTTAGTCTGAGATCATTCAATCTGTTTCTAAAGACATGCCTATTCCTGCACCTATTCCTGTACAGTTTGAAGCACATATCTTGTGTGTGCATTTTTTTAAAGTTTACCTGACCTGGGATACAGGAGATGTTTTTTTTTTTTGTACTAGGTTCACTAGCTTTTAGTCATATCTCAGCAACTAGACACATCATTAAGCGAGAGGCAGGGTACACCCTGGATAGGTCGATGTTAGTTTTGCCCCCTTCTATTACAGTTTCCTTTGTGTCTTGTAATGTGACTACTTCTGTTTCCTTCTATCTACCGCTGAAAGCTGCAGAATTTCTGTCTAGGTTCATTGTTATTGTAAATTCTTTTCCTTGTCCACAGTGAAGATAAGAGAAAATCTTCTTAGAATAAAAAAATAAAAACACTCTTAAACGTGATATTGTTCCTGGAGTGTTGCCTTTGGGACGATAAACTAGAGGAGTGCCGGTGAAGTTGAAGTTTGTGCCCTGACTTGAAGTGAAGTAAAATACACCAGAGGCAGCAGAAGAACCAAATCACAGGCCGTAAGCAGTTCCAACTTAATTGGCTCTGGAGAGGATTTTTTTTGAGGGGGGGGGTTTGGATAGAAAGATGAAATAATTAGCCTGCCAGATGTCAAAGTAAATCTCAAGGGGAAAAGAAACAAGAGTATTTCCTAAAGTAATCATGTCAGACAGTTCTACACTTGGTTATTTTCCCTAAAGGAGTAAAAACTGGCATTTAAAGATTAATGTGAAAGGAGAAAATAATTTTAAAAATGACACCGTTCACACTGAGCGAAGAGATAGACCTTGTTTTTCTGTTGCTTTCCACAAACCAAAGATGAAACCTACAATGGAAGAAACAGTCAAAGTTATCCCAAAAAATAAACCAAAATCTTCACCTGATGATGACTTTAGCAAATACCAAATCACAATGAATGAGTTATTTCACTCATACAACCATCCGAATTTCAAAGCAGCACTTTCTGCTGTCTATAAAACTCCAGCATGTAGTTTTTGAGATATATCTCTTTTGAAAAGTAAAACATCAGATCTGCAAGTGGCACTTGATGAAAATTCACCACAAACATGGGCCGTATAAAATAAAGTGCAGCAATCACTTCACGTCTGAAGCAGCAGCAGAGTTACAGTACTGTATTATATCATAAGAATAATGTCATAAGGGTGAATTGTTATCTCTGCTGTAGAAAGAGGAGCGCAGAGAGTTCAGATCTTGTCTGTGGAGGATGATCTCAGAGGCTGCAGGGACAAAGATGGAGATAAAACATTTAAGACCCTGCTGCCATTATCACCATCCCCACAACGTCTACAAAGAGCTCAAGGACCATCTGCTGACACTCCCCAAAGACACCGCTTCATTCAGATGCTTTCAGAGTAAAATTGATTCCATTCTGAACTCAGTCCTGCATTACACGAGACCATCAGGGCGTCAGATTGGAGCTGCCGCCTCTCTCTAGTGCCGGCTCCTCTATAGTAATGCTGCGGGACATTGCATTTGAGGGTTTGAAGGTGAGGCAGCTGAGAGTGCAACGGTAGTAATTTTAACTCACATCTTAGTGAAGGTTTTCATTTCTTGTAATTCAACTAAACTTTACATTTCTTGATCCCAGGCTGGTTGCAAAAACAGAAACATGACCTCACAAGGTCCCAGGCAACAATGGGTGAAATTGTGTTTGAAGTAGTGTTTAAACAATTCTACATTTGTTCTTCAAGCTTCACCACATTCATTTAAAATAAGATATTGCAACCGCAAGGTCCAATGTCAGTGTTACTTCATGCACAAAGAGCTTGCATTTGTCTGAGCGTGTTGCCGTTTGGATTGAATCGGAGTTGTTTGTGAAAACGAGAGATAAAGAGGTGAGAACGCAAGTGGGTTTAAGGCTTAAAGCAACAAAATAATCTATCAACGACAAAATAATCTATCTGGAGAGATGTCTTTCATAAAAAGAACAAAAGCTAAGACTTGACAAACAATATGGCAGAATCAGGAGCTGCAATCCACTTAACACTGGACCAACTAAACACTGGGCGACTAAAGACTAAAGGGACAAAAAGCAGGAGCTGAAGATGGCTGTAGTAATCCAGGGGTGATAAAACGAGTCTGCAGACATCCATGGACATGTGAGTTCACTGAAAGTCATTTTCAGTTAAATATTAAATATGATGTTTGACTTCATGTACATCGTTTAGGTTTAGATTATTTTACATTATTGGTTTCTACTCCGAGCTATTTTAACCCCGCCAACTTGTGGAGGTGTACATTCCAGCAGCAACCCAAAATAAACAGCCAACTGTGTGCCAACTTTGCTCCCAAAATCAACACTTGTAGAGACATTTTAAAGATAGAAATAAAGCAGCAACATAAAACTAAACTGAATTAAATTTCTTAGTAGGATATCTGTCTTTTTATGTGTATTTTTCATTTATTTAACTGAATAAAACAATATCTATTTGGAACTTCATTAGCTTTGACTGAATGAAACCTCCTAAATAACATTTGAGTCACAAGCAATCAGTCACTGAAGGTCTTTGAGATGATTCCCACTCAATAGTCCACTGGTTATTTGTATTCTTTGACACACTGAAGGTCGTCTCTGTGTCCGTGTTCCTGTGATTTTATTGCATGGTGCATTGTTGACAGCTACATTGTGTTTTAAAGCAGGCAGCTCACCTCCCTTTAGCACCCATCAATCACCTGCCTGTCAAACCGGGACGATTCCTTCTTTTTTAATAACGTTATTCTCTCGGTTGTTCTGTGAGATCAACAGGATGAAATTTGAGTCATCTCGGTGTCAGAGATCCACCTGCTGTTGTAGTTTTCTGACTGTAAACTCAGGTCATAGAAACCAACACTCAACTTTCTGAGTTACTGCAACCACTCCAGTTTCTACTAAAAGAAACACTAATAATCATCTCACAGCTATACCTTTTCATCTTTAGGTCATTTTAAGCAAATGTATCCTCAGCAGGAAATAGTAGTACATATGTTGGACAGATTATACGGTGCATTGCTGAATATTCCCAGCAGCATGGTATATGTGAAATGAAGCCAAGACAAGTGTCCTTACCTATCACCAATCTGTTTGGTCTTGTGTTCAAGCTGTAAAGTATACACAACACATGAATTAGATTTAACCAAAGCTAAACCCCTAACGCCCAATTAAACAGCTCTTTAGCCTCAAGCAATGTGTGTAATCTAATAAATGATGAACACACTTACAGATTTCAGTAATAAGGTCCCGTGTTGAGGTTCTGTTTCGCCTTCACTCTCCTAAATGGGGTTTAAATCTAGGAAGGCTGATTTTATTTCTCATCATGAGAGAAAATCAACCTCCGCTCACACTATAACAACACCAGAAAATGCAGCTTTAGCTTTTTTTCACTTCAAATCGACATCACTTCTCCGCTTTTCTTCTTTAGCACCATTACTTTTCTATAAATAACACTACTTCCATCCCTCCTTTCACAAGTTTTATGAAATATGATACCACTCAGTGCGGTTTAGTCATAATTGGCACAGCAGTTCCCCAGATAAAATATACAATTAACAGTTAACACCAGCTTAAAACAAAGTGTTTGATCTGACCAGTATTTTGCTCAATGGAAAAGGATTGTAATACACACACTGTCCAGGCCCTGAGGTGTTGTTACACAACAGCAATATGTTTTAAAAAGAAGTTACTGTATACACTACCACTACCACAACACACACGTTCTCATTGAACTGCATGTGAAGGTGTGTCCAAACTTTATACTGGTAGTGTATAGTTTCACCAAAACATCAGTTTTTGTAGTAGAATACCCACTTCTAGTGACTATATTTGAACTTATATTGAACTATATATTTATGAACTTATGTATTTTATTAAGGTCAGGGACAAGTTGTTGTTTATTAACATTTCACCAATCAAACTTACAACCTTATCCAAAGATAACGTAGGAAAAACAACAGGAAGTAAATCAAGACATAAAACAATGAAGAAGAACCTTTCAAAATACAAACAGGAAACACAAAGAAAACCAAAGCGGATTACTTTGTATAAAAGTCAATACCATGACAACCATCACAGATTTGATTAATTAATGCTCATACTATATTATCTATACTTGGTGTAAGGTTTATGGCTCAGATGTAATTTCGTAGATAATGTATTCACATGCAGGTAATGTACTATTACCAGATCATAATATACCCTTAGCCATCAGAAGTCTAATCCCTAGCCAGCAACCCATCCAGCAGAGATCCACTTCACAATCCATTATAAATGTCAGAAATCCATGAAGGGTTTCCTGAGGGAACCACTGCCAATAAATGTGGAAATGACAAGATGAAAACACCTTGTAAAATCTGTGTGTTTCCATCTTCCACATTAATGGGCTGCAGTTCAAAAACATAAATGAGCTAATAATCTTTAACTTGAGATGACATTTTTTCAATAAAAGACAACCAAAGTGTAAAGTCAGCTGCAAAGGATTCTCCTGCTGCATTCAAATTCATTAAATCAAATCTGGGGTGATTATGCGGAAAATAATAAGTTAACAGACTCCGGATGAAAAGTTGTCATGTACAATTTGCACTCCAAAATGGAACACAAACAAACACACACACACACATACACACACATAGATAATGTGGAAACATGCTCCCATTTCCTTGAAAAATGATAAGGAAATCCCTGCCGTTTCTAAGGGGCAGAGGATTTATTTTAAGCTCTGTAGAGAACATCTCTGCCATAAGCTGCTCAACGGAAATCAAATAGTTAATTCACTAAACACCATGATACATTTATTTGAAAAAGAAAACAGAAAATCAGCACCTGGAACTTGTGAATCAATACTGCTTAACTTTTTATTTATTTATTTATTTTTGTTAAATTGCTATCACCTACATTCAAGTTAACTTCAAGCTGTTTTGGTAATTTTTTTTTAGGTCCTTGGGATTTCTGGCACAGAGATAAATCTCCTGAGAAGCTCAACATTCCACTCAATATCACAAAATCAGGAAAGACATTTTTCACTCATTCGTCAGTAGTTTTTTCTTTACTTAAGTCATAAAATGCAAATGTGGTGCAAATGAATGCATTCATAAGGAAATATTTAACTGAAGTGAATTGAGATAATATATATGCACACACACACACACGTATATCTTGAAAGTTAATAATATTAGTGTCTCTGGAGGTTAAGAGCTCATTGTTGTAGATTTAAAAACACTGGAATCCTAACTCAGCTAATTCATTCAACACTACACCTGTAAATTGGGTTATGGATAAATGTCTCACTCAAAAAAAAGGCTCACACGCTGAATTCTGCAATTACACATTCCTAACAATACCCACAAGCTGGTAACACTAACATTAATACCCACTGAGGCATATGAGCATCCACTGCCGTCTTTTCAGTATTCTTTTGTGAGACAGTTTCCTTCGAACTGTTGCAAAGTGTTCAAAGGAAACAACTTCTCAAAATGTTTTGAGAGCATGGCCCATGTTTCTCAGTAACTGAAATAAATGAAGACCTCAGTCACTGTAGTACTTGGCAATTCACAATAGTAGTAGGGCGTGTTATTTCTCTCTTCTGGATTAAAAGCAATGGGGAGGAAATTCAATATTGGCAATTTGTCCAGTGTGAAATTTTCAAGCTGAGAAGGTTTTTCAGACACCAACTCAAGCTTCTATGTAACATAGTTTTAATGACGTGGATTTAAATGAAGCGTATCAAAAGAACATAAGACCAAAGAGAAGGAATAATACAATTTCACTTTGCCTTTCAACTTAGCCGAGGAAAATCTCGCAGCAGGAACCACTGCAGTCAAAGGCGGTCCAAAAAAACATGGCCAGGAACATTCAAAGGCATGCCGTCTAATGGAATTATGTGTAATAACAGTTATCATTAAAGCTAGCCTCTGGGAAAGTCTTTACACTGACCTTTCAATTACCAGCTCACCATGGCAGCGAGTGTTTATCACTGTGAACCCGCCCTCCCCCCTCCCATGCGTCCTCCAAATCCTAAGTTGGAGTGGCAGATAGAGACAGGACGTATGTGTCCACTTGCCTCTTTCATTCCTTGGCTCAGAGTCGCTGAATGCTGGCCCATGAAAGGTTTCCTGGGCAACACATGCACAGCCTTGACTTGAAAGCCAGATGAAACAAGCGAAGCACTGTCTCCACAAAGCTTTCAGTCCATCTTAAAACAAAACTCATCCTTGAACTTCAAAGTGTCTTCCTGGCTTCCTTGGGATTCTTCCCTCGTCAGCTTTAGGAGTTGGAATCTCCCAGGCAAAACTTTGCTCATGGGCATCAAATAGGTTCGAGTGCAAACGACCAAAGGGCGACATCTCACTGGTGTGTTTTTAAAGAGAGTGGAGACAACAGTAACAGACAATGAATTTCATTCTTGATGCGGAGAGGCAACTGCGGAAACTAGAGGTAAGTGACTTTTGTAAGACAAGCAGCAACTGGCCTGGCGCCTCTCCATAGGATGACAGACCTCTTCCAGAGGTTTTCTTCCCGAGCCTCTATTCTCTCTAGTGGGGACCTGGGGTTTGTCAAAGGGGATAATTAGGGATACCTACTGATGAGGCTATTGTTTTTCAGGACCAGCCAGGCATCATCAAATATGGGCGATTTGGGCAATCCTGCATCATTCCTGTCCCTCAGAAGTCACACCGGAGGAAGCTGGATGACTACTGACTGGTCGCCCTGACATGCAGCATCACGAAGACCATGAAGAGGCTGCTCCATCAAATCAGGCCCCAGATCTGCCAGGCTCTAGACCCACTGCAGTTTGTGTACCAGGAAAAGGTGGTGGTGGAGGACACCATCCTCTACCTGCTACATCGGACTCTCTCACATTTGGACAGGGGGAATGCTGCAGTGGGGATCATGTTTTTTGACTTTGCCAGTGCATGCAACCACTGCAATCCATCCAGCCTGTTACTGAGAGACAAGCTAATAGATATGGGAGTGGAATCACACATTTCCTGGAGAGTGGACTATCTCTCTGGGAGACCACAGTATATCAAGTTAGGGAACATCAACAACCATGATCAACAGCACTGGTGCACCACAGAGGACTGTGTTCTCCCCCCGTCCCATTCACCCTGTACGCCTCACCTCAGACTTCAACTACAACACAGAGTCATGTTACCTACAGAAGTTCTCAAACGATACTGCAATCATGGTGTGTATCAGGGATGGACAAGAGCAGGAGTACATGAAACTTCATCTCATGGTGCTGAGACAACCACCTTCAGCTCAATACAGCTAAAACCAAAGAGATGACAGTGGATTTTATGGAATATACTTTGGCATCAATTCCTGACATTCAAAGGTTATACGAGAGAGGGAGTTTAAAATGAGCAATGTTACTTGAATGCCACAAGAAGAACGTTCAATGGCCAATTTTTTTGTTTGTTTTACTCAGCAAGGGATCAGATACTATCAGATCTTGCAAATTTAGACTAAGACTTCACACATTTCTAAAAATACCCATACAGCAGGAAGTGGGAACACTTTCAGCTACAGTGCAAAACAGATCCCTTTTCACTCTGCAGACTTCATGTTAAGAGGAGCAGAACTTTTAGTAAAAGGGTTTGGCTGGCCCCCAGCTGCCCACAAAGAGTAAGTAATGGCTTAAAATAGTATGTATACCTTCTGATTACTGCCAGAAGCAGACATATCTGCCAAAATTTCACAAAAGAAGCACCAGGTTTTGAAATGCATTTGCGCAGAGAAGTATGTTTTTCACATTCACACTCATCTACTGGGAAGTTCAATTCAATTCAGTTCAATTCAATTTTATTTATATACCGTCGATAACAATGCAAATCGTCTCAAGACGCTTTAGAAAAAAACAACCTGAAGCCTCCAGAGCAAGTCTGAAGGAGACAGTGACAAGGAAAAACTCCCTTTTAACACGAAGAAACCTTGAGCAGAACCCAGCTCATATGGAGGGACCCATCTGCTGAAGGCCAGCCGGGTAGAAACAGAGAAGATAGAGAGAAAGGAAGAGCAGGAGAAACAAGATAAACAAACTTCTGTCATAGATACATACATCAAGCTGAACGAAACTTGTACAATCTAATAATACAAGACATAGCTGATGATCTTATGTGACAGTTTGAGAGTTTGAGAGTATAAGAGGATTCATGGGCAGGTTGAAGAATTGTTCATCCAGGTAGGAGTGGACAATTGCAAGCCATGAAGACTGGGGCAGGTTGATGAGACCATGTTGTCACACATTCAATCAAACTGTTGCTAAATGAAGCTAAAACTGTATTAAAAGCTGTCAGCTAATCTTTGAAAAGAAAATATTAGAAAAGCAAAGAAAACACTTCAGTGGCTTAACTAAGTCAAACCTAACCTAACTGAAACTTAAGCTCTGTTCACACCAGGCATTAAAATGTTCGTCAAGTGATCTGATCAAACGTGTCAAGGTTCACTACAGTTGTAAGCACACCCAAAGCACCTTTAGGAACACACTGAGATCTGATTGTCCAGGCAACATCACCTGCCGCATTTGCCCATGTCCTTTCAGCAGTGTGAAGACAGGTAGTCCAGGGTAACACCGAACGACCTCCTACTCAACTGATTTCCTTGGCTTAAGCAGTGCTTAGCCTCCTTCATTTTGTGCCACAGTTTCATATGTAGCTTTGGAAAATATGATAAAACTTAAAATACCAAAAGGTGGCTTCTACCACTGAGCATGGTGCTGGAGAATGTCAAGAGGAAATATACAGGCACAATCGTGGATGATGGATCTCCAGAAAAACTTTGTAGCTACTGCCAGTTCAGTCGTAGGAAGAGCCTGAACTAATAAATTACCCAAAAGAATCAGAAAATTACAAATGTAATCTTGTATTGTGTAATCTGAGTTGTTTTGGCATCACTCAAAGGAAAAACACTGTATTAGCCACACAATGTTTTGGCTCATATTCTTATCAGTATCATATCAGTACAGAAATCATCTACAGGCCCACAGATAAGACCCGCTAATCCTGTTGTACTCATGCATGAATCCAGCATCACATCTACACCAAGTCAAAGATATAGAGTCAAATAGGGATAAACATATAGCCGCAAGAAAGTGTCATACAACTTGCCAAATTTGCATCCGTTAGATTGGGTAGAGAAAGTTATCCAGAGAAGTCTTAGTTCCAGATTCATCTACATACTTAAATAAACGAATCTAGAGGATGATAATGTTAATAGTGAAGCAAATGATGGGGACGGTGATGGTGCACATAGCTGCTGACTCTGGCCCTATCTCGCTGCCTGCTTCAACATCTGTCTATAACACCTGACAAAATAGGTACCATGTGACAAACAGGTAAAAACAACGGGATAAGTACATGGGAAATTGAAGACAATGTCCCAGAAAAACAACAAAAAAAGACACAAAATTGGATTGCAGATATATGTTCCTTTAACATTTCTGTCTTTCTGTCTTCTCAGTGCAAAGAGAAGCAGAGGCTATTAAATGAATGAACAGAATAAACAGACTTTACAAATACATTTTGACACAAATGATGGACTTCCACTCCACTTTTTTCATGTAAAAATGAAACTTTTGGATTTGTTTTTCACATTTCACGTGATTTGTGTGTAATGGTCTAAAGCCTGGTAAAACGTAAGTATAGTTGTTCAATTGTAGGGTTAGCGTCAGGTTAATGATATGGTTTAAATAAATAAGTTCTGTTTTTTGTTCTTTGAAACACTGGGCTGTTGGATGAAGCATCAGGATGGGACGGGGCGAGTCCTCTCTCAGTTGTAGCAGGTGATGAAATTCACCGCAACAGCTCATCACTGCAACTCAGTCAGGACCCGTGTGATACTTTTCAAGGTTGTTCTGTGTGTCCGTCACAAAATCATTAATCTCCGCTCTGTTGAAACACAAGGAGAAACTGCCTGCTGATGCAGCTAGATTCGTCAGATGCAGAGTTTTTTTTTTTTTTTTTTTTTTTGTCTTTTTTTAAACAAGATGAGCTGGAACAAGGAGTCTTCTCATGCTGAAAACCTATTGTTATGCACTAACTTATTCTGGAAGTCAAGGATAAAACCTGTGTATTTTGCACATAATTCTCCTCCAATGTCACTGTTTAGCATCTACATTGTCACGTTCACTGCAGGAAACAACAATAACAGCCTGCACTTTTGGTGAATGTTTACATTATTTTCTGACTAACTGAAACCATCATGAATGATCTGTTTTCTGACCTGAGTCTATTTGCCACACATTTTTACTAAGGCAGTACCACTGGCTGACTGACACAAGCTCTTGTGGCATTGGTTTAATAACTGTCTGCAGAGGCAGCAAATCCCCTGGGATTTTAATGAACCTACTGAGCTTCTCCAGAGCGAACATATAGTACATATCAAATGTTGTTAGTCTCTTTCAAAGTCATATCAGAGTCGACATATTTGATATCTGGTACTTTTTTCTTTTGCCACATATCAGCCATTTCAGTGGCACTGCTTTCCTCCTCATGTTTAAATGCTCTATCAAAATATATTCTCTCCTGTGCAAAGAGAAATTAAAACACATCCATTATGTCCTATATTCCTATACTAGTGAGCTGCGCCGTTTTTAACAGAAGTATAAATCCTGCTTGAAAGGTCATGAAATGTATCTCATGCTTATTTGCTTGACAGCATAGTGTGTCAAATGCATTTACTCCCATACTAAAAACAAGTTAAGCAAGCTGAAGTTAAATGAATGTAATGATTACATAGTCATTTTCAACTTCACAACATCACCTCCATATCCATCTAAAATATATCTAAAAGTATTCATTACATTAGCAGGACCTGGACTACCTAGTTTAGCACAATTACTGAAAGCCCTGTGATACTGCTAGCCTAGTTCAGTTATTACATTTGGTTTCAGAGAACACATGTTTTTTTTAAGCACTGACTTGGAAGAAAATACAGATTGTGGTCCAACTGTTAATATTTAATTTCTTCTTTCATTAGCATATACTGTATGCTGTTATGAGGCAGAATTTGTCAGCCAGAAGCCAAAATCATTTGATGTTGTTTGCTTGTGGCTTAACAGACAAGTGAGCTTCAGGTTTTGGGATGGTTAATAGGTTCGTTGGTCCAAGACATAGTTAGCCTGGCTTAGTTTAAATATAGGAAGCAGGGGAAATCTGTTCAAAAGAGAGAGCGAGAAAAAAACACCTCTAAATATGTCAGATTTACATTCTCTGTAAAAACTAGTCACTAAGGTTTAGCAGACGGCAGACGGCAGTCAGCGCTACATCCTCATCATTGTCAACGAGCGCTGGATAATTGAAGCACTAGAGATTTCTTGCAGCTGATAATGTATTCAGTGAAGGCAGCTCATTTCTTACTTTGAGATATAGAAAGAAAGCAGAGGCTCACAATGGGAGCTTTGTTTCACATTTGTTGCTTTAACTGTTCACCATGAAGACGCTGCAGATTATCCTTCGTTATAATTTCCTGTTATTGAAATCCCTAAGAGACATAACAGAAATTGCAGAGCAGCTGTTGAAGTTTATCTCAGATTTGATCTTAGCTGTTCTCTTTCAACTTGGGAGAAAACCTAAAGAATCAGCACCATTATTGACATTTTAACACATTTGGACGAATGCTGCCAGTTTGGCCTTAACAAGTCATTTGAATGTAAAAACAAATCCCCCACCATCACCTTATTTAGTTTGTTCTCTCTTAACTAAAAGTAGTGTGTCCAGCTCTGTTTTCCAGGATTATGTCAAGTGTGGGAATTTCTGCCTCGGGCCCAATTGACTTTAGAATCGCCTCTGTGCAAAATTATTAGCAAACCACTGAAAACTTTCTGAATTTTGAAATGTATTCCTCATTTTTGAGGGCCTGTTGTGTGTGGAGTAGTGGATGAGTCAACAACCCCTGCTTCTAGTTATTCCACACATTATTTCATAGATTTTGCTGTTACTTTTCTTTCAATAAAACAGTCATTCAGGCCTCCAACTGCATGCCACGCAGGAAGATGGAGTCCAGGAGAAATGAATAGAAATAAATAAATATAGAAAATATGGAAGAAGCTGTAAATCTGCGGGTGACGGAAAATGGCAGAGAAAGCAAAGCAAAAATACTTAAAGGAGACAAGTGAGTGTAAACAGACCGTATGTGTCTTTACTAGAGGGAGGAAGAAAAAGAAAAAAAGAGTTTAAGGGATGAGGCAACACAGAGGGAAAGGAAGGAAGAGGATGAGGAGCCGAGAGAAAATGGAGAAAGAAAAGCAGATTATCTCCAGCAGGATTTTACACTTCTGAGGAGAAAAGACAGGAGCATTTCTCCATGGCAGTTGATCCAACAGAATGGCAGCAAGAAAACACAAAATCATCACTTCCTCTATTTAATCTGCTTCACACAAAAACACACAGAGCACTTCGTACTGGACTAGAAACAGTGATTAAAGAGACTATTTCTATTATTATTGTTATTATTATTTGGGGGGAAACTGAATCTATGACAATCAACATGTGACAATGGACTGCAAAGTGTCCATGATCCAGTAAATGCTGGAGCATCAAAGATTTGTTGTTCGAACGAGTTCAAACAAGTTCAACAAAATCATCTTGATTTCCCTGGCAGGGTGGCACTCCTCCTCTTCCCCTTCTTCCTGCATCACTTTTTGTTGTTGGACCCTATTGACCTTTTCCTTATATTGTGTGTCTTGAATGGTCATGAACAAGACTTAACGTAAAGATTTAACAGATGGGTTTTGTGTTCAAACCTGCAGCAGACTTGGGTTATTGTAAACTAAAAGCAACAGCCACGTCTTTATAGCAACTGCACTAACATGACTGTAAGTAATCTCGTATTTGTCAGCCATAAAGTTATCTACTAATGTGCCATATATGCAATAGTTACATAGGCTAATCCTTATCCCAAGTGAGGTTATTACACATTTTAATGGCTAAGAGCCTACCGTAAAATGTAATGCAAAAAGTTGTTAGCTGTGTCATGTTTAGCAAAATGTTAAATAAATGTAGCTTGCTATCAAAGTTCAGTGTGAGTCATTATTATAACTTTAGCTAATTTTCTAGTGAAAGCTAGCAAATGTTATTTTGTGAAGGCACACACAAGCGTGATTGATGATCATCATCTCAATTAAGGGTCTATAGGTTATAAGCTTTATCACCTCCATGTAAGTAGATTGAACTTGGGCCACCCGATAACACTAAAACACACTAATGTTATTTTTAAGGATGGTTTCTGTCATTCTGTTTTAGTTCTTTGAACCTATAGAAGCGGAATGTAACATGATAACTACGTTAGTTACTACTGGGGGGGACGCATTGTCCATCCCTGATTTATGCTGCAATAGGCCTAGGCTGCTGAGGGTCATATGACCTCTACTCTCTTCTCTCTGGCACCAAACTTCTATCCTCTACTTTCTTTTGTCTGGCACTGAGCTCTTGACCTCTAATTTCTTATCTAATTTATTCTCTGTTACTATGACAACCATGACAACCAACACAGCACTATGGAAAAAAATCCAGTGTGTTTTGACCAGGATTTGAACCATGATGTCCCGCCGTATGTCTCACAATGATAAATCAGCATTTTTGTAACATGGACAGCTTAATGTTGCATCCATGTTTTCTATTTTGTCCGACAAATGTAGAGAAACACAAAACTTAACAAACGTCCTTTGACTGATGTGATTCCAGTATAAGTAATATAACTTCCAACTTTTCTTCTAAAGACACTGAGGAAAATGGATTAGAAATTAAGTAATCCACCTCGTTCATTCTAGCGCTGCCATAGCTGAACTTCTTCTCCATCCTCCCACCCTGGCACCAGCAGCAGTTTTGGTCAATGACCAGCAGCCTGAGGGCTGACTGGTTTTCAGCCCAAATAATCAGTGAATGACGGGGTGTGACGTGACACCTGTCAATCACTTACAAGAATTAAATGAATGGCAGCAGACCAGGGTGGCCTGGCTGGCCTTAAGCAGATGGGTCCCTCCATATGAGCTGGGTTCTGCTCAAGGTTTCTTTTCCTTCAGACTTGCTCTGGAGGTTTGTGGAGGTCATGTTTCAGACCGGATTTTTTAAAGTGTCTTGACACTTTTTATGTTATTCTTATTGACGCTATATAAAATTGAATTTGAGTCCAGCTCGGGCCTTTCTGGGTGGAGTTTTCATGTTCTCCCTGTGTCTGTGTGGGTTTACTCCCACCTCCAAAGACATGCTCGTTAGGCTGATTGGTGATTCTAAATTGACCCTAGGTGTGAGTGAGTGTGAATGGTAGTTTGTCTCCGTGTTAGCCCTGTGATAGGCTGGAGACCTGTCCAAGGCATACCTCCAGCTCCAGCAACCCCCGCCATCCTATGATAAGCAGTAGTAGAAGATGAGATGAGATGAATATATACCATATACTATGGTTCAAACAAAATCATCTTGATTTCCCTGCAGGGTGGCTCTTCATTCGACTAAATGATGGGGAAACACAGACTGTAACCAGAATGACTTTTTTCCTTTTACAGTCAGAGATTAAACAGGCACTACTCCTCTTCCCCTTTTTCCTCCATCACTGAACTCTATGGTAGCATATTCAGCTAAACTAGAGAGGAGTTGTGCCATTATGTAAAAATGGAAGAGATAATCCTATAAAGGTAGAAAGAAAGGGTATTAAGTCTATGAGAGAAAAGAAAAGGAGGTGCACAAATTGACTGTTTTCATGGCCTGTCTGTTCTATAAGGAGGAAGTAGGACATTTTTGAATACTGGTTTATTGTTACTGAATTTGGATTTGTGTGTATGACATTTTTCCAAAAGAATGATTTAGCTGGTTATATAATAAAACTTTTCATAAGACAAAGTTATAGTGTTATGAATATGAAATCATCGAAAGTTCTTTGGTATGGTCATAATTCAAGAACAAATAAAGATTGTTTTCTGGGTCTTCTTATGGAACGGTCATCAGTATTCTTATTCACTATAGGGTCGAGGACAGTTATGTTTGACATTCCAGTCCACGATCTCTTTGTGTCTTTTTAAAGCCAGGCCAACAGTGTGATGTTTCATTTATGGAAGAACACAAAAAACGAGTGACACGTGGTGTCTCCTGGGTAATACAGGTTGAATGTTATAATGAATCCACAGGATAGCGTGCAAACTGGTTGTGAGACTGGTATGACTGAGTACAGGTAAAGTCCTGGTTTCATGGGGAATATAATGTCAGTGCTGCATACAGGATAGTATGGGCCCACTTAAAGAATGATTATTGTTAAACCAATTAATAACTAGTTCATTAAAGCTCACCCACACTACTACATACCAATGATTATTTTATCAAACAGTCTAATAGGAGAACGTGGAATTTACCTTTGAACCTTGACGTGTTGTTTCATAAAGTAATGAATCATTCAGTTTTGAGCTTTTTGGACTCTTACCCACCCTCATAAATCAACACAAGTTAGATTAACTTTAATTCTTGTGTCTACGTATTACATTTGCACACTTTGTATCATCATATCATCCTCAGAGCCAGCTCATGCTCAGTTCCAATGGGTGGACTCAGGCTACAACCTGAGGCACCGCAGCACCAACACAGCCTGCTTCCACGAGAGCTTCTTCCCAACCTGAGAGCCACTGTCTGTCAGAATAGTGGCACAGGATATTAAAGAGGGAAGCAGCTACCCCATGTCACAACTCCCCTTACAACACAGCGAAAAGATAAGCTACAATAAGCAATGTGCAATACTTTTTCATATCCCATATCTCATCCTAATAATGTGTAATATGGGAAACTCTGAACTGTGTACACTGCACAACCTCAGTGAGTTGACCCCAACACCATGTCTGATACTGACTGTGTGCCCATATATTCATATTTTGTGTGTGTGTATGTATATATATATATATATATATATAGTATATATATATATATATATATATATATATATATATATATAGAGAGAGAGAGAGAGAGAGAGAGAGACATATTAGTATTTGATTTATTATCTGTGCCTGTTTTGTTTTTGTTGTTTTTTTTGTTTTGTGCCACAAGAATTCCAATGTACCTTTACTAAGCAGTTCCTTCTTTGCCTAGCGACAGGATGTCAACAAATAATGTCAAAAGGAAGCTCAAAGAAGGTATTTACAGCACTAAGACAGAGCAAGGCAAGTCTGACATTTGGAGAAACTTCACAAAGATGGAAACAAACTGGACTTTGTTAGTTGTAACGAATGTCCAAAAATACTCGTCTACAACGGACACAAATCCAGCACCTCTGGGTTGAGGCGACACACCCGCTTTTTATATAAGTTTGATATAAACTTTGGGCGGGAGTGGATATACACATTGCGGGTGCAGGTGGTAATGGTCAGAAATTCAGAGGGATCGGGTGGAAGCGAGGTGAAGAAAACAGTCCCGCACAGGGCTCTACTTCATACCATCACACAAGTACAAATCTTTCTTTCATATTCTGAGGTAGATTGTAAGTTGTAACTGAAAAGCCAAGAGAAGCAGATACGTTGATCTTAGTTTTAAGATTTTCAATTGAATGACTACTGTTCACATATTTGTCTGGGTCAGTGGTTATCCCTTGTTGTTTTTTTTCTTAAAATCATTGTTTTTTGGTTTTGATGTAAATTGCAAGACTCTAATCAATGTTAGTCAACAAAATGTCTAAATCTGACTTTGTATGATCTTGTCCTGGTGGTTAAGTAATCTGAAATCTGCCAGTTGTAGAAAAATGATTTTAACGAAATTAGTGCAAAATTGTATGGAATTTACATTTTCATTACCTCAATAAACCAGTGACTAAAAGCATCTCGCAATGAATTGTGGCCCAGCAGTGTGACTGTGGAGCTGTCAGCCTCGAAGGAATAATGACCCAAATAATTATGATGGTAATTAATAATAACAACAGTGGCGCAACAGGCTGTAATTCTCAGGGCTCATACTGGTATAATCAACCCTAGAATGGAACGTGTATGGATTAATCAAACCCATCCCTCTCTTTCTCTGCTAACCTCTCTTGTCTTTCCAGCTTTTCGGTCGAACACCTTTCTCTGCTGCTTGACTGAGAGTGAAAACCTGTGTTAAATCTGTACACTGTGATCAGCCGCAGAATGAAAAAGACATCAGCGAGAGTTTTCTCTGCTGACATCAGGTCTTTGAACATTTCCTGAAGCAATTTCTCCATTGCTGAGGTTCCCACTGCTCCCCTCACATGTGCCCTGACTTTACAAAAGTTGGAAGTTGAGAAAAGACTTAACTTTCTGAGGTGACAATCACAGTAAATGAATTTATTGAATCCACACCAGGATATTCTGAACACTGAAGTGACTTTGTTGATCTGTCACTGGCCTTGATGTGCGTCACATGCCACCCATCCCTAAATCTATTCTGAATGTTTGGCTCTCCATTCAAAGTGTGAAGTTCAGAATTCAGATGTTTTCTGGAACTTGTTAGGAACGGTTTAAGTCAGAAGTGTCTAGAGATCACATTTCAGCTTGGCAACCAACATGATCATCCAGAAGCTGCAATCCGTCACCTAGCCCATAAAAATGGAACATCCACTGACAAGCCAAAACAGTGTGACAGCACCTGTCTATTAAGCTGTGGGTTCTTTGTGTACTGCAAAAGCAGCTGTACACAACCTGAGAAGGTGTCCTCTAGTGTCCGGCACCACCAACAGATTTACAGGTCAGATGTGTTCATATGATGTCATGTCATGAGTACCTGACAGGGAAAACATCCCTCAAGTCAGACCAACAATTTTAAAAGTCTTAAATTTACAGAAACATGGCAGGAGGGCAGGAAGTTGGAAGCAGTGGCTTGGTGTTCCCTTTTTATGTTGGAATATGCACTTTATTACTCCTGCTTACATACTGATTGCTTTTTCCCAAATGTCAAATGGAGGAAAGTAGCCCGCAGTACACTTATATCACTTGCAAGCTGAGTCCATCTCTTAAAAGCGTCTTAACACTTAACATTTCTTCTGATCCACGTGCACTTAATGTCAAAGCTCGACTGATCGATCATTTTGATTTTGTTCCTACACAAATACACCAGCTCTACTTTCTACCATCCAAGCACATTTCCCAACCCGAGAACCAGCCGAACATGTGCAGCTCCCGGAACATGACACACGACGGTCAAGCTGGTCCCTTCGAGGGCCACTGTCAGTAACATGGCGCTAGGTGAATGATGGTGCATTGATGAAGCTGTGTAATGTCATTATTTTCTGTTTCATATCTTTGAGGTCTGGAATAAAACCCACAGGAACACGAAAGCAGTGACAGTGACCAAGCTCAGGGTGTGGGGGGTTTGGGGCTCTCTGGTGTTCAGACCTCAGAGGGAACACCCTGCAGCTGATCACAGAGAAAGTTCAAAGACTTCAAAGGCAAAATGGACAAGAAAAAATAGTTTATCTGTAGTTAATAGGATTAGAAAGCTGAGGAAGTTATTATTTGAAGACTTTCTAATATTCCCAACAGAAAGTGTGAAGACTTCAGCTCTAAAGTGGAAGTTCCTGGAAGAAAATCTTCATTTCGTTTCCAGTCATTTTATGCAAATGATCCTTTAATCTGTGGGGGCTTCTCCCCGCCAACGAGGTCACTGACTCTGTTATCAGGGAAACTCTGCTGTCATCTGCCAGCTGGCTTGGCAACAGCACAGAACGGAGTGGCACTGCTTGGTCTGTCAAGCCTCCGTTCACAATGGAAACCAAAACCAAAGGAAAATGGTGGTAGCTACAAGAGTTTTTGTGTAGGAACTGATCTGCAGTCCTGGTGCTGCTAACTGATTATGAGCTGAATGATCAGCTCTGAAGAAATGAGTTTCGAAAAGAGGTGACTGAAGTTTATGAGAATGAATATAAACAACTGCAGTGAATACAGTAACCTGAGATAGATAGAAAAACATATGCATGGCACCCATACTAAAATAGAACACATTGATTAACACTGAACACTCTCCATTTTCATGTATGTTTGTTTTCATTTTTATTATTATGGTGCTTAGTTATAATCAGATGTATATCTATTTTCATGTCAACTGCATTATTTCAGTGTGGTAATTCATGGTTAGAAGGAGAAAGGCTCACATAGGCATGTTGGGCATCTTTGAGGGACAACGATGTGTTTGTGTTGCGTGGTGTTGACTGTTTAAAATGTGAGCAGACATTTTTGTTTTAATGCGTAGCTGAGGAGAGTGCGTAAATGTGTTCTGCATCCTGTGTAGCATACCTGAAGAGCCTTCAGCAGTAAGCAGTGATGTGCTTGAGTATTTCCAGCTAATTTTGGAAAGCGGCTATTATTTTTCAAACCCATCCATGCCTGGGAGCCCCCTCATGTGTCCAAGTGTGCAATGAATGGGCAGATTCATCATTAATGTGACTGTCTTCTCAAGAAACACAGAGTTAGTCTTTCCAACAAGCATGCAAACAGTTTTCCATTCAATCTGATAGTTATGCAGGTTTTTTTTTATATTTAAGTACATTGGTTATGATTTTCATTACAGACTCTTATCATGTTAGTCCACCACTTCTGTCAAAAGATCTTTCATTCTGAGCAGGACTTGAGGATTTCAGTAAGGTGGGTATAGACTTTTTGTGCAGTTTGTAGAACATGCTGATATATGTCAAACCTGTTGACAGGGTTATTATGTGTGCCGGACTCATATAAAAATATCTGCAGCCACAAGAAAAAGTTATGCAACAGATGATCTTTTTTTTTTTTTTTTTTTTTTACTGTTTTCCACACTTCCTATAAAGTTGAATATGAAGTGTTCCAATTTTATTTTAACACCTCAAACTCCTTCACAGAACCTGCTGAAGGGCTGGACTCAGGGGGGAGATCAGTGTGTTTTTTTCCATCTGTCCCATAGTTGCTCAGCACACTGCAGTCGGAGCTGCAGTTGTTGTCATGGAGACAGGTTTCACAGGGCGGTGGCTGCAGTGATCCTGTCTTATGTTGCAGCCATGAGTGCAGTTCTCTGAAGACCTCAGGTTACACACATCACTAACATCTGGTAACATCTCAGCAGCTGGATCATCGGACTGCAACTCAGATCTGCTCCTTCCTTTACTTCCTCCGTTTTCTCTTTGACACGTCTTCTTTTCCTCTACAGCAACATCAGTTCCTTCTTCTGTCATTCTCGTCCTTTATTGCTTACTCCTTTTGCAGTTTTCCTTGTATAGTTTACTTCATCCTGTATTTAGCGTCATCCCTGTTTCCTGTCTTTCTCTAATCAGATTTCTTTCTCATTTCCATTTCTGTCACATTCCTTCATCATCCTTCAGTTTCATCCCTTCCTCCTCCGCTGCTTCCCATCAAGTCCTCCTCTCCTTTCTCCTTTAGTTTTCTTAAACCTTCTCTTTCATCTGCACCCCTTCCTCGCTCCCATAGAAGTTCACTTCTTTCTAATGCTACATCCACAGTTTAGTTTTTTGTCATATTTCACCCCCAACCACTTTTTTAGATTGCTGTTCAGATTACTTCAGAGCCTCTATCAGACACAGTGTCACAAGTTGTGAGGGAAAGTATTTATAAACTAAATATGACACAATGAAGCCTGTTCCCATCACTGAAGCTTTCTCAGGTTGAGCAATGTGTAAGATACAGTAATTAAAGTGTTTTCAGAAATTGCTTTACTAGAATCTCACCATTAGAGTCAACTGTGGTCCTTCTGTGGCACCTTGCTTCTGTTAAAGAGCCGTTCCCACATACTGAATTGTGTGTGTGTGTGTGTGTGTGTGTGTGTGTGTGTGTGTGTGTGTGTGTGTGTGTGTGCGCGCGTGCGCGCAGAGACAGCAGCAGCAGAGATGAAAGCTCATTGATCCCACAGAGGAGCCACAGCTGCTCTTTGCACAGAGTCTCATTATTAATATGACGCTTTTAAACGCCTCGATCGCAGCCATTCCTCATGATTACTCCTGCTTCTGCCATTTACACACAGATTACAGCAGTGTCTCAGGGCCAGGTAAATATGCAGGCACAACAGCAGCAACATGATAAAAACAGAGAGCCTGACACACGGAAGATGAAAAAAAAATTCTATTATGTTTTGTATTTTTTTTTTGTTTGCAGAGGAACTTGTGTTTCTGCTATAATTAACTAATTCAGCCATGCGGTTGTTTAGAGGACGAAACAAGAGCTTCAACAGTTCAGACATATTGTATAATCAATACAGTGATAGGGCGCTCTTTGTTAACCTTTTCTGCGTGCCCTCTAGGAGTACATTACTTTCCATAAAACAAGTCTTAAAAATTCTACATTACATATGCTATAAATCCACTCAAGCACATGCAGTTTTCTGTGGATCTCCTGTTATAAAACCAAGTTTGCGTAATTAATAGGTAAATAGATGTGACGGCTGCTTTGGCTCTGTAGCTGTACACTGTCTTCTGTAGTTTTAAAAGAAAACTTGTAGTAACCCAGTAACTGTCAAATCAGCCAGCAGTGAAATCCTAAGGAACACAACAAGAACTCCTGTGGTGTTGAAAATATATGATAAATGAAGTATGCACAGTGAGCGTTGGCCTTCATGCTGTTTTCTTACTTTCAAGCTTAGTTTCTCTGAGATACACTCATTCAGTATCGTACGTCTCCTACTCAGGCAGCTGAAGCAGATGTACTGTTGCTATAAAAATTTGCAAGATTTGATAGCCTTGCAACTACATATTTTCCTCTTTCAAGATTCCAGAGGGAAACAAATGTCTTTGGTGCAGTGCATTCTTTCATTTGGAAGCTTAGAGTAAGAAAAGAAAACTGAATTTTTTGTCTCTCTCAAACATCATACTAAATTTAGCTTTATTTATGATTAAATGAGAGACAAGATTAATGAGATTATGTGCTAAGTTGTCCTTAGTTGAAAAATCAGAGAATATGTCCTAATGCAAGGTCTGAGAGATCCAGTGTTTCTGACCCATTCATGAAACACAGCAGAACTCCTGAACCTGAATTAACAACCATGCATTGGCACGCCAACGTTTTCCTACATGTGATTGCTGATTAATGTTGACATGCCTCTTATAATCCAATTAATGTCAGTGCTTGTCTGGGTGTAATAACATTTTAATCAGCGGGGCCTGCTTCTGATTACCTCACGGTGTCCAGCCGAGTAGAAAAGAGTGTCAACTTCTGATGTAATTACAGCAAGAGTCAATTACAAGACCTCTCCTCCTGTTCACTCATCAACACACCTCAAGACAGCAAATTTATCAAGCAGCAGCTTAAACCCAACAGAGAGGCCTTTTATCATTGTGTGTTTACCGCGTCAAAAATACTGAATTCTTCAAAATAAAACGTATGATTCTCGATTTAATTCAGCTAACAGATTAAATCTGCTTGATGTTTCCTACCTGACTCTCTGGAAATCTGGACAAAGGCCTCAACACCACTCTCCCCGTAGTTTCCCTCAGAGGCAAGTGTGGACACGTAGTTCCAGCCCATCGCTGTGACGATGTCAAGCATGGCTTGAGCCTGGTAGGAGTCTGGAGGAACCACACGAGAGAAGAAGTCATAGCGGGTGTTGTCGCTGAGTTCAGGAGCCGTTGAGGCATAGCTGATCTGTGGAATCTGTGGAGACAAAGCAGGGTTCAAATCAATGGAGCCTTTCAAATACTGATACAACGGTCTACTTTTACACAACAGGTTGTTGCTCAACTACACTTTCAAGACACAAACCTCTGATAAACTTAAACAATAGTACTTGTGGAGCAAATTTCTATTATAGAATGAATGCAGAGGTATACAGAGGCAACCTGTTTGCTCAGAAGACATTTGTCTCAATCTTACTGAGCTTCATTCCACTTTCTGAAGAACCAGCTAAAACAGCATAGTGATGTCTCTGTATGGTTTCACGCAGTTATTGATTGCAATCTATTTTCCACAAAATAATGAATTCTATGTTCTACACATGTGCTTCATTACCATATTCAGATGGTAGATGTGGTCAAAAGGCATGACTGCAGAGGCCTGAAGGTCACTCTCTTGCTGCAGAGCCCACCAGGTCTCGGTTGTCACACATTTATTTTTTTAGGAGGAGGAATTCATTGAAATAAATAAAATCATTTTTTATTGCATCCCTCAAGTCGTAAACAGCACAACTGCAATATCTCATGCAAACCTGCTTCAACCTGCTTCCTGCTAGCAAAGAAGGTACGATGCAAAAAACACTTTTAACAGATTTTGAGTCTCTTGTCTGAAATATTGTCCACATTTGCTTCCAGACATCTCAAAGTTTATTAGTTGAGACTTAAACAGACTAAAGATTAAATCTCTTCCTGCAGTCCAGGTTTTTGTCTGATATGAGTTAGTGGGCTCTGGATTGGGGAGGCGGATCTGGTCATAGATCCTGCAGCAGGCAGACCGACAGGCCCTGCGGGCTGGATAATGGTCCTTTAGAGAAGGATTGAAGGGCTGATTGATTTCACTTAAGTCAAAGGCTGGGCATGTTGGGCCAAGCACTGCCGGACACCTAATCAGGATTCACAGAGGAGAAGGAGAAGGGAGGTAGACGGACGGCCGGGGGCCTGACAGCAATACTAATGTCACTCAGCCTGACTCGCCCAGTGACAGGCGGCAAATTAAAGGACCTGTACTGTAAATGCAAACCTGTCTGAGAGCTGACGCTATCAGAGGACTGCAGCTTTAACACATCAGAAAGAAGCTCAAGTTTATTTCTTCCGCAACTCGCCTCAAAGAACATGTCTGAGAGGCTGAGGGTGAATTGAGGTTTACATTTAAGCTACTTCAAACATTTCCCGCTGTTCATCTGATGGCTGCAGTTACTTTGGGAGATTCACACTTTCCAATTGACATGAGACAACTGACCGTCACGGAAAATATTAAAATTCTATCCAAAGCTATTCAGAAACTCTGTGAAATAGTGTCCTCTCAAACACTTCAATCGTGTAATACTGAGATATTTTGTGTGCTGGCACTGAGCATAAGAAAACACAATATCGACAGACACACAGTCATTGTGTTCGATACAGCAAAATACATAACAAAAAAAAGCACTTTATGAAGAGAAAAAGCTTGTGCAACAATAAGATCATGATAAAGGTATAAAGTGAAACAGTGTGACAGCCATTGACTGTCATGACTGAGCCTTTTGGAAGATGTTTTATTGAAGATTTATAGTCTTGTTGTTGCCATGGAACTAGTTCGTTACGGTGAGGACTGCAATGTAAGACTTAGGCTATTTTTTTTAGCTTCATTGTTTATATTCAAGAGTGATGAAATATCTGTTGTTAGTTCATTTTGCCGTGTGTCACTGAGTGCATTGATAACTATGTCATACACTGAACTTTGTTTTTCAAGAACGTCAGGCACACACAGAACCGGCACCAAAGAACTAGCAGTGACAAAAGCCGAGGGCATGCACCTCTTGTAGCCTGTGTCTGGGTGTTGCTTTTGAACGCACTGCAAAAGCTGCAGCCAAACATCAGCTCTACATTCAAGCAAAGAAAAAGAGGCAATCAGAAAAGCTACTATTATCTGGGATGCTAGAAACTACGAAGCGCTCAAAGCTATCCCTTGGAGATGGTGCCCTTTGAACTACTGGGTTTTTCCTCTTCTGTGCTGGCTCTCTAATCTGAACAGCCCATCACAGTGATCCTTCTCACCGACTCAGTCCACCACTGGAAAAACTAGGGCAACAGACACTCACCGACGGCCAGAAACCAGCAGGTGTGTCACGGCCTTTAAGTGTGTGCTGAAATGTTTCAGTTGCCCTTTAGTATATTTATAATGTCTCATAAGTAAGATACTTTTTTCTCCTGATTATAAGATATCGTTTGCATAATTGTCTAAGTCATATCAAAACATTTTCAGAAAACAAGAAAAAAACACAATTTTTAGCAAGCCAAGTCAAAAAATGACTTAAGCAATTAAGCTATTAGACTAACGATAAGTTCTTGTAGTTAAGGTATAGTCTGGAAGCAGTGTAGTATATTAACATATATTTTTTTGTGTTAAATCACAAAACAGTTTCATCCTGATTGTATCAACAATGGCTGTAACAGTTGAGGTGACAAAACCGGTTTGTGGCAGAATGCATGTATTTTCAGTCAAAAGCCATGTGAGGATCTGCCTCTTGCTCTGAATCCAAAAGCCGGCTTCTTCTGGCAGACTACACTTAATGGTGCTTCGCAGAGGTGACGCACATAACTAGCTGTATGGGAATATAATGGGGAGCCACCATTAGCATTAATGATGCATTGTGGGCTGAACAAACAGCAGCATCAGTTATTGATGCGCAGTCAGCTGCGGCTCCATTAAAGCACATTAGCTCCTATTATCAACACATGCTGCTTCTTCCTTTTGTCGTTTTTATGTTTTACTCGATTTAATATAAAATATACTATATGTAGCAACAGAATGTAGAATGAACGTATAAAATCTTTTTACAATTTATCCAGACAAAGCTACTCTGTGCTGCATGTGCCATAATTATCTCTACTGGACAAAGCTGCAATGACTCGAGCTGTAGAAAATTAATATTAAATTGTAGAAATGGTGATAATAATAATAAAAATAATAATGATAATAATAGCAGCCATGCGGTTTGTGAAATACGAGGCATTCTGTATTCACACACACTTCTAAATGTGTCATTAAATAATTGCAGTGACTTGCTGAAAAAAATCTAACTTGGCCTGCTGGCAGTTTCCTGAGGAGTCCCTGCTATGATTGGAGGACAGCAATTTTCATTAGCAGCTATTTGGAAAACCTGCTGCTCAGCTCTGAGCACACTCACCTCTCCATTCTCTCAATGGTGCAATCAATAGTTTAAAAAAATCATAGCACTAAGGGCCTTTTGTTGGATGATTTCTCAAAAACAAATAAATAAATAAAATGTTACATCGCAGCAGTTGACAACCACAGACACTTAGGAAATAATTGTGTTAATACTAGGATTTTCTTTCTCATCATTTCCATATGCATGAAATTCGTCAAGCTGAATTTGCCTTCAAAGTCAAACCTTTTAACTTGCAAACTTTACTTACTTCAATTTCTGTCTTTTCACCTCGTTCAGTGTCAACAGGTCATCCAACCCCAACAGTGTTAGTTTGTCTGCTCCCTCTGATCAGTGGTTAGATGAGGGTTAGGGTTCATTAGAGAATCTCATGGCTACACTAATGTCATGGGTTTAACGCTATGGAAAAGACATGTTTTAAAAACACAACACTGTATTGTAAAAGAAGGAAACTAAGTAATGTTTTGTAAACGAAGCCACGCTGTCCTCCTCCTTACTCAGGCTTTGGGGCTCTGTAAGAACATCCCCTCACTTCAACCCATTCTCCTGTCATAATAATTACATCCACTACAAGGTGCTGTGATGATTGCTGTGTTGCCATCACCCCTACTAATGCACAAAACCTAAATATTGCAATAAAAAAATAGTAATGGAAATGCTACATTTCGCAAATCCTCTCAAATATCACAAAACGGAGATGACACAGGGGTTCATCTGATCAGGTCATTTGAAGTCATTCTCCCGTGACGACAATTTAAGAGAATTATGGGATATTGCGAGACGAGACTTTACGAGAGTTACAGCTCATTTGCAAAACACGTTTCAATGGAAACACGTACAAAGAGCAATTGTACGGAATTTCAGAAATGTCGCTTTTATTTTGTGAAAAACTGCAATGGAAACACAGCTAGAGAGACATAACCACGGTCCACGATAAGAACTTAGCACAAATGCCCTTGAGTCTTTTATTTGGTAAATGGTCTTTCTTTTATAAAGCACTTTTCTACCTATTGGTACTCAAAGCACTTTTACAGTCACAGGCACACCCACTCATTCGCTCACACAAACACACACACATTCACACAACTGTGAGCAACTGGGGGTTCAGTGTCTTGCTCACTTGGAATGTGCTTGTTTCAGGATGTGGCACATTCCAGGGATCGAACCGCTGCTGAGCCACAGCCGGCCATTTGGGATGACAGTCTTGAAATTGCTCCAAATCCTTTTTCTGTCACAATTTACTTTTAGATTTTTATTTATTTTTGTATGCACGTTCTGCTGCATACATTTTTTCATTGACCATGCTTGGGATGAAGGAGTGAAGTACCACTGTTCAGCAGGATCTTGATCTTCAACATCAACTTGAAAATCATACTATAATGTAGAGTTCAGAAACCTGAAAATGTGTTGCGGGAGGCTGGATTACTTTATGGTAGTTAAACGAATTGTGTGAATTGCCCCTAAAACTATAATATTACGCTTGGTGCCGAAGCTACAGACCAGGGTCAGGTTGGCCTGTGAAACAATTCTGCTCTTGTCCAAGAAAACTCTTATTTTGAAAAAACAAAAACAAGAAATCAAGTTACAGTTTCAGTCAGCATTCTGATCATTCTGTCTGTAATGTACTATACTATCTAACAAACCATTTGTTTGTTAGATAGTATCCTGGTAGCACCTGATCTGTGCTATGGTTTGTGGAAAAAATCGGATCAGACCTGGGTTTCACGTGTACGTGGACATCTCTACACATCTCTGACATCAGAGGGTGCACTCACCCTGTTCTGCCATCTCAGGCTGTTTTCTGTGGAAATGATTGATGCTCGTCATCGTGCAAGAGCCTTAAGCTTTCTGCTCGACTGAACGATAAAAGACGAAATCCATCAGTAGTGACAGCTAACGTCCATCATCTTTCAGTCTGCGCTCTGATTTCCTATTTAAAGTAAAGCTCTGTTCACTGTCATCTGTCTGTTTCCTGGACAATAAACAGCTTCACCCGAGAGGAAAAATGCTACATGACTCCTGTCGGTGCTGCTCTGTTTCTTTTAATGTTTCCATCTAGCAATGTTCAAACTGAATTCACAGCAGAAATAGTCACTGCCACGCTGACAGGACCCCGCTGGAAATAACAAACTCAACAGCCTGGTAGGAACACAGTTTCCTGTTTTTAATTAAATGTTTATACTGAATATTCTCTGTTCTTTCATTCCAAAGCAGTTTACTACATAAACATAACAGAATAAGCCAACTTGTAGGTCTTGAGGCAAAGGTGAGCCTTAACCTATTTTCATTTGACATTTTGCAAATTATACACCACATGCCTTTTTTAGATGTATATACATGTGCATGTTCTCATCTCATCTCATCTCCTACTACCACTTATCCTCACTAGGGTCATGGGAGTTGCTGGAGCCTATCCCAGCTGTCACTGGGTGAGAGGCGGGTTACACCCTGGACAGGTCACCAGCCTATCACAGAGCTAACACAGAGACATACAACCATTCACACTCTGCACACAAGCAAGAGTTCAGGAACCTGACAAGTCCTAAGAATGCGATGTTGTGTGTTGGCTTGCATTGAACCTCAAGCTTGACTTACCTTATTTTATGTTAGTTGAATAAGTTGTGTTCCTTGCCCCTAAATAATATTAATTATAATTTTATATTTAGCAAAACATGCCTTTGCAGAAAAGCTTCAGATAATGAAGACCAATTTATGGCTGTAATTTTTGAAGGAATGCTACAGTGCTGTCTACAGCAGTGGGTGACATTATGGAAATACCCTGTCATATAAAAACAAGTATGAGTGGCATAATTTGTGCCAACTTTACTGACACTGTACTGTTTCAACATGTGCCACCTGACCAATCCGCGATCTTTCTAAATGCAACAGTAGCTCAGATCATATGTGAATTTTAATAAGAGGGAAGGATGACGCTCTTTAAAGGTAATCAGATCCACAGAGGAATGATCTAAATCCATTCATGTGAGGACAACAGAGCAAACTCACACACACAGGTCACATATCTCTGCTCAGTCTTCAAAAGCTTAGAGGAGGAAACAAGGTGAACTGAAGTTCAGTGTGTGATTAGAAGGAAGCTCAAACATGAACTGATCCTCCGTCAGCATCAGAAGAGAAGAAAACCCTGTTTGTTTTTTTCCTTTCTTCTGAAGCGACTGAAGCGACGGTGAGCCAAGGGAGTTCAGATGTCAGGAAGTGTTTCTGACAACACAGATCTACCACGGTGTCTGCTGCTGTAATGGCATCAAGAGAAAACTGCACCTCCACTTAAAGGATAGCCAGCAACTTCAACTGAAAGCCTTCAGTTAAAATATATAAGTCGCACAATGTAAGTTGAATGTTCCATACATATCTACACAAACAGAAGCAAAATTAATACAACAGGCCAGATTTCAGAAAAATTGCAAATGCAAATGTCAAGGCAGTGAAAGAGATCTTGAAATTGAGAACACACCACTTTAAGAATCAGATGTTTAAAGTGGTAGACATGCTGTGTGAACAGTTCTCCAGGACTGAAAGTAATCTGCAAAGAAGAGTGTCTGAAAAATCATAAATGAAAGGCTGTGATACCACTTAAAGGGCAGTCAATAAAGTGTAGACTGTGTTAACCACTCAAAGGTTTTCATAGGCCATAATCACGTTTATCCTTTTTAAATTCATGAAATAAAAATCAGTTAACGAATATTTGAGGAAAAATTTGCACAATACTGTCAAGAAACATCACTACAGTGTACTGGGTAGAAAAAATGTAATGTAGCTGTAATATGTATCAATTTTATTAATATATATATTTTATCAATTTCCCTGAATATCCATTCACTCATCCTGAAGCGGGATAAACCTTTCTATGGTTCTGTTTAGTCAATCAGAGCACTTTGGAAATATTAAAGCCTGTTGGAAGAAGATAATGTGTATTATTTCATATAATGAAATAATGTTTAAAAAGAATATTTAGCAATAATCTGACATCTCTTGTGTAGACTTGTACTAGAGGGAGCCTCCACTGCTCTGAATATTAATCATAGTCTTAAGAATAAACACATTATGTCACTGACTGGAATATTATGCAAAGCTCAATGTTCGCGGCTTGTTTAAATGAAATACTATCGAAGCCCAGCCAGATAGAAATGACTTCTTTGGAAACTTTAGGATCTAGACTTTAGAAGCGAAGATATAATATAATTATGGATTCAACCATTTTCCACACATGACGCTATATGCCCATGCATAGAGCAGTATTATCCAGATTTACAGTTTGCTTTGACTGCTACTCTCCATCTGATTAAATTGCTTTTTTTCATCTTCTTTCCTCGATCCATAAAGTCCGAAATGAATGTTGGAAGTAATGCACTGCTATTGTTTGCTAAAAATAACTCTGAGCTGTCTACACTCATATACTGCTCACTGCTGCAATATTTATCTCAGGAACAGGAAGTTGGCGACAGCCAGAAATCTATCCGACTCTGTGAGTTCTGTCCTGTCTCAGGACCCTGCTACTCTGGCTTGGTGTCATAGCAGCTGGTCCTGATGCAGCCGGGTGGCTTTTTGGACCACCGGCCCTCACCTGTTGTCAGCAGTGACAAGCTGGAGCCAATATAGAGAACAAACAAATGAGTCAACAAACATCTCAACCAGACCGTCTGCGTCTATTTCGCCCACCCAGCAAACACACTGAGGCCTGACACCAAGGAGTCCTCCATTTAGATTCTCTTAGCGTCCTGCTGAAGACACCAAGTGTTCATACAGTCTCTGCCCTGTGGGGATTATGTAATGTCCTCAGCTTTAAGGACGGTCCTTCAGTTAAGAAACATTTTCCCCACTCATGTTCACTCATGTATCAGCTCACTGAAGTGTGCCGAGGAGCTGCTGCATTATGGATATACAGGCACATATTTCAAGTATGTTCTGTGTGTGGGTGTGGGAGGTAGAGGAGTGGTGTTTGAGCAGACTGTGTGTATTTCACGCATTAACAGCAGTTTTGCAGCCTGTCAGTGTTTTTGTATCTTCAGTCTGAGTGAATTTAACAAGGCAGTCATTCAATTCTCTGAGGGCATTAGCTAAAATCTGTGTGGAAAAATGAACCAACCCCAAAAGGTACAAGACTTGAAATGTGCATATGAAGCCATGCTCATACATTAAGTGTTCAGTAATTTGATTCTTATTGTCTAGTTTCACATGCACTGATTAATTCTTGTTTTCAGCCCTGTTCAGTAAAGTTAACCCCAAAGTATGTGGGAATTTGAAACTCCTATCTGCCTCCTTTACTTAAGTAAAGGCCTGTTCACATACTGTATATACTACCAGTCGAAAGTATGAACACACCTTCTCATTCAATTCACTGAGTGTAAAGCAATTTGACATGAAGGAGATGACAGTGGTCACTAGTGGACATCCCACTACGGTTCTGATTCTCTAGGTAATTCTTGTATTTCTCAACCCAAATGTTTCCAAGTGAAAGAAGCAGAACATTTTAATAGACTGAGCTGGCTCTTTTTTTTTTTTTTTTTTTTTTGCCATCACCACTGTCTGTTTGAAAAGGAAAACATAGCCAGCTCTCAGCATGATGGTACAAGTTGGAGGTAGGAACCAAAGTCATGGTAAGATGTTTTTTCTTAAGACTGGCTCATCTTGGTGACCAAAGGTTTTTGTCGTCTACTACTTGCAGAATTTCATTAAAATTCCATGATCTCTTGTTGCCGGTAGTTTCTTCCTGTGTGTATAACCTTTGCGATTTTAAAAAGCCATACTTCCATTTTTACTTCATCAGATAACAGCCTTGCAATAATAAGAAAATTGTCACCTGAAACTGACAAATTGAATTCAGTACATATTAACAAAAAATTCTACATTCAATCTGCATCTAAAATTTCACCCACAGAAAACTGGGCCAGAACCCTACCTGCGCACAGGGATTTAACATAGACCTGCTTTAGTAGCAGATTAATTCACTATTTATCTATTTACTGCAAATATGTCTCCCCATTTGTTGAATTTCAAGCCTTAGATCTAAAAAAATTAAAATCTTACAGAACCTGCAGGAATCACTTGACAAAGAACCTCCTCCGCCTAGTGAATTCATTTTTCCCTCTGTCAGATCATCTGACTTCAGCATTAAACAGTCTGTACCTGGCCTTAGTCAGATGGATTCCTCCACATGAGCTGGGTTCTGCTCAAGGTTTCTCTGATTAACCCTTTAAAGCCTTAACATATTGCTGGTGATACGTTAAAGCTTGCGGTATTTGAATTACCGTAACTCAGTGGTTTGATTTATTGACAAAATTCAAAGTGTGGCTGAACACTGGGAAGTTGTGCTGTTGTCTGGAAGAACTTCGCGACATCTCAAGGGTACAACTAACTTCTTTTTTACCAACAAAGTCCTCCAAACAGCTCTCTCTTCCTGGGTCTTGCGTCACTCCCCAACCTGCAGCCAACAGTAGCGATGCGTCATCATTACCATAATGGCAGTTTTTTTTCCCCCCAGAAAGTGCAACTTCCCAGTGTTTAGCCACACTTTGAATTTTGTCTATCTGTGAGTTACAGTAATTAAAATTCTGCAAACTTTTTTTCATGAGCAGGTGGATTTAAAGGGAATTTTTCCTTGCCACTGTCGCCTTTAGACTTGAAGATTTCAGGCTGTTTTTTGTAAAGTATCTTGAGACAATTTGTATCGTTATTGATGCTATATAAATAAAACTGAAGTGAACCGAACAGAACAATTGATATAGTTCATTTTAGACAGTATTCTTATTGTGCTATCAGTTGACAGAGAATAACCAACAGAACCGACTTTTCTCGGTCAGTAGATGACAGCAGGAAGACGTTCTAGCAACCCTTTCAGCAATGTAAGTATATTTTTACACATTTATTTGGGTTGTCCCACTTTAACATGCAAGTCTCAAACATACTGACCCACTTACTAGTGAAGTCAAAAAGACTTCATGGTTCAGTTGTCAATTTGCTAAGTTGACTGACTCTTCACTCTAATCACACCTTATTAATATATTTTTATACAGAGATATTCAGTGCCTATGTAGTGACAATAAGATGTAACCAAAAACAAGACAAACAGAGAGTTTTACAGTACATTAGCAAACTGCTATGGTACTGCTAATGTCTACATCCTAACATGCTCATAATGACAATACCAGGATGCCGATTTCTGTGGAGGAGGTGGATTAGCTTTTGTGTGCTGCATGCACCTTTGAAATACAAGAATATGTGAAGGGTACATGGCCAATCTCCAAACATACGCAGTAGAATATATAATGACGGCCAAATAACAGCATAATTGCAGGTAGTTATCAAGTGGAAAATCTAGTGTTAGAAAGACTACCCAAAGATAATACTCAAAGACAGGTAGATGTAAATAAAATATGTCAAGAGCTTGGATGCACAATAGTGGATGAAACACATTTTTGGCCATTTATGTATTGAGGAAGTGAATGCCTGACCAACACAATCACCTGAATCAAAATGACCACAAGAAGCCATAGGAACTTTCTAGCTTGAATAAATGTTTGCCCCAAATCTGAAGTTCTTTGTGGAACAATAAGCTTCCCTGTGTGTGTAGGTGTGTACTTGCGTGTGTCCTGTCGTCGCCTGACACAGCAGGACAAAGAGTGTCTCTCATTTTTTGTTTCGTTGTCAGATAGATGCACCAACCTTCAGCATGTCTAATTAGAAGTGTTCAGAACACATTAGCATATGAAAAGACGTTGCGGTGAAAACATCATCAAAACATTCTTTCACTTGTTTTTCATGCTCCTCATAGAGCTTGAACATGGTCCTGTTGCAGCCTAAATGAGCTGTTGGTTGTTCTACAAGTTCACCTTGACATGAGTCAGGAATGTTTACAACATTTATCTTCATCACTGCCACTCACTGGCTCCAGTGTGAGCATCCACCCAGCAATTTTAATTTATGACCATGTGAAGCCAGCAGCAGTTGGCTGTTTGCACACTCCTTTCCTTTATTCTTAGTTCTGAAATCCATTCTTCCTGCTGAGGAAACCTTCACACTGTTGATACAGTTTGCTACTCTGCTTCAATGGTAACATGTTGCCTTTTCTTTGTTGATCTTCTGAACATGACAATGTTGGAGAAAATCCATATGCTTGTGTACGCATACATGGATACAATAAAGCTAGGATGACCTTGCACCCCGGGTACACCGTGTGTGTGGGGAGTATTGGGGGGGGAGTGACCTCGTACAAACAATCTGATCATAGCAGGAAACATCAGTCCTAATGATTCTATGGTCAAGAACAAAGTCGAGTAACCGAAAGTGTTCCCAGAATACACACATCAACCAAACACACACAAACTTATCATTCATCGCACACATGTACGGATCACCACAAAACATGTAACACACACACCAAGACTAGATAAAGTACAGATGTGTGTCCCTGGGTTGTTCCATGAGTTTGTCTAGTACACTCACCTGTGAGAAATAAAATACTGTTAAGGCTGTAAGGAAGGACAGGACTGTGGCTTCTGTCTGACTTCTGTGTGATTTCTAATGGTGCTGTGTAAATTGGTTATAGACTTAGACATAGACTTACAAAGGCTTAATGATCCCCAAGAGAAATTGCTTAAAAGGGAAATTATAATGTCTACATCCTAGCATGCTCACAATGACAATATGAGGATGCTGATTTCTGTGGAGGAGGTGGATTCGCTTTGGATGACATTTCACAGAAAACATTCAGTTCAAAATGAACAAAATCATCTGTTCCCATTGTCCCTAGAGCACTAAAACACTGCTGCAAGGTTCACAACGTGTGACCATCTTCTATTAAACATATTCTTGTTCTTGTTCTGCCTCTTACTTTACCTCTTACTTTCATTGCATTCTAGTATTATTGATCCGTTTCTTTTCTTTTCTGTCTGTAAAGATAGTGTGCGCTCTATATCTGGCTGCATTTCATTGTGTATGTACCTTTACTGTGTAATAAAAATAATGTAATGTAATGTAATCTAATAAAATAATCTAGGGTTCACGCTACTAAGTCATCTATCAGGACTGCATTCTGTTTGACGGGCCAGAGGACACATTTGAAAGAGGTTGCACTGTTTGCAGCAAAGCCAGGGTTCATGTTTTAATGCCGAACCATCTGGATTTTTTTCTTCTGATAAAACCCTTGTGTTCTGTTCAAATAATAGGAAGGTGGAGGTGGAAATCACGGTAAGTCAAACTGTTTTGTTCAGTTTTTAAAAACAAACACAGTCAATGATAATTGCTTCATTTATAATCAAGCGTAGTGTATGCACCTAATAACAATCATTTTAAAACTGAATTATACTGGATAATGAAAATATGAATGAAGTATAATTGTGATACTCAGTTGAAATAGTTCTCTAGCACTCTGACAGTGTATTTATCAAGATTTGTTTATACATATACTAAAACCATCTCGACTGAAACCATCTTGTTGTCGCTGTGTGACAACAATACGTGTTGTCAAACTGTCCTGAACACAGACTGTAAAAGAGTGGACACTACTCAGCTCCTCTAAAGTCAAGCTAAAGCAAGTAGAGCTCCCCCTAGTGTCTGGATGCAGTGTAGATATTAAGCGCCACCTCCTCCATGTTAGTGGATGGTACATGGGTCAAACTAAAACACTAAAATACACGTCACATAATAAGTTCTCCAAAGATGGCTTCTGTCATTTTAGGTAGTTCGGACAATGTTGATGTACATGCAACTGTCAATTGTTCTGAGAACTTTTGTTTTATTTATTTTACACTATAAAAAATGATCTGACGTCATGATGATTGACAGTTTTCATGACAATCACTCAGTGAAGCAAATGGTAAATGGTCTTGCTCTTATATAGTGCTTTTCCACCTACCTAACCAACGTGAGGAAGTGGAGATGTGTTGTACATTTTCTACTGATGATACTGGACAGGTTTTTGTAAGGTATTTTTTGTCCATCCTGTTTTTCAGGAAGGGTTGACAGAAAATGAAAAACACTTGTCAAGCATATTTTTCTTTTAAATGTCATGAATGTCATCATCATCTCTAAAAGACATGAAAAATCTATTTTGTTATCATCCAGCCGTCATCCTCGCCGTGCCTAACCTGTTGGTCCTCATTCACAGCTGGAAGACGATAGGATTTTAGTTTCTCCAGCAGTGAGGTAAAGCTTGGTTGCCAGAGGAAACACACTATTTCTCTAAGAGCTCAGTTCAATACAGCTAATTACTGACCATTCTTTAAATAACAATGAGCGGGGAGATTTAATTGTTGGGTTGTGGGGGCGTCTGTTGAGGCGAGAGCACGGGCTCATTATGTGTGGATGAGCACAGGATTTTAGCAGATTTGGCACATTTACAGACGGGGGAAGGAGAAGAAAATTAGCATCCTTTAGATAGAAGAAAGGAAACATTATGCGGAACTGTTCAATTTTAAAGTACAACGATTTGCGCAGAAAGACTGATAAAGATTACATGTTATCACAGTCAGGTTACTCATTTAGTTCAGCGTTTCCAAATATTTCAGAATCCTTCTGAATTTACTTCCTGTCAAACTTTGTGGTGCCAGTCTCCGTCTGATCTGAAACACCAGTTTAACATCCAGCTCGGTGGTTTTCTAAAACTGGCTTTCTGCGCAACAGGAGCCCTTTGAAGTGGGCTCTCTATCCTCCGTCACTTTGTAATTATCTGGGGGCATTTGACGGCCAAACAGCAAGTGATCCTGCCCCACAGTAAACCCAGCTGGATGGGAGTGAGATTACAAAGGACAATAGAGGAGGACTCAGGAGGGAGACAGGTACGTCAGGCCTGTTTATCACACCGGTTGAACGCTGATCAGCAAAGACTGGGAAGTTGTAATGGAACTTGTCAGTAGGGATCACTCAGACACTCACAGATCATGCATCAGCTGGAGAATTGGAGACATTTAAGCTGCGAACAACCAGGCTGTGGAGACGTTAACTGGGCTAGAATTACTGCTCTGACAAGGGCAGCTGTAGTACACATTTACGTGGGTTTAATTACTAATTGCAGGGCCAACAGAATTTGTACTCAGCACATGAATACTCAAGGCTCAACCATGTCTTGTAGACATTAATTTAATATACAACTAATTTGCACCAGAAAATATGTCCTGGAGTAAATGTAAGGCATTTACATTTTCCATTAACATAATGAGGAAATGTGATCTGATACAAAAATATCCAAGTGAAATATCCAAACCTGGAATACATTATCATCTTAAAAATACAGCCACGTTATTAACATTTTCAGCTTAAGGAAAGATTGCCTGCTTTAAAAGTTAACTACACACTTTTTTTTGTTTTTGTTTTTTTTGATTGTGCACCCAATCAGTCACTAATATTATGATAGCCACTGCTCCTATAATGCACTGTGTGAAATACCTGTTGCGAAGATTAGCTTTAGGAAGCTTGATGAATGTTAAAATACTAAGATAGTACAGTATATCTTTTCCCTGAGCAGCTTTAAACATAAGGGCCAACAATAACACACTGAGCCAAAGTAAAACATTGTAATATTGATACTGTATTATACTTAATTGTGTTTTATGGACTTGTGTGAAATGTGTGGTGCCAAGGCCCTCTGGTGTAATACATTAAAGACTGACATGTTGTTGGAACAATACAGCATGAAAAAAATTGGAAGGACATTGTATTTTGCTCCTTCTGTTCCTCTCAAATGTCTTCAAAACAATTCCCAAGAAATATGGCTGAAGTCTGGCAGAAATGTTGCCTTCATCAAGATCAGATCCCTTCTATAACCCTTTCATGCACGAATTATGAGCCTCAGTCAGTGTTTTTATTTATCTTTAGGTATAAAAAGAACAAATTATTATTGGGTGACACAATATAGGATGATGCTTTAACGTCCACTTTAGTGGACTATGTGCAACTTTGACAAAAAACTCCCATTTATTATGATAAAAAAATATTTTTATTTTGGTCCACTCAAGTGAACATCGTGCATGAAAGGGATAAAGCAACTTTAATTTTCCTGTCAAACTCTACTGAATGTCTGAAAAGCACTTAATGTCTTCAGCAGCAATGTTCTTCAGCCCATGTGACCTCACACTGTACCCGTTTTAGCAAGGCTTTGTGCTGAACACGACTCACATCTTCACTCCTCCTATAGAACAACACAACACAACTGAAGTGGAACATTTTATGAGAGCAAGTTTTCAATGACTCATAAAAAGTCATTTCTATCAGAGTTTAGAGCTTTTCTTTGGAAAAAGTATTTACACCCCTCATCTTTATTGAACAAAATCTGAATTTGTAAGGTAATATTTGCAATGATCCCATCTATAGCTGTAAAGCATTTCTGTTGGTAAAAACTATTTTACCAACAAACTACATCTGTGTGCTACTAACATCAACATCTTTAATAAAGACCCCAAATGAATGAAGGAAGAAATGGCACGTTCCCAACAAGTGCCATTGCATTTTTAATGGTGTTTTAAATAATATTAAATAATTGTATTGAATTCCATATTTATTTATTTTTTAAATATTACTTGGCACAGAAGAGAATTGAGAGGCTGAGGTACACGATGGCCTGTGCAAAATGCAGCACTTCAAACCATTATAGCGTGTCAGAAGATATTAGCTCATTGTCAAAACAAAACCTAATAAAATGAATTATTTCAAAACAAGACCAATGTTGAAATGCTTCACATTTCAAAATCAAACTGAACAATAATGTTCAAGACAGACTAATGGGCACATGAACTACAATTGATTATTGTTAATGCAACTCCAAATTTATTTATATAGCAATTTCCATACAAAAATATGCAACCCAAAGTGCTTCACACAAATAACATCAAACATTCCACATATAAGCACACTTACACATACATGTGCAGCACGCACACACACATTCTGTACATAGACATATATACACTCACACTCATAAACACACTAAAGGTTGTTGATGAGACCCTGTCATGTCTCAATACAAAGTGTTATTCAGTTCCACCACATGCAACAGGTGCCAAATTTAACATTTAAGGCCATGCAAAGAAGTATAAGAACAGTAATTACAGCATTTCCTCCAGTCTCATTTTTTTCTTCAAGTCTGAAATCAATTGAAAGTCAATATAAAAAGGTCAATATAAGGAGCCTACCGTTCATGCTGCAGTGCACTGGATGAAATGAAGACGGCTACGGTGGTTAACACCTCCCGTTACCCGACCCTCTAGCTGACCTAATGTCACTGGAGCAGGAGGCGCGACACGCTTTAATTCACATTTTACTTGTTCAATATTTGACCGAGATCACTATTTTTTCGGAGCCTCAGCTTTCAGCTATGGGTGACAAAACAGAATCATGGTGCCATACCCTACTACACGGTGCTTTAGTTACTGATATCTTAGGAAAACCATTCAAACACATATCTGGCAACTTTGCAGGTAGTTCTCTTTAAAATATTTAAACAATTATATTAAATTAGATTAGATGTATATACAGTCAGGGTAGCCCTGTGATACGCTGGAGACCTGTCCAGGGTGTCCCCCGCCTCTCGCCCAATGTCAGCTGGGACAGGATCCAGTCCCCTGGACCCTAGTGAGGATTGAGCGGTACGGAAGATGAGACGAGATGATGAGACAGTCAGGGTGCTATAAACTGAGGTCTGAGCCTCACTGCAGAGGCATCGGCTGGTCATGTGACAAATACATCTCATGGAAAATGTTGACTGTTCATTTTTTTTAGCTGAATAATCATCTTCATGATGCAGGTGAAGCTCGTATGTTTGACCAACGCACACATTTTTAAATAATTTATTCAACAAAAATATAAATGGAACATTATTCTGTGCCAAAAGTTAACAACACTTTACCTCAGAAGCTCCTCTGACTCCATTAGCAGATCACTCTTCCAAGCACAAATCCTTTAGTTACAAACTGCTTTAGGGCTGTGTTGCACATTATCTTCAAGCACTCTTTGAAATGGGGCAGAATTCATGGTTGAATCAATGCCTGCAAGCTGGTGGTGATGATGCCAGACACTTAAATGTCTGAAACGTTTCCTTGTGTCTTTAGTTTGACCTTTATCTGAAGGCAATGCTTCAAAGCACATTAAATGTGTGCTTGTTCAAATTATCGGAAAAGTCAACAGTTGCCACTGGATTTTTCATGCCGTTGTGTAATTTTGCTGGCTGTTTGTTGCGGGTCACACTGTCTTTTTACAAAAACATCCCAAAAAAAGTGTGTGTAAATGTCACATTGAATAATTGTACTGAAATCTCACATTTAAATAAACAAACACTGGGCTTCCTTGTTACTGAATCCAAAAGTCCTTTGCCATGTTTGCAGTTTGTCGGACTAAAACCTAGAGCGTTGAGGACAAGGACGTGTTTGATGAACAAACCGGATCTGAGTCATTCTGCAAGTTATCTGAAGTTATTAAAGTGTTCCTATCAGGGGCGGCGAACTGAAATGCCAGTGAAATGCCACCCCTCCTTCTCACTACATTTGACTCCTAACTCAGCACCTTGAAAAAAACAACAGAAAAACGTCTCTGCTTCTTGTCTTAATGATCAGATTTAAATGAGCAGCACAGGAGCACAGGTCAGAGCTCAGTTCATCTTTGCCGACTATTAGAGTGACACACAAAGAGAAGACTGATATAAGGGGTCATATTATGCACAGTTGAAGAGTCCTTTAGAAACCTATCTGATCAGAGCAAGAATAATGAGGGTCACTTTTTTTTAATATGAACACAGAGTAAAAGAGAAGGAAACGGCGCCTTGTCGTACTGCCAGTAGGCACGTGAGGTCTATTCTCACATCTCCAATCGGACTGTAAACAAAGCCCAGTAAACAAGACAGGCAGTATTGTCTGAAGCCCTGAAACACCAGCCATTGTCCCAAGAGGCTAAAACAACAGAGTGCTCACCTACGTCTCATCTCCCATACCGCTTTATCGTCACCAGGGTCACGGGGTTGCTGGAGCCTGTCCCAGCTGGCATCAGGTGAGAGGCGGGGTACACCCTGGACAGGACACCAGCCTATCACAGGGCTAACAAACAACCATTCGCACTCACACGCACACCTAACCAGCCTGTCTTTGAAGGTGGGCGGAAGCTGGAGTACCCACACAGGGAGAACATGCAAACTCCACCCAGAACCTCTCGCTGGGAGGCATCAGCGCTAACCACTGGACCGTTGTGCCACTCTCACTTACATCTGGATTGTCTTAATTTACACTGCAATGGCAGACCAACCCTGTCTTCTGTTCGGCTGTCAGGTGTCTGTTAATTTCACCAACAGCTCATCACAGCAACAGCAGTAATGCCACAGTCTTTCTCAGTGGTGAAATAACCACAAAACTAACCACCAGAACTTGGAGGGATGACTGGCCCATGGGTTGAAGGCTCTTATAATTATTAATCATCGTCAGTAGTTGGAGCTGAATGGAGTTATTGAGGTAGTTTCAAACTGCCTCAATTTGCACCTAAAATCACACTGTAACTCTGAAACATGATCAGGTGACGTAGGCTTGATAAATTTATTTTTGGACTCAGTGTGACAAAACAGTGTCACTGATGTTCCTCACGAAGACGATCATTTTAGCTCCAGAATATGCCTGAGAATAAGTCAGTATTCCTCAGTATCAAACTGGTCTGCTGCTGACCAGGGTACTCTGCAAACAGCTACTGTTGAATTATGTTAAATTGTGTTTTCTATGTCTGGGTGACATAGTGTTTTTAAATTAGAAGAATATACAGTCAGAGTGCTATAAACTGGGGCTGTAGTTTGAGCCTTACTGCAGAGGCATTGGTTAGTCATGTGAGAAATGTACATCTCATGGAAAATGGAAAAATGTAACACACTTACACCAAATTAATTGAACTGGTAACGCACTATTAATTTCTAAAGAATTCACGGAACAGTTGTTCCAAACATAATTGTTTTCATAATTCATTATTTTCATTATTCACTATTTTCATAATTAGATTTCATTTTAAAGAATGATGCTTGCATTGTTATCTCTGGACACAGCTTTTTATGCTAAGCTAACTACTTCTCTACACAAACTTATTTCACTTCTTCTGCCATTGTGTTGCTCCTCGTGGATTGACTGATGACCAGGAACGGAAAAATGTGTTAAAACTGCATTCTTCTTTTTGCTCTTGATCAGTCACTATGGCCGACTAGCTGTATACTTGCTGAAATTACTGATGAATTCATCTCTAGGGTTTAAACCACTGAGCCAACACTGGAGTCAAGAACTACTGAATTAATTCCTTTTTTTTTTTAAACATACATTAAATGTTATCTATAGACTAGATGCATATGTCTGTGAAAATATTTCCCTGGTCAAAAATGTCACTTTTGTTATTATTGTTATATTTGAGATTCACAATACAGACTAATGTATTGTATGTGCACCATATTTTCGTATTCATCTGGTGAAATGCAAAACCTCTGTCAATAATGTGAGAATGGACTTTTTAGCACCGTAGGAGACATGTTGTGAAACACAGTTTCATGTATGTTAGAAACATGGAAACATTCTATCATACAGAAAATGTTATTTCAGTCAGACTTTTTTATATGTGAACTGTATGTCCTAAAACATGGCTGGAACACCAGCCCCACTCCCAACAAGACCATGAGTTCACTCTTTACTAGTTAGCTGGCCCTACATCCAGTGCAGGAGATAACTTAAAGTAAGTCCAGTATATATCTACTGCTGAACTTGACAGAAACATTTGCTTTGCTTTTTTCCTACTAACACAATTCTGGAAATAAGCAACACTGACAGAATGTGAATGTGAGCTGTTGGTACATTCAGTTTCTCTCCCCGTGAGAGTGACAGCGTGATGACAGGCAGCAGGTTTTCAGCTGATCTCCAGCGAGGCGGGAGGATTGCCCTAAGGACGAGGGGGTGGGTGTAGAGGTAGCAGGGGAGTCAGGGTTAGTAGACCAATCAGCACCAGGGAACTGTCAGGACCACTGAGCATCAGTGCTCAGAGAGAGCTGCAGAGGATGATGAGGATTTATTTTTTCAAAAAAAAAAAACCACAAACATTACAAAAGTTTCAACTATTAGATGCGATGTCGTTACTGACCCTACCAGTTACTATAATATCATCCATTCTTAAGTTACAGCCTGAAACAGATCATATATTCCTCATTAGTAGAGTGAGGACATATCTGGGAACTTCACTATGGAGAAGTTGGAGCAAACGCAATTGTTTTTTGCATTTTTGCTCAAAAAATCTATTTAAATGGTTTTAGTTCTTATTCATTCTAGTAACTCATAAAATACGTTATGTTTAGAAAGGTCTTCACTTGACTAATCATAGGCAGCACTTTTTTTCTGTACACATCCTTAACATTATTCCATTATTTCATCTTTAGGCTATTTCTTATTAAAGGTTTGAATAAGAAATACAATAAAATAAATTGAAACAAGGACCACTGGACTTACAGTGTTTCTTAAAGACACTTCAGCACTCACTTCTTAAGTTCTAAACGACTGGTGTTACTATTATGAACATTTGTGGGTTCCTCCCACCAGAATCCCTCATGAAATGGTCTGTTAACAACCAGATACTACCTGTAATTGGAGGAATGATTCTGTTTTCCTCCTCAAATAAATGGAACTCTCAATCCCTTAATTGGCAGAGACTCCAGTGTGACCAGTGGTGAAACTCTTTTGGTGCGAAGATGTGAAGACTTGTTTGTAGACTGATGGCACATTATGCAGCGTCTTGATTTTTTTTTAGATACATCAGTACCATGACCTGGATGGCAGAGAACCTCCACAGACATCTGAATAAAATATTTTTTTAAACTCTGAAATCATTCTCACACAAGACCGAAGAAATGAGCAGCAGTTGTGTTTTGTCCACCACATAGTCAGCTTTATGAGCTTCTCCTGAGCTTGATGTGACAGCTGAACGGTGGCTGAGTGCAAGCAGACACGTGTCAGCGAGCATCGCATTCAGCGGCAGGCAGGAAGTGCCGTCCTGCCACAGCTTAACCCCAAAACGTCACAGCACCACTGGCCCGCTGCTGTGAGAGGTGAAGACACGGATCTAAGGAGACGCTTGATGATAATCTGGAAGAACAACGTTAGCAACGACATGCTGTGACATCGTCATCCATGGTCATGGTGTCCTGCGACCATTGGCAGCCTCCAGGGGAAAACACGAGGATGCATGCCGGGAACAACTCAGTCCAGGACACACATGTAGGAGCATGCTTAGCGATGCATTTAAAGTCAGAACTAAAAACTAAGAATCTGGACAAAGCTTTGGCAAAACTGGGCCAAATAAAATTTATTAAAGCTCAGTCACATCACATCACAACTAACCTGTACTGGACCTGGTCAGAACACATCTGTCCAATATATGTGTGGATCACACATGCTGGCACAGCATACATGTGTCTGTGTATAGATCCATGGAGAGTTTCTCCTTGTTAAATCTGACTGGATCTGATGAACTGTTGGTGGAAAAAACACAGATTTCATTCATCCTAATAGTTTTACATTAAATCCTGTGTAAACCTCATAAAACTTAGTTTTCTATTTTGTGTACTCAAATAGTACCAAGCTTAATACTTAAATAATAAGGGATTGATAAACCAGAATAATCACAAAAAGACAAAAACCTTAAATATACTGACACGTGTATGAAATTACATTGACATGTCCAGAATCACCAGGTTAACCATCAAAATGGAATGACTGCATATTGGTGAAAACTTCCCAGCAAAGAAAGCAACGACAGAGAAAATCTGAATACACCCGAAACAAAGTCTAGGACAGAATTATAGCAGAATAAACTTTATCAAATAGAATATTAATCATGTAGAAAATATTGAAATAAATCTGACACCTTAAAGGAAAATAGTTTCCTATTCACCTGTTAAATTGAGATTAAATTCAGAGCAAATTAAATGTGAGATAATCTTAAAGAAATTAAGAAGCCCGTAAATGCACGGAGAGCTATGAGAAAACGTCAGGTGAGCACGATAACCATGTCCCGAGTAAACCCAAACTAAATCCAGAAATTACACAGAAGAAAAACACTAAACCCAAATAAAACTTTAAATTCTGGAATAACTGAAATAATAGTCCCAAAAAGTCCAGTATAACTCCAAAACAAGAAATAATCATCTCTGTGTTAAAGATGGGTAAAGAGCATAGCATTACATACCTCTGATTATTCTACCATAGTCCTACCATAGTCCTAAAGTCTAAGAAAAACACAGCAGGTGACTTCCTGCGGTAAATTCTATGTGCTAATTGTCATTTATGTGGCAATTTAAGGACATAGAAACAAGACCAAAAAACAACACGTGGAGTTTGATGTGCAAGAACACAGTCTGAAGACATAAGGGAAAACACAGTGATTAAACCGTCACTGAAGGAGTCATCCAGGTAATAGCCTCCTCCGCAGAGGAAGAAAAGCATTTAGCTTGAAGCCAGAGGCACAGCGGGGTGAGTAGTGATTTGTTTGGCTGTTAAAGGTTTTGTCTCTCTTGCTGAATTACTTGTGTTTTATTCTCCCTCAAGCATTTTAAATAAAAGAAGAGTCAGTCACAGGGTCCGTCTCAGAACCCAGACAGTTAAGCCGGACACCTTCAGTTCAGGTTTGTGATTCAACCAGTGTCATGTCTATTGGAGACGCATGAATGCTTATGTCCTGCAGTGAGATTCAACCCTGGAGCTGTACACATCAGCTTGAAAAGTTAATCTGCTGCTGTCAGACTTTGTCATTAGTTATATTCTTCAGTCAAAACCTGAAGCCACAAAAAGGGGAAGGAGTCACTTTTTATCTTCCAAAAACCAGCACGAGTCTGAGCTCAGATAGCCACCAGCTGACATCAAGCTGTCAGAGTACATGTCAAAAATAATCAAAAATGAGCAAATTATTAAGACTGAAGTCTTCCAGCACTGCTTTGAGTTAAATGCAAATGTTATCATCCCACCCCACCCTCATAGTGACAATGTATAACTTCTTCAGCCTAGTTCTGCATGTTAAAACACTAACATTTACTAAGTCCCTATGAACACCAGTTCAGATGAGGGCACTGTCATTTATATTTTTGCTTTTTGCTCATAAATGAGAGTGTTAAACAATGGGGTAGATGAAAAGTAACAAAAGTCATTACTACCATTTATCTTGGGGCAGATGAGTGCGTATATAAAACATCCACCACTGTCACTCTAACCATAAAAGCAAAACTCATGGTGGTACAGGAGTCAAAGTCAGTGGATCTCCAAAGTCATCATCTGGGATACCCAGACAATGACCCAAACACCCTGCCCTCCCTAGATTCCCGCTGCCAGATAAAAATGTGAGCTGTCACAGTTCACAGAAGATATATTGCAAGGATTCTGGTGACCATCCTGCCTTCTACACCTTCTACCTTTTAAACCCTTGGCATGAACCCAAGCAGAATCTTTGGTAACTAATTGTCAGCAAATCATACAATGTGGTGTTTTTTTCCTAATGCATATGTTAGTTAAAAAAATAAGAACCCATAAAGATGAACGGTAGACAAAAAAGTTCAGACAAATTTCATAATCAGCATGTAAGAATCTGTTCTGATGGATCAATATTTCATCAAATCCAAAAACAACTGACAACAAATGCAAATGACATAGTTTTTACTATTTTTTGAGTGTATGCACATGATTGTTCATCAACTATGCACCACATGGTGACTAGCATGTATTTTGCCTATACTACCTATTGTCCACAATAGCCACGTGGAGTAAATTTTTATCCTGTAGAATATTTTTATGAATTCTACGGGGTGCGCAATGTAGAATTTGATCACGTACAGGCTAAAAGAAAACAAATGCCAATCACTGAAGCATGTGACCATGTTCACACCAGTAGAAATCTGACCAGACTACGTATAGAGAGGTAATAACCTAAATTGGCACTCTGAGTACTTTTGAGTAAAACCTGTAAAATATGTGTACCTAATAGTTTTGGAACTAGTCCTTATTTATTCTCTGTATCTCCCTTTCAACAAGCCTAACCATCTCGAACCCTAGTGTTTAAGAAGTTATGAATCCATAAACCACAGTCTATCACCACCCTCAGGACAAAGTTTCTCATTTTGGCTTATTAAACTGTAAGAATAAACGGAGGTATGACCAATAATCAAATCTGCATCTGTACTTTTACTGTTATTACTTCTGTGCCATTACATTTTCTTCTATACGTTTCCAACAGTGCAAAGCTACAATGACAATGACACTTTTGTAAAGGACTGGGACACATGTAACCACCGATTTTAACAGTTTACAGAAATATTGAAAGTTTAACCTCAATTACATAACCTATAATCTAAAACTAGGATGTTATATAGTCTGCTGGGAATGAATCTGCTTCTGGCCACTGCTAAAATGATTAGTTTCAACATGTCTTGCTGTTTTCTCTAATTTTATACACACACTGATTCATCACCTTATCAAAGATGTATTCCAAATAATTTAGGTCCTGCTCTGTAACGCATCATCTGGCTGAACTGAATGTAAAATAGATTCTTCCACCACGGTGAGTTGAGCTGCTAACACATTTAGATATGACGACCAAGCAGCAGAGGAAGAGACAAGCGTGGGAGTTTGGAGGAAACACAAATGAAGCCTGAAGTGTGTACAGCAACGGAAGAAGAAGATGGCTTCTCCACTTCTGAGAGAACCTCCTGAGATGACAGCTCCTCTTCCTCCTCTAACTAACTCATTCAGGCACAAGAACATCAGCAGCCCAATAAATGTCAGGTTACCCTCTGCATTCACCGCTCATGACTAACACATTTCCAAACACGTCAAAGACAATGGGTGGGACGCCTAGAGCAACCCTGAAAAAACCATCTACCACAGAGGTGGTAAACAAACTACCACCATAAAAAGGCCTGCACAGAAGCCTCTGGTCAAAAGCGGTATTGTAAAGGAGATATCGGAAAGCTTTTGGCAGCTGTGGGCTACATTCACATTGAGTGCAGTATTTTTGTCCTTCCATCTGGCAGTTTTGCATTTCATTCTTTCTTCATTAGCCTCTGTAGCAGATTGTCCAGGTCAATTAAGAAGTCATATTCAAATATTCAAACAGAGTCATATTCATTATATTTTAAGTAAAAATGTTAGAAATTTTCAATCCAGCATATAGATAAAAATATTTAAGGAGCTGTTCTATTTTGAACAGCTGGAGTTGGGGGTGGCTGTGTGGGTTGGGTTTTACTGCATATATGAGGTAGATTATTTGGACCAATACCATAATAATTTAATTAGATATGTTTTCCATAATCATATTAAAATAAAAACTGTTTTTCTTTCCTGGGAAAATCAGTAACTATAACACCTCCCTATTGACATCAAAACATAGCTCATGTTTCCTACTTCAAAATGCAGACCCTAAACTAAACGCCAACATTAGGATGCTAACCTGCTAACACGGTCATGCTAAGAGGGCATATTTGTGTACCAAATTGGATTTTAGCAAACTTACTAATTAAAGCAAGACAGGTGAGGTTAGTTTACACGTGTCTGCATGTACATAAGTGTCAAGGTATGGACACCAAAAAAAAATGTCAAAGACGCACCAGCAATAATGGCCCTAATGTTACCTCAAAAATTTGTGCTTGAACATAGCGTAACGACTCTGTTAAGAGTTGTTGTGACGGAGCGTCTTTGAGCGCACCATCATTCCCCGACCGGCGTCCTCTCTCGGCCAGTGTCGGGACGCGCTCAGTGCATTCATTGTACATGTGGGACTATATTCTCTTTCTGTGGTCATGTTAACCCACAAACTTTTAATTTATTGTCTGGACTGTGTTTTCCTGCTGTAAGGGTCCAAGGGTGCACACTCGGCGCCAACGCACCACACACACACACACTCGCCCGCTCACCTGCTGTTGTCGCCGGCCTTTGCCTCTGGGTCTCGGGCCAAGCCGAGGCGCTTCCTGGCCACCCTGTAAATTGCGCTTCGTGGCGCGCTTCTGATGCTCAGGTGACCGTAGACTAAACCAATATGGTTTATTCGTGTAATATTTTGTGATTTGTTGTATTTTGGAGAAATAAGGGAATCGTTGTATTAAAGTATTTTTGTGCCATGTTGCAGATATCAGAATGTGTTGGTACAGTGTGGATTTTAGCCCACAGTTGGCTGAATTATATTGTAATACCCCTGTAATTTGTTATTGGTTTGCCCGGGGGAGGGGCTAAGGGGTATTTAAAGGGAGCTTTGCGCACTTGGTAGGGGAGTGCTGGCCTAGTTGCCGATGTAAGCGCATCTGGAAGCTGCTGTTTGCAAACTGTAAATATTTTTGCCTCACCCTTTTCTTTTTGGGGATTTGGTGCAAATAAAATTCACCACGCAACTGGCTTCGACTGAGCCATCATTTTCAGCCATCATTTTTCTTCTTTCAAAACGAACCCGTGACAGTTGTGTTTTACATCATCCTGCAGAATCTACTCTGTTAACATCCCCACTGACTAGAAACACACATACACTGACCAGATCTATGAAATGTAAAGCAAATGCATTAGTTGCTAGTGATGAATGAGCTGCAGCAGGTCTGACATTCACAGGGACGAGAGACAAAGCATATTCAACTCCCACGGGGGTAGAGGAGGAGAGAAAGAGTCCAGTTCACTGAGATTCTTCTCTTAAATGAGCTACAGAAGGAAGGGGATGAGAAACACAAGGAGATACAGTGAAGTTCAGCTCATTGTAAATGAGCAGAAGAGGAAATGACTCGGTAAAAGTTTTAGCTATTTGCAATCGAGATGTGTCGTTCATGAATGGCTTTTTAAAACAAATGGCTCTTTTGCTGCATTCCACACAGCACATACACACACACTTCTTTGCCACTCCACTGAGTGCGACGGAGAACAGCCACAAGTTGAGGAGTACAAGCGTGGTTCTGGTTTGATATACAAATATTGCATGACGTCATCCAGTAGTCCACACTGGACATGTCTCACGTGAAGGAGACAAAATGAGCCAAAGACGCAGCAGCATCTGGCTGCACTTTTGTGATGACAAAAATGGTAAAGCAAAATCTAATGTTATAGCACTGGTGGTGTAGCCATGAGCATAGCTAATGTCTTTACCAAAATTCTTAAGTGGGTATAAATAAAGTCTATCTAGAATCAACATTTCAGAATAACAGAAACTCTGATATCCCTAAACTAGAAGATATATTGGTGGTATGTCTAAGTTTAAATGATTCCTACCCAGCTCTTGCCCTGTCATCCCAGTGATTTAGTAAGTTACCCCCAGGCTGGCTTCTTAAAAATAAATAAATATGAAAACGAGCTACTCTTTTCAATGTCTCTTTAAAAGGAACGAATCCACAAGATCAGTCTCCCATCCCATCTCTAATTTGCAAGTTAAACTGTCTTGATAAATGTTACACTTAAAACTTGGCAAAACTTTAAAGCTACTCTAGAATCTGTTTAAATTCTTATTTGTATTGCAAACTAACTACATTCCCAGCAGCTAAAATGTCATCTTTTGATATGGGTTTTATTGAAGAGGTCAGGTTACTCAAGTAGAGAGCATAGAAAGCAGGATACAATCCAGCAGCTTGAACAGTTTGAGGCTACAGAACTGTGTTAGCAAGAGGATATGGCTGATGGCTGAAACTGAGCTGCTGGGAGCGACTGGCTACAACTGGCACAGTGGGTTTGAAACATTCATCCCCCACAACCTGGACTTCTTGCTTGGGTGCAAAGCATCCTGGTACATGTCCGCTATGCAGTAATGGTTGTGCTTCGAAGACAACTCTGAAAACTGTAAAGCTTCATCTTCATCTGTACAGCTTCATCTGTAAGTACAGCATGCACCGAGGAATTTATTTATTCATCTGACTTCAATTATCATCAACACTGACTGGATATTCACATCAAAAAAGCTACCTTTACCATTAATCGTAATGTAGTGCTATATGTAGCAATGTGTTCTGTAGGATTATATAAAACTCAAGGTAAGTTGCTTTTCCACTCTGGCGCAAGCTGTACAACTCTACTTACCGTGCACAAATGAAGAGTCTAAGTGACTTTTTTTGTCTGCATTTGTCAACGTAGTGGGGGGAGGGGGGGGTGTCCACCATGACATCCCACACCCGGAACCCATCCTCCATCCACTGGACGAGCCAGAGGCACCCCACTGACCGAGGAAACCCACCCAGGAGCGCAGCAATGTCCCCGCAGGTGCCCTAATGGGGAATGGCTGCAGAGGTGGGGGGCCACGGTGCCAAGGAGGAGGGAGTGGGGCGAAGGGAGGAGGGAGTAGAGGAGGAGAGGAGAGGAGGGACCTGCTGGCCCACACCGCCAAGGCCCACAGGAAGTGCCGGCTGCCAACCCCCACTCCATACTCCAGGTGTAAGTGACTTTTCAGCACAGCAGGTCAAACTGTAGACATGAAGAAGACTGTTGCATTTCTTCTAACCTAAAGGAATTAAATTAAGGAGTGAAGTAAAGGCTCTCTTTTCATTCTTTATATCTCCCTACTAGAACTTGAAGGAGTAAACAGATGAGACCGTTAAGATCATTTTATAGTGATCTTAACCCTTTGGGAACCTCACACTGAACATGTAAATGACTCAAAAATGAGTATGTTTTAAGACAGCTTTAGATGAATAGCAATCGTATATAAGCCAATAGCGCTTTGGCTATAAAAATGCTAATTAGGGTACTTCTATAGCAGAGGTCACAAAATTGATCTTTGCAGACATCCCAGCATACAACTACAAGTGTGCTGACAAGCCATATTTTGCTTAATTTAAAAATATTATTATATTTTTCATGTATTCATGATTTTTAACAAAATATTCATCAGATACGCCTACAATCTGATGAAGTATTGCACTCTAGAATACAATGGAGGGATATCTTTAAAAAGTGACTTTAATCAAATATTTTTCTGCTATCACTCTTCTCCATGTCATTTTGACGTGTGTGTAAATTGATATGAATATGTGTGAATGTCAGTCACTGTTTTTCAATGTGATGAATGGATGCTGACGGATATGAAACCAGCTGACCTCTGACCTTTGTCACTGCTCAGCTGAACATGGATAATCTATCTGCAGAGGTCACTCTGGCAAGATGTGAAGTGTTAGCCTAAAATTCCCCCATGGATCAGGTTTCTCAACTGGTGACAGAATAATGAACATGAATAAAGAAAGAACAAGAAGAGTGTCTTTACAATGACACTGCAAAGGTCTGAACAAATTACAGCTAAAATCAGTTTGGCCAACAAAACCATATATTCTGCTTACAGTGAAGGAACAGTTGCATAGCCAAGTTAAGTCCCAAGTTAGCTGAAAGAGAAGAGACCTGACAAGAGTCTCAGTCTGTGGATACAAAACTAATTCAACCCTCAAGTAGTTTAAGAAAGGTCTCATGTCAGGAGTCACATCAGATAAGAATATGATATCTATAATGGAAAATATAGAGGCTGCCTCCATTTTTTAATTAGAACTATTACTGTAAAATACCAATGCCGTTGAAACGAGGCACTACAAAAGAGGATTAAACCATGGTATAAAAATACTGGCACATAAGCGAAATGGATTGGTGGATTTTAGAAGCAGTTTCCATAACAGAAATGCATGTCTGTTTTGGGGGTTAAATTTGAATGCCTCCTCTCTAAGCGGCTTACATAAGTTAAATGTCTAATGTTTGAACGAACAAGATCTGTGTTGATTCTGTCTAAAGTTTAGGTAAATTTTAAAGGCTGATTTAGTTGAAATCTAAGAAGAAACAAACACAATTAACTGGAAAATGTGAATTGAAATAGTGAGGAATTGTAAGTAAATCTGACGAGATGAAATGAGTTTTCTTCCATGGATAATCATTTTTGTGTTGAAACAGAGCTTTTCGTTAGGTTAAATTTACACGCTTTTTTAAGGCAGCAGGTGAACTTTTGTTTCTAAGTTTAACTGACTTGAAATGTTGTACAGTGGAGAGACAAGTCGAGTTTCAAGTCACCGAAGATTGGAAGTGCAGGTCTCAAGATAAACCTCAATGTCTGTCGAGTTTCGGAGAGAAGGCTACTGATAGGAGCTCCCCGCACCTCAGTGACAAGTTTTTCCATTTTTATGCCTTTGATTTGTAGACTATCGCACTGGGATAGGACACTTTGTAAGTATCACCTTCTGTGACACGCATGTCATCTGTCTAGTTGTGGTTAGAATGGTGTATTGAAAACTGGATGGATAACAAATTGAGTCCATTAAAATGAATATGAAGCATAAAAAGCTTAATTAACACTGACAATAATCAGGACAATAGCTTCAGACAGCTTAATGAGGTCCTCATTATCAGCAACACTAATGAATTACTGCTCCAATGAGCAAATCCCCACCCATGTTTTCCTTCCTCTCCCAGACAAATTCCATTTGTTATCCAACAACAGAATGATCAGGTAATCGGGACAGAATAGCCGACAGACGCCTCGGGCTAGTATTAGTCCTAATAGGTGGTGGAGCGGTTTCACCCTCACATTCATACTTCAAGATGTTAACGTGAAGTGAGGTTGCTAAATGGATGCAATGTTCCTACTCAGACTGAGATATTGAGGTCACTCTGGCTGGAGATGAGACATGTATGCTCATCTATCTGCAACTGGCTCTGAACACAGACCTGGGGTGACATCACCTGCTGTTGGTTATTTTCAGTAAATTTAAGGAGACAACCGATAAATTAATGCTCTCTGTCACCAGATCTTATATACGGTATACAGTAGACTGGCAACAGAAGGCACACATCATTTTTTTCATCTGAAGTTTGGGACAAGTCTCTAGTGACTGTACACACCTAGGCAGGGCAGATATGGTTCAGTAGGTTGTCCACAAAGCAGAGGGGTACTGCTAGATCCATGGTACATGAGCAAGACACCAAGGCACGGTTATTAAACCTTTAGCCGCTTTTTAACCCGGCCACAATATATTATCTTACAACATGCTGTGTGCTGTGCTAGTGCTAGTAAATGCTATTGATAGTGCCGATTCATAGAGACTAAACATATCTGCAGCACACAGTACACTGTAAAAATGATAAATTAGTTTCTCCTAGTTTTTTAACTTTACATTAACTGAAGTAAAACTGCTTCAACATTTTTTTTAAGTTTATTGTGCAAAGTTGATCTACATAATATATGTTTGCTAAACACAATATTTTAAGTTTGAGCATGTGCCCCCTGGTGGTGGCTCGATGCAGCTGTCTGAGCATGTCTTAACAAAAGGAAGCTTCCCGCTCAGTTCCCTTCGCACATTTTTAAAAAAAAAAAAAAAAACTCTCTCAAGCTAAAATGAAAATAAGAACAGTCACTCTGATGTCGGTATTTCCCGGCACAGTGGTGTGGTGGTTAACACTGATGTCTCCCAGCAAGAAGGCCTGGGTTCATGTCCGACTTGGGCTTTTCTGTGTGGCATTGTTATATATGTTCTCCCTCTCTCAGGGTACTCTGGTTTCCACTCACCTTCCACAAAACATGCTCATGAGGTTGGTCTGAGATTTGTACAAGAAAATCAGGTTAACCGAACACAACTGAACTCAACATTTTAAGTTCTTATTTACAAAAAAAAAGTTCTGAACACAACATAATTAGCTGGCTGAATTATATGTAGTTTTCTTCAAAACTTAAGATTTTGAGCTTGCCCTCAAAACTTAAAAACCTATTGCAGAAGTTTTGAGTTTTGGTGGCCTTTTCATTTTATCAGTGTATTGCGAAGTTCACATGTTTATGTTCAGTTCTGTTGTTTACTATTAGTTGACATTGTTGCTGTGTATTTAGAGCGTGTTCTTTCATCCTTTATATCAGTGAATGCACTGAGGTTGCCAAGTGATGTTTATTGTGTTGGCATGGTCTACGGCCGACAGCAGCCCATGTTCAAGCTTCAGTTACCTTTCACAAAAGCCTCCATAGCCTCCTTTGTGTGAGATCCTACAATATGTATTCAGGGTAAGAACATAGATTTCATTTCTACTGTATTTTATGTGCACCTTCATCACATTGACTTGACTTTCACACTGAATCAACCCCTAGTAGAAGCAAGAGTTAGATGTGACATCAAACTGACAGTTGCTGACAACCACTCCATGAAGTGGTCCCATGTATAGTGCAGTTTATGTTATGTGTCATCGATGACGCTGCTCCACCCTCGCACAGTGCTGCGCAAATTCCAAACTGGCAAAATGGCACCTCCCGTATCCCTGGGATATTAGCATCAGAGTGGCCATTGGGAGGACGTGGAGATGTGTATGAAGTGTGAATGATGTATCTTTCTGAAGGTAAAGTGCTTTGCGTCCCAATAGGTAGAAGAGTGCCCTTACAAATACAGGACAATTCAGCTGGCTAAAGCTGTTTAATACAACTGTTCTGAAATTAATCACTTCTTCCTGAAGGTTAAAATGTTTTCGTCTAAATTGCTTTACGGCGGTGGTAATTCCACATGAACACTGGAAACTGAATACTTTGGAGCATGCAGTATGCAGTACAGCTGATGTTTTACTGAGAGGTGTAATACTTGACCTGTTTAATCTAGGGTTTAATGATTCATTTGGTAACTATAGCTGTGGTGCATTTATATCACTCAATAGAAACCAGGGCATTTCAGTTCATTTCGGGTTTGCAGGGGATATTGTGTTGAATTTCTAATACAGTCTGGATGAAATAGATTCTTTCTAACTTAGAAAGCATCTATTTCATCCAGATTTACCAGAATAAACTGGATGCTCTGTAAAGGTTGATCTCCTGGTTAACTGGCAACAAAAACTAATGAGGCTATCATCAATTCTTTTTGTATCAATGATGCATTGATATTATTTTGTTAAATTTTTATATGTTGTTCGCGTTGGTGGTGTACAATGATGCACTGACGCTAACACTTTTCTTCTTCTGTTGAGGAGGCAGTCATGTTGCTGGAGGCTCTTCTGCCCCTTCTGATGGTTCATATGGAACGATGCAAGAAGGTTCCATCTGTTTTCATTCCTCCCTCTGTTATTTTCTCGCCTCTTCTTTTTGTTGTTGTTTTTTTTTCTTTTTTCTTTTTCTTTTGGCTGATCCAGCAGCAAGCTCATAAACAGAGACTCTGTGGTTCTGTCTCACCCACGCAGAGATGGAAATATAGCGCAGCAGCGCGAGTGACTGTCGCAGCAGAGCGTCCTCCTGGAAACAAGTCTGTGCTCAGATTGTGTTATACTGTGTGAAGGGGATGCGCAAATATTATGCAAATGCAGCGAGAGCACATCACAGTTTCAGATGAAGTATCTCACCTCTGACACGCTCAATGAAGCTTGTGGAGAGGCAGAAGTGTGTTTTGCTAACAGCAAAACTCCTTCCAATAAACACAGGACAGATTTGCCTATTCTTAGCGTTATTGGAACTCCAAATGTCACATTCATCCTGGTGGTGGTTCCAAAAGGACGATCACAGAATCATTCAAATCTAAAAGGTTCATCTTCTTGAGAGCGTAAATAAGATCATAGGACGTGTCATGGCTTTCTTTCCAGCGATTGGAATTTGTAGGTATGTTTGTAGTAATATGGTTATTAAATAAAGTAGTCTACTAGTACTATCATGTATTCAGCAAATCAGACCTGTGACTATCATATTTTAGGATTTTTGCCATGTTTTCTCCAAAGTGGTTGACAAAGTGGACTGATAATGTGCCATTAACAGTGCAATTCTTCAAATGGTTTGCAAACTGGTTTAATACCTTTCTCCGTCTGCTTCTGTTGGATATCCTTGAGATATTGATGTATGAAACATGTAATGTACTAGTTTGTAATGTATGGAATTGGTGTGCCACTAATACCAACTCAAATATTAGTTAGACCCATTTAGAAGCAATGTAAAACTAGCAACTGCTAACCTAAACCACATTCTAAATGGTTTTCCTTCTTCTTCTTCCTCATGGTAGATAGACAAACTGTAGAAGCAGACATGCCTACAGGGGATATTTAGAGTATTTCGTCCTTTTTGCTACTGCTATAAATTTGTGGCCTAATACCTTGATAATGATCCATATTTTCTTGCATTTACATGTTAACTGTGATTTCTTCAACTTGATGCAATGTTAAATATTGTAATTAGTCCAGTGGGTCCGACTGGTACCCCGGGTCAATACTAGCCTGACGTAGTTAGACTCAGTTTTTCAGAATATGAGTCTAGTAACACAACTTTGTGATTTGATTGTGAGGTGTGATTCCAATACAATACCTCAAATGGATAGTAATTAAATCAGTTGGATAGTACAACCAATCAGTTCTGCTCTCTAGAACGAGTGTCTCCAGTGTTTTCCCCAAGTTGAACTAATGTACTGTTGTTACTTTAGTTTAATTGTTGCAGTTTATTGAGAGACACAGGACATTGTCATGGTTTTTCCTCTACCTTGGGATGTGGTGAAGAGATTGCAGGTTGAACCCAAGTATGCATATGGTATCAGTGAGATGTCTATTATCAACTGGGATATTCTAAACTAAAGCCAGCTCCTCCTATCCATCAGTGTGGTTTGTCAGACTCCTGACTGCAGCTGAAGGTTGTGACAGGGCTGGTGAGGAAACCTCTGCGTCAGCACTTTCAGGCTATTCCTATCACCCATCCTCCCTCTTCTCTACCCCGGAGGCATCTCCTGCTAATTTTAGATAAGCGATGTTGGTGGGTCTTTCTGTCCTCATTAGGCTAGTTGGGCTCCAACACATACACATGCATCATAAAGCTCATCATTAATTTAACGCAGTGGAATTTGTTCGCTGCTACGCACAGCAACACACCACCTTCAGAGGCAGTTTGTCTGCATGCACTCCAGAGAACAAGTCAACAGCTGGAGTAAACTTATTATGTCAACACAAGCTGAGAAACATCCTTCTGAACACATTATCTATGATGCATCCAGTTCAGAGGAAGGATGAATCTAATGGAGGACAAAAGATTGTTCCCTACAACTATTAGGTTACCACTTAAATAAATGAATGGTTTGACTGTTTCTCTTGGCCTGCAGTAATAATAAGGTCTGCTCAAGTCAATCCAACAAAGGAGGTAGGACTATAAAACAACTGTGATATGGTAACATGGTTACATTTTCTATTCGGAAATACACAGATAAGACAAAATATTATGACCATCACAAATTAAGTAAATCAAATCAGTTAATCTTTAACTGATCTTTAACTGACTGTTTAGTACTTTTCACAATAAGTGAGTAATACCTGGATAATGGTCTAAGTTGACCTGTTAGATGTGGGAGAAATGAGTGGCTGTAAAGATCTGAGCACCTTTGACAAGGGCCACATCCTCACAGTTAGGCGACCTGCATGGTGCCTCTCCAACGCAGCAGGGCTTTGGGGGACCAGAAGTGACAATTTGGTCTCAGAGAGAACCTTTTTCTTTCAAATGAGTGAAAGAATTAGGTTACCCTTTCTAACAGTTTCTATCTCTGCAACTATCTTCCTGCCTCCTGTTCGTGCACTCCCCCTGCTCAGTTTGGACACAGACACCATCATACATCTTGACCAATCACGTTTGACTTTAATTTAAAAAATAAAAATAAAAAAACAACTAAGCTGCTCCCAAAGATGGGAACCAGCTCCTGTTGTTCACTTCAAAGAGCCCTTGTTTGAGACTGACGCATTAGTAGACCTCATATTCTTCACAATATTCTCGGGCCAGACATCACAGCACAGCATCAGAAGACCCCTGTCCATTCTCTGATGAGTCACAGCTGTTTGAAAGTACAAAAACAGACTTATACAATATTAGGAAGGTGGTCATAATGTTATTTCTGATTGGTATATACTATATATACTTACTGTACCTTGTCTTTTATGACAACAGTATGTTCCAAGACAGTGGTCAACAGGTGTGTCAAGGGATTTCACCCACAGACGTTTAAATTGTCTGCTTCCTGTAACTGTTCCAAAGTCAAGACATTCATTTTGATTTTTTTTTTCAAAAAGTTGATCCCTGATACATCACTGGCTACACCCTGGAAATCAGACAATTTTTGTTGCAGTGGAAAGTTGGCCTGGTGTTGCTGCATTGGGGAGTGATTATAAGCCAGAAAAGATTTGTCATGCCAGTCAAATTGTTTATGCAGGCTTTATGTGGTGATGGACAGAAGAACAAGGCAACGTTGTTATCTGAGCGCTGAGTGGTTCTGATTGACTGTAAGTCCACTTGCATTCTGAGCCTTTTCTCTGTGTATCAGTTGAAACACAGTCATAATGAAATCCAACCTGTGTGTTATCAGACATTTTGATAAGAATTGATTCTGGCTACAGCGGACTATCTTGAGGCACAGCAATAATTTATTAAGTTCATCATCAAATCTGACATGGTGACCATCTTTTCAGACAAAAACATTGTCTCAATATGAAATTCTGTCCTTAGCCCTCAAGAAGCAATCCAGAATGTGTTTTTCTCGACATGTTTCCTGCTTCATAAATTAAAATCAGTTTTTGAGTGCAAAGTTTCATGATGGACAGGCTCGACTGGCTAGTAGTGATACCACAGAATGAACTTGAACATCAAAGTGTTACAGAGATACAAGCACAGAGAAAACTTCAGCCTTCAGGAGATAAATTGCACTTAGATCATGTACACATTTTCGTTCCAAACAGTGATCAAAACACATTTCTGGGCAGAGGATTCAACAAAATACAGTTGCATCATCAGTACCGAGACCCAGGTCATCTATCGACACTTGAGAAGTTGTTCCCAAATTATCTGATACATCTGCTCTAAATCTTGAACATCATTGTCTGTATTACACATTTCCTATTACCCCTCGCATGCTTTTCAGACACAGACACAGTTTGCATTTACTCAAGTTTGGTTCGGACAAATTCCTGGTCACCTCAGCTGACTTGAGCAACTTCAGGTTTTCTTGTCTAACATTTCTTCAAACTCTCCACACCTGCAGCCTCTCACCCCATCAACGCTTCTACAGGCTGTAAAAACGAGCAGCAGTCTGGTCACACTGATCAAACACTTAACTGTCTGTTCAGGCTTAAGGCTACAGTTCCACGAGCATCCTTATTTCAAACAAGGAAATTGTTAGAAAGATAATGACACTCTGATAAAGGTTAGAGAAGGAGGTACCTGACAGGCTGATAAATGAGGAATCTATGGAATAAATGTAGCTGTCTGAAATGTTTTAATCCCACCTTAATGAGGACAAAATCTTTTTTGTCTAAATGTCGACACGCTTCATGTTCCCAAATAGTTTACCACTAATAAGGTTCTCAAAATTTACTACATTCTATTCAGTATACCCAACATACTACAAGGAGGGGCAAACAATAGTCCTCAAAGTCTGTAATTCATAACCATCAAAATATTCTGCCTCTCTACAGCATATTTGCCTAGTTTTCTTCAGTTATTGTGACATCTTCTGGACTTCTGCGCAACTCCTGAAGAGTGTGTTAGTCTAAACTTAGGTTATTAAATCCAAACATGTGGCCAAACACAAGCTTTTTTGAAGCGGGACTAGAAGATGAATCTAGCATCCATGCTGTACCCTGACCAGGTTCTGTATCTGCTGTTGCCTTTGAGTTTAATATAGACCCCTCAAGCCTTATGTTGCATTTTGCACATTCTGGTCAGTTACAGCTGCTCAGCTCTAAAGCCTATGAGCAGGTTCCACTGTTCTGCTCTACTTCTCAGGGTTTAGCCTGACCATGTTACACCTGCTTTCAGAATCTAGCCCAGGAAGCCTGTGTTTGTAGTCTAATTCTGATTTGTTAAAGAGTCACAACACGAGTCCTGATACAGTGTTTAAAATGACTGTAAAAATAATTTAATCACAAGTAAAATAATGCAGTTAAATTTAAATGCAAAAAGAATAATAATGTAATATAATTATACATTCAGAAATTGTTTTTTGTTTTTGTTTTTTTTTTTTTCTGAGAGACTGCAAATAACCAGCACAATATTTAGCTATAGATAACTTGATACATCACAACAGATTAACATCTGCCACTGCCATTTGTGAACATTTGCTGATAGGCTGATGGTGATCAACCAATGCTCAGCCAGTAAATGGGTGCATCACTGCTGTGTCTGGTCATTTGCCATTCATAAAGACAGTTGCTACGAACCAGATGATCAAAGTTGAGTCACAGTTGCAGTACTGCAATAAGCACAGCAGTTCAAACTGCAAACAAATTCAAGGAGCCACATCTGTGCTCTCTTACCTTGAACAGTCGCAGGATGTTGGCCACCATTATTGACACAGAGCTGGCTGACGCCCCGATGACACCCACCACTTTATCTGGCTTGGCAAAGATGGGCGGGTCTCCATTAGTACAGCGGACATCAGAGCCATCCCTCTCAATGAGCGCCTGGACAAAGGTGAGCGACTGCTCCAGCGCATAGGTGTCACGTGAACACGTGTCGAGAATGCGTGCCCCGAGTGTCACGTTGGGAAGCAGCTCTGGGTCCTTGTTGATGAGGTCGATGGCAAACAGCATAGCCTCCAGTCGATGGATGCCTTTCTCCTTCTTGAGCTCACCGCAGGGAACACCCCTCTCGCCACGAGAATGCACAGGGAACAAGCCACCAAGGATGATGTCGCCATCCAGACGGATGGAGTGGGCGTACTCCTGCAGAGGCTGCTGGGCGTCTGGTAACACAAGGGGCTTCTGGGAGGTGGTGCCTAGGAGCAAGCAGCTCTTCAGCACAAGCAGTGAGAACAAGTAGTAACTGGAGGTCAGGGTCTTAAAACAGGTTGCCATCTTGTGGTTAGTAGAACTACAGGGGAATAGAGCAGTAATATTGCACGCTCAGTGCCTGGGTGGCTGCGAAGGCTATGGAGGTTGTGTGGCGAAGGGAGGATGAGCCAGAACATGGAGTCTTGTCACCCAGGGCACCGTCGACCACAGCGAGCGGTCCCACCTACGAGCACCGACCCTGAGGTTTTCCTGTGGTACAGTTTCATGTGGTGAGTGTGCCTGTGTGAGGCAGAACTTCAGAGTCTCTGCTGCTTCAGTTTCACATTAACCCGAAAAACCTGGTGAAGATACAAAGGATTAAACAATCAATATGTGATTACTAATCAGCCTTCAAACCAGAGATCCATCAGGAAGTTGTTCTGAACTAAGGCCAGCCCCAGGGTTGCTGTCTGAGTCATCAGCTTTCCAACCTAATTACGCTTGACTGTGTTTTCCAACACTAGAACAACTATTTTAATAAATGATAACAACAAAGAGTACTACAACCGCCTCAAGTTTTAGGTTAGTCACTATTGATTGTGGATCTGCTAAGGTCTGTTTTAAATTTTGTAGTGTGCGGTCTACCAAAACCTTGGTTCTCTCTAATAGTGTGGTTTGGTAACCTGTATAAATACAACTGATGTTTTAATCACAAGCTACCACCACAGCAGCCCTGCTGATTTTCTATCATTTATATTTAAACGAAGAAACCTTTCTTTGTCAGAACAGATATTTTATAGATGACTAATGGCTACACAAAAATCATGAAAAATTCAGCTAAAGTTTATCTTTTTCTTCACTTGAAAGTACAACCATTTTCATATTATCAGGGATGATTGTATTTTTAACAATATTATATATATTTAACAATTAGGGTTAAGAGTGGATTAGTGACTAAACCATGGGAATACCAGGTGAGAAACATGCAGTTGGAAATAGATCGTATACATAACATGAACAAGAACAATATGTTTTAATAAGAATGAGGTCACAAAAACAGCAGGCACACATTCACATCCAAACTGCCATTAAACACATGACAGATAGCACGTACAATTACTGCAGTTTAAATAGTGTCTGTAGCTGTGACTGAAGTCTGGTAAAACACTGAGACCATTGGGGTCATTTAATATGATGCAGCTCTAACTATTAATGGTAGGCATGAACGCTTGAGGCAGGGGTTGTGTGAACCCCACATCTGTTTGTGTCTGTCCATCCTCTAGCTGATGGTACTCCACATATCAGCTGAGTTAGGGACATTGCTCTTTCTACTTAAAAGGCGACTTTTTTTAAAACTACTATACACATTCAACTTGTCGTTTGATAGCTCAGTTGGTAAAGCAGTGGCCAATACAGGCTGATAGAATAGATCCTCGGGTTGCTGGTGCAAATCTGTCTTGAAGGAGACAACTTTGAGCACATAAGTTGTGTATGAATGGAGAGGTTAAATGCAGAGAAAAAAAGGGAACATAATATTACTAGTAAAAGAAGAACTGGTGTAAATCAAATAATGAAAAAATACACCAAATGGGCATCGGCAAGTCTGCTAAGCCCAGGTGACTAGTGCTGGGGTAAGGCACCTTTCTCTGGATGGTACCAAGATCCCATCCATTAGCGAGATGGTGTAGGAAGAAACTCAGACATGCAGCATTCATCCAGTCATCAGTCAAGGAGCTGGACACCTGGCTAAGAAGCATGGATAAGGCAGCGGAACAGAGCACTGGCGACAGAAAGGTCAGGCCTGGGCACCATGCCAATGCCTCAGTACACCAAAGTCCTGGGCTCAGTGGATGATGATGGCACGCGCACTGTTCTGCTTTGAAGGTGGACTGCAGAGGCAGCTGAGAAAGCCTCCAGGTGGCTATGGACAAAGAGAGTGGACCCATGATTAAAGGCTGCTGGCACACAATGTGGCGCCTGATTAACCCTGTCTAGGTCACCTTGGTATAGGTATATTATGTTGCAAGACACAAAACACCCAATGACATGATGCTTCACCATCCATCTGTAGGATGTATTTTTCAACACCACAGTACATTATGAGTATGTTTGTCTGAATAAATACAAAAATAATTTGGTTCTGCACAAGAATAGATTAGCTATGGTTTAAATTGAGTTAAAGTATAGGTTTAAATTACTTTATTATAAAGGGGTCCTCAAAACGTTTATTGCGGGGACCCTTCAGCCCAACCTGGTCCCCTCCTTACACACAACGTATAATTACATCACCTTATCCACTCATTTGCTCCTGCGATGAATTCACTTTGTTCACTTAGATGTGGGTGAAGAGTAAACCGATTGTGCTGTTTAAAGTGATGAATCAGATGCCTCTGGAAGTGTATTTGACTATTGTGTCTCTGAAGTATGGTGTGTTCAGGCAACCACATACTTGTGTACTCTTCATGTAGTGTAGTTAGAGAGTTAGAGATGATTAGAGAGATGATAGTCAAGCTGTGAGTTTCTTTCTGTCTCATGTATTCTACTCTTATCCCTATGGAACACGTAATTTCTCGTTTTTTTAAAATACATTCTTTCGTTTTTTTTTTAAATTGTTTTCTCTTTTTTTTCAGTCTGCTCTCGAAGTAGATGCATCTCTCTCATACGTATCTTCCCAAACCTGCGCACGCTCTCACACCAGGTCACACGCACAGACACAAAGGATGGAGATTCCGCCACCAAAATGACGTGCACGCGCAATATTGGGTCCATCTACATCCTCAAATTGCATAGTAGCAGAATCAGCGGGAGCCATAAAATCCCGAACCTGATCTGAAACCAGCTGCAATAGGAGAGCTTTATTGACTGGTGCTGATGGATTCATTTGTTGATTTTACTAGTGGAGTAACAATATCTGGAAGGTGTCAAAGTACGAGCGCGTTTCTCTATCATAATCCAATCCTAAAAAAGAAAGAACCAGCAGTCCTTGCACACAGACATCCCTGTATTAAATGTTAAAATCAGTTAATAAGAGTTGTTGTTACCTGTTAAATTTCTTCAACCCTGAGTGAATGTGACGTGGTCCGACACCTATTTTCTCCGTTTCCTCTCTGGTTTCACAGGTCAGGTAGATGTCCCCAGCTGCTGGTCACGCGTTAACATTATTTTGTTAAATTCACCCATACAATCAGCTCCGCATCAACATCCATAAAGGAAAAAAGAAGACTCAATCCAGTATCCACTTTTTTCCGTTTCTGCTGCAATAGGACAGAGTGAATCTTTGTCCCGACAGAGTCGGTAAATTCCTCTAAACCCCGATGACATCTGCGGGTGACTCCACAAGAGAGAAGCGCATGTTTGTTTTGTATTTGTTTGTTTGTTGTTTTTGTTGTTGTTGTTGTTGTTGTTGGGGGCTTTTCTCCGCTTCTGTCAGCTCTTCACAGTGAGCGGTGTGGTGCGGCGCGGCGCGGCAGTCCAGCGTCACTGAAAACATAGGAGCCTCTCAGGCTCATCACACCAGCCGAGTTCAGGCTGATGAGAGTCTGAGGGTCTCATCAAGTTCCCCGGTGGCGGATTTTTTTCTCAAGCCTGACCAGGAACTACATGATCCCGACCTCGTTGGAGAGAAAAGCGCGTCCGGACATCGTGGCAGAGAGCAAGAGTGTGTGCGCGACTCGTGCAGTCACACATGAAGTTAATGAGCTTCATCATGCAGCCTGACAGGGAGAGCAACAACTTATGCTTGAAACAACACACACAGAGATGGGGCGCCCCCTAGCGGACACATGCCGCAGCTACAAACAACCGGCTACTGGACAGACGCACACACGTTTTTGTGTGTGTGTGTGTGTGTGTGTGTGTGTGTGTGTGTGTGTGTGTGTGTGTGTGTGTGTGTGTGTGTGTCTCACCATGGCAAAATGCAAAATGTGGTAATGGTGACACCTTGCGGGAACTACGTACAACAAAGACAAAGGTGTTTCTGAGTTCTTTCTGTGATTTGTGTTTTTATCGTAGTCTGTATTTGCCTGTGGCTGTTGGCCCAGAATAATTTTGCTTCTTTCACTGCTATGGATCCTATGGCAGGATACTTGACCCTCCTATTATCCTCAAATATTACTAACACATTTTACCCTCAAGACAATGATTTACATAAACTTGTTGACCAAGTTTTTGTGTCAGACACTTTGCTTATTTGTTTACTACATAGGTAACCCCTTGCTACCAGTGAGTTGACCTTCCCTCTACTGTTATTTTTTGAATGATGAACATTGATTGGGGTCAAATTGACCCCAACGATAATAGGAGGGTTAAATATTACTAGCCTATAGCTGTGTTTCCACTTGAGACTTAATCGTTATTCAGCAAGGATCTGGTGCTTCATTATATCTTATATAGAGTATATGACTTCCTTCATAAGGGTGATTGGCATTTACCAATAACACTAGAATTGGCAGGTCTGCTACTGGTGCTCTGTGCTTTATGCAGATGAGAGCAGGTTCACCCTGAGCAAATGGGGCTAGGGTTAGGGTTAGAGCGTGGAGGGACACTCAGACATTGTCTGAGAATTAGTGACGCTCTGGTCCAGATCTGGGAGGAGATGCCCCAGGACACCATCCGTTGTGTGATGCAGAGCATGCCTCAGCATTGTCAGGCATGCATATAAGCACTGGGTGCTATACAAACTACTGAGTGCCATTCTGAGTTGCTGCAATGGAATTGCAGACCTTTGTAGTTTGACGATGAAATGGTGTCAGTGTATTGTTTCTAAGAGGGTTCTATAGATTCAAGCATTTATTTTGCACAATTAAGTGAATCTGAACTAATAGTGAGTGTAATTAAATCTTAAGTTAATAGTTGATTTAAGACACTAAATGAGCAGAGTGTGCACTAAATGAAATGAATTAAACTAAAAATAAATAAATAAATAGTTATACAATGTTTTCAAACAGTAGTAATCATAGTACCTAAACTGAACAACAGTGAACTGAACATTTTATTTTAAACATTATAAATCAAGACAAGGTTATACAACAAGAAATGAAAAAAACCCAAAAAATAAAGAACACAACATCAATATGGTCTAAAGATGTTGAATGTAGGTGTGCAGCTTTTCCTTTCCTTTCTTACATTTACATAGTCCAATCAGGCCTAACATTATATCCTAATATTGTGTAGGTCAGATCAGCAGCTGCTTGAGTTGTTCCTAAAGTGTTTGACACTTTAGTGATGGGAACCACTGTTCTTTTTACTGTACCAAATCACTCGAATCAGTTCATTAAAGTGATTCGTTCAATTGATTCATTCATCGAGTCAGTCAGTCATAAAAAATTAAATATATGGAACCTGCATTAAAAATATAAGAGGACAACATAAACTTAAATAGGCTTTAATATGCAATAAAAAAGAAAATAAATAGCCTAAAAATATAAAAACAAAACAAATATCTAAAAAACTTTCTAAACAAAAAATGAGCCAAACACGACAAATGTCAAACAAAGGAATGATTGAACCCTCCCCCGTCTTCACACCACACACACGCAACATCCCCCTGTGCTGTCTGCCGGTTGGTCGAAGTTTCACGAAGAGTCACGAGTCAGAGAATGCACGAATGGGCCACGTTCATAAAGTGATTCGATACAGTTCGTTCACTCAAAAGATTCGAATCATTGGTGAACGACCCAACACTAGTCTGTGTCAGGCTGCATCCTGCTGGTGATGGCTGCTGTCATCAAGGAGTGTCATTGCTATGGGATGGGGGGGCTGGTCTGGTCTAGGTGGGTGGTACGACTTCCACATGAATGCCAAGTCCAAAGGTTTCCAATTGAATTGTCACAAGATGTTCAACGGTATTTACGTGTCCCATCAGTGGTTTTAACATTGTGGCTGATCAGTGTATATTTACCCATGATCATCACAAGAGTAACTGTGTCCAACATACTGGAATTCAGTTTGTCCATGTGACATTATTCTGAGGAAATCTAGGTATTATGTCCACTTCTAATAACAAAAAAATAAAAAATATAGTTGATAGTCTTAACCTCTGCAGAGCAAACTGCATAGATCCACTTCAAATCCAAATGTTATATGTAAGAAATCATTAATGATACTAAGCTTACAAGATCACTGCTGTTTTTATCTGATCATTTGGCTTAAAACCACTGTTATAAAAATAAGAGTTCCTGTCCAGGTTAATAGCCCCATTATTCCATAATAATGGGTAATGCAGAGAAGGTATGGGTAAACATCATTTTACTAAGAAGTAAAACTAACACAAAAAGTTTAGACAACTCAGAATAACATCTAATTAACAATCATATTCCTCTAGCTTTGAATAATTTGTATAGAATAGTTGAGAAATTTGTTATTTTAACCATCTGACTCTAAAAGCAGATTAAAAACCCATGGCATTTGGGCTCCCTTTGTCATGATATTGTCTTTTGGTACCGTTTGATATCCAGTTTGGCCCATCAACTCTTGTAGTGTGCATGTATGGCCCTGCCTCAACTTAAGGAATGGATAGAGTTTATCAATACCAAGTACATAGACTTCAGACTTGCCTACTAGTTCAGACTTGACAGTCATTTTGATATTTGAGCAGCAGTAAACGTTAATAGCTTTCTCACCACGTCCAGTCCATGGACTGTTTATGAAGGATCTGTAGCCTTAGCGTCCCTCAGCAGGTTTACAGATCATTTCCAGTATCAAAGCACCTGCTGTCCACTTGCACACTCGTTTCATTCATTTATTGCTTTTGATAATGCTCAGCAGAATATTTAGCACTGTACAGAGTGTGGGGCTTTCATTGTTGACACAGACAGGGACACCAGTTTGTTCCTCACAGGCAAGAATATATAACACAGGTCATAAATACAGTATGAAACCATCAGTATGAATATGATGAGACTGGTTTATTAATTCATTCTGCTTTTTTTATTAATGTAATGATGATACAATGTGATGATGAGACTGCATTAAAAAGTGCATTTCTGTCTTAATGAGTTGGTCCAGTAAAGTATATACTGTACATATTGACAAATGATTTATTCATTATTTAAGTCACTTGTCATCTGTCTTAAAACATAAGAAATGGCAAACCTAGCAACATAAATATTCATGTACTGAATAACATGAAGTGCGACTCAATTAATAATAGTTTTCAATGTGCTCTGGCACCAAGTAGGTAAACAGTACGGTTGCAGTTGACAGGAAGGTGCTGCAATGAGATGTAAAATGTGCTCTGAAATTACAGCAGCCCCCTTTCACTGAAGAGCATTTACATCATCAGGTGCATGTGCAGGAGTAGGACTACAACCTTCGTTCCCTCAGGCAGAAGGCTGCATATCCTCAACACTAGAAATAGGCTCAAGTGCAGCTTTTTCTAGAGGCTGCAAGGACCATGAGCTCCATGACATAAAATCTGTCCTTCAGCCTTTTTGTACTACATGTTGTTATTAATCCTGGTGGGTTTTAACAGCTTTCCTACTTATTATAGACTTTAAGTTCTTATGTTAGTTCATCCTATCCTGTTATTATCCTGTGTTTATGTATGCTGCTGGACCCGGGCAACACATTTTATTCTTCATGTTCTTAAAGTGATTGAATGACAATTAGCTAACTAACAAACTGCTCCCCAGGCGCTGCACAGGTGGCAGCCCACTCCTCTGACTGTACACACTACTGTGTTAAATGGAAAATGTGAGTCAAAAAACGGATGGGTCAAATGCAGAAAACCACCACACATAGCACATAGATTATCTGTCTAAAGGTCTTTTATGGGACAACTCACTCCTGATGTGGTCGATCTGACAAAAAAGACACATCAGGTTTGTCCTGATTAGAATATGTAGGCGTAGACATTGAGGCACTTCAGATTCATTGTGATTAAATCTCAAAGATGGTATTTAAATAAAGTGAGTGTTGCCAGCTTTACAAATACGGTGAGGAAAACTGCTGGTTGGTCAATTCCGTTCCATTCACCGGAAGGCACTTCTTGAACCTTTCAACATAAGGTGTCTTAACATTGAAAATGTAGTTGCACCCCATAGAGGAAGGTGTGCAGATCTGCTGGTTTCTGAACTGTTATTCATTGTGTTCCCATTTATATAATGTCCCCATTGCTATTAAACAGAATAAAAAATATATATTAAATGACATTTAATGGCAGATAGGTCTCTATTATAGTACCTGTTAAAGTGGTCTGTTGCCATGGAGAGCTGCCCATGAAATTACATTTTCTAAGTTTATAAAAGCTGAATCACTTTCCCCATTATAACAATAATGATTCTCTACAAAGAGAGGCACGTAGTAATGACTGGAGAATTATTGAGAATTATCACCTGAACAGTTACTGCATTAGAAGCATTTCCAATGTGGATCCCCTGACTACATCTTTGGTGAAATGATTGTGGCATTTCAACTACTTTTTGTAGTTTTACAACCATTTGTTGTCATCTTGATCACAGGTTGGTAAATGTGGTTGCACTGGAGTTTGTGCTACCATACAGATTCTCCTTCAGAAAGACCAGTGTCTTCCTCCAAGCGTCCTCCTGAGCACGAGCATGTGCCAGTGTTTGTCCACCCCACAGAGACGTTACTGCAAACACAAGAAACAGCCAGTCAGGTGTTAATAGATTTTTCTAATGTCAGTCATCATATTTGTTATATTATGGCTGAATAGGCTGGGAAATATTTGACATATAAGGATATTGTAAAATGATGTATAACAGTTACAAAGGGATAACTGGTTGCTGGGCCCATAACCAGAAATAAAACACACAGTTCAATACACTCCTACACATTCCAGAGATTACTCCAAGGTTCCCCACACTGGTTTGTACTGTCCACTAACCCTTTTCACGGGTTTGTACTGCTCTGAAGACACTGGCTCGTGCATGTGGTGTGTATGGAGGTTCTATCAGGTGACCTGCATCTGGGTATGACAGGAGAGTCAGCAGGTGGCTGTTCCCCGCTTGCTCCATCATCTCCTTCATCTGGAAAAGAAGGAGGATGAAAACCTGAGCTCGTGCTGGTGAGACAGTGTGCACAGACTTGGACTCTAGGAATCAGTCCAGTATGTGCTAAACTGCAATATGTGATATTTAAAAAATGTTTGCAAATGATCAACAGAACTTGGATAAACAATTCACCAACCTGCTCATGAATCCTCTTATACTCTCAAACTGTCACATAAGATCATCAGCTATATGTTGTACTATTATATTCTACGTGAAACAGAAGTTTGTTTATCTTGTTTCTCCTGCTCTTCTTTTCTCTCTATATTCTCTGTTTCTACCTGACTGGCCTTCGGCAGATGGGTCCCTCCATATGAGCTGGGTTCTGCTCAAGGTTTCTTCCTGTTAAAAAGGAGTTGTTTCTTGCCACCGTCGCTCTCAGGCTGCTCTGGAGATTGCAGACTGATTTTTGTAAAGCGCCTTGACATGATTTGTATTGTTATTGGTTATTGTATTGTTATTTACATAAATAAACTGGAATTGAAGTGAATTCTATCTGTTTTGCTAAGAGACAACCTCAGTAGCAGTAAAGCTGTTCACCACAGGTCTCAGAATGTTGTCTGAGCAGCTATCAACTGCAGACTATTGAGGACTAATAGTGTCTAAGGATTTAGTACTTGATTGTACAAATAACATGTCTGCATTATGACAATTGTGGTAATTGTGCTGAACGGTACATACAGTGTTGGTTCATTATTGGTCAGTGGACTTCTTCAGTTTTCTCTGACCAATCACTGAGGTCAGGTTCAAGCCATTAAGTCCTGTCATCCCTGACCTTAAGCTTCATGTTATTCACACATAAATCAGTCATATCAATAAACTCACATCGGCTGCAGAGTCGCCGGCAGGCCAGTTCTGATCATCCTCACCTACAACCACCAACAGAGGACACTGGATCCGTCCCAACTGCTCAGAGACAAACAGCAGCAGCTTTTCACACCTCTGTTTATGCATCATCTTCCATCACACCAGTAAAACTTCATCTGAGGAGTTTTGAGATGTTATTCTAGATAAAGAGGGGAATTAATCCACAAGTGCTTAACAGTGACAAGTGTGTATATATAGTTAATATATTACTGTATGTAACTGAAGAACATAATGTAGAGTGAGCAAAAAAATTGGAATTTAGAGACAACTATAGGATGGCAAGCACAAAAGAATTTGGAAAGCAGTATTGGCATTTTAGTCTAGGGGTGAAACACATAACTAGATCCTCAGCCATCAAGGTTGGACACAGGTTCACAGGGTGGGAGTCCCAAAGACAGACTGAAACAAACACCACAGAAGGTCACTCCAACTGTATACTTACAAGCAGCTCATCCTACAACCAATCATGTAATCTAATCAGCGTTCCCAAGTATTTCACATGTACATACTGTATGTGCAAATGACAAGTTTCTTCTCTGCTCCAAATGAGCACACTTGGAGACAGAGGGCAAGTGTTTAATTTTTTTGACGGTCTTCCTCAAGGCACATCAGCCATAGACATCAAACCAGATACAGTCAAGGAAAACATAGGTGCATATGGAATTGTTAGCTTATTTTTATATAGTTGGATAAGGAAACATTTTAACTTCCTGGACAAAATTACTCTATTCTTGGACAAGAACGACTATCAAATAAAAGTAAGAATGCTGTTCACAGGAGCCAGTGTGGTTCCTGTGGTGGTACTCACGTCCACTTTAAGAGACGGGTCAGTGGGGATGGGCAGCAGCAGATCTCGCCATATCATTTGGTTTTCTTCATTAGTGCGAGTTTTATGACTGTTACTGATTGGAAAAAGGCATAATAACAAAAAGAGAAAAAATGTCAACCAAGACACGGCTAACAATGTTCATATCCTCACCTTTCACAGCATGAAGTACCTTTAAGCATATTAACTTACAGTGTAAAGAGTTTCAGCATGTCTTCAAGAGATCCATCAACGGGCTGCACATGACTCCCACTAATACACACCACACAACTGAGCTGGAAGACAGAATTCAACATTTATAAAAGACCGACTGAGAAGTGAATTAAAATTTAGCACAAAAAAACACTGTGTAACAAAACACAGTGTAAAAACAGTGGTGACATGCCACAGCATATGACGAAAACATATTTCAGCTACATAATCTTACCTTCATAACCTGAGAGTACACAGCCATTTTGAGGGTCATACTTGTGCCAAGGGAAAGGCCCATCATGCCGATCCTACTCCCAATGATCTGGGGATGCTGCTGCAGGACTTTGTACGCCTTCTGCAGCAGGAAAACATCAAAAAGTGTGACACAAGTTGCGTCACCAAATCTTAAAACTTATTTTAGAGGCCATACATCTCTCATCACCTTATCTTATCTTTCCTCTAGTTGTTTTTCAATCACATTTTGTGACCTTAAAGAACTATCAAGTTCAATATCTTCTATCATGTCTTGACAGCTGCCAAGATCCAATGATTACTGCAGCTGAAAGAGGCCACTAAAAAGGCATGATCTCTTAATCTTATCTGTCCTGTTTTTTTCAATCACATTTTGTTAACTTAAAGGTCTGTTAAGAGTCTGTCAAAAAAAACTCTCTCTGTCCTAAAGGGAAGCACATAACATCTGACAAAAACACTGTAAATATTGACAGTACAGAGGATGAGTGGAATACACTTCAATATGGTACAAGAATCAGGATTCATTAAGAAGGTGGATATATAAGTAGAACCTAAAAAGATAGAACCAAATGAATATTCAGTGCCATCAGTGAGCTGCCTATCTTAAGCTTAAGGACACCACCAGAAACCACCGTGCCCCCCCACTCCCCCTTTTTTTTGCAGAGTATATATTTAAAGCATAGTGTTGCAACAACAGACAAAGGAATGAAAACTGATTTCACATTATGCCGTGCTAATTTTACTAGAAGCACATAATGATGTAAGAGAAGGAGAGGATCTATAAAGGTGAATGAACTTCTGAAACAGTTTTTATAGGTTTATTGACCCTTAACACAAATAAGAGGCAAAATGGCTGCAGCATTTTTGATTCCAGTACAGAAGTAATGATTAACTTATATTATATTTATATACACATATTGTTTGAGTGTCTTGTGGTCCTTTTCAGTTGGAAAGGACAACTTGGATTATAATGCACTTGGAAAAAATACAAACAATTCCTCAAAAATGAAACTGATGCAAAAAGAGCCAGGATCCCAGCTATACTATGCAAGAGCTGCCAGGCTGTTTGTCCTTTGCTGCCAAGAGACCGAAATATAAAGTTCTTCAGAGTTACCTCAAAGTACTGGTTATCTACCAGCTTTCTGGTCTCCATGGTGTAGCTACATGTCAGGTAGTCAAGGGCCAGAGCAGCTATACCATTGGAGGCAAGCAGTGCTGCGCGGTACTCCACCAACTGCCCTCCACCCCCCCACAGGTCCAAGAGGCCAGGGAAAGGTCCAGGTCCTACAGAAAAAGTTTTTGGCCATTACATAAATTTGCCATGTTTCTACAACTCTGGCTTTGTTCCAGCTGTGTGACCATTTGTTGGCAGTATTTTTACTTATTTATTTTGAAGTTGGCTTTGTATTATTACGAGCAGGAAATTCATTACAGAAAATTCATTACAACGTCTCCCTGATACAGCACATATTTAGTGGCAACCCGATCTAGACCTGATCTACTTCTCTGAACTCTGGCCCTACCTGAGGGCAGGAAGAGGGTTGCAGTGAGTCCATCGTCGGTGATCGGGATCCTACGGACACCAGGCGCCATGTACCAGCGCTCCACCAACACACCGGCCAGTGGTGCCTGATCCAAAAATCCTTTAGTTAGGTGACCCCGGTACACAGAAATTAAAACCTCCATGGGAATCTCGATGTTCTTCTTCCTCATCCTGAGAAATGATGGGTGAGTCAGCTCTGATATTAACAATAGATTCTGTAGTGATTGGTGTCATTTACACAGTTGCCCTACCTGAGCCCAGGTTTGCTGCCTGGGACTGGTTTAAGGCTCCACAGAAGACCCATTGGTTCGACCCCAGAATACGTTCCACCCAAACTGCAATCCTGTGAAACTATACAGTGCACAAACATGTACCTATAACCGCAACATTTCAGAATCAATGGCCCTGTTCCATTTCTAAAATGTTTCCATGTCTACGTCATGAAGCAGGAAAAAAGTACCGTTCACAGTCCCAGCGGTATCAGCATTGTAGTGAGCAAACGCCTCCCAGCTGTGTCCATCTTCACACTTGTGGAGGGCGTGAACAGTCACCTCAGAACCAGGAAATGCATTCTGGACCAGGATGATAAACTTCTCATCCATGAGTCCTCTAGTTGGTTGAACTGACAGCTTCACATAGCACTGCTTCCTGTCCATCCTGAACTGAGCAGACACAGAAAAGAATCACATATCAAAATGTGGGGTACTACCCTCTGAATACATGAGGTTAGTTTTCAATTTATTCATCCATCCATTTTCGTCTTACCCAAACCGGGTCACAGTGGAAATAGGCTAAGTTGGCAATTTAAGATATCCCTCTATCTAGCAACACATTCCAGCTTTTCCTGGTGTATAAGATTTTCTTAGGGCAGAACAGATATACAATCCCTTCAATTCTACCCCAGTGTCCCACAAGTGAGGATCGGTTAAATGAAAAAAGAAAGCTTTGCCTTACGGCTCAGCTCTGTCTTCACCACAATGGTTCTATACAGCACCTGCATTACTGCAGTGACCACACTAAACATCTCTCACTCCATTGTAGAATCACTTTCAGGTTGTTTCATCAAAATCCATAGATAGCTCTTTGTGTGGCCCCTGCCCTGAAACTAATTTGCCTTGGTGGACCTCAGCTGGGGACAACATACTCTCAGGATCACAGAGACACAAAACCCTCCACCACGTTAAGAAGACTTTCTTTTTATTAAACCTGTTTTAAGTAGTCATCCTTTGTTTAAAAGAGAACTTAGCATTCTCTCCCCCAGAGGGGTCGGTGCCTCTTCTTGAGCACTCCATCCCCCTCGTTCATGATCAATAAGTCCTTACATAGTCTGGAGGTGTGTTGGTGGTCATTGTCCTATTTTGTTTGTGTAAATCAAATGATGGTCCCCCAGAATGCAAACCATATGGAATGATGTGTCACTGCAGAATTCTGGGGTAGCCGTGATGATTAAGTATCCCTTGACTTTTGAATAAATCACCAAGTGTCACCACCACACAATCCCACATTCTTTCCTGGAGCAGTCCTTATGAAAGCCAGTTTTATCATCATATCACATTTGTTTTGTGACTACACATATTTTCCAGATTGGTTTACCTTCATATCTCATTTCTCATTTCACTTCATTTCTCGCCATAAGGACCATTCAACACAAGAGTGGCTCCAGTTTGTTTAAAATTAAAAACTTCTTGTCAATATTTGCACCTCGGCACCATTAATGAAAGTGCCCTGGGTCGCAGTTCAGCAATAGGTTTCAGAAAATGACGAGTTCAGAAATGTACCGCATGTCTTTGTCTGCAAACACTCTGCAAGCATTTGGAAAGTTAGAACAAATGCTGCTGTTTCCCTTTCCTGCTGTTCCCAGAAACCAAAAGGATTACCTCCGCAAAGTTACCAAAAGAGTCAATACTCATAAATTCTCATGTACATTAGGCATGTCCACACACAAATACATCTACCTGCTATCAACAAAACTATTGGTAGCAGAGAGTTTTTAAAAATCTTTTTTTTTTTTTTTTTTTTTAACCAACATCTACTCACCGCTGTTGAAATTAAACACTAGTATCTGAGTGCTCCCTAAATCACCCGGGACATCACATTTTACACACTAAATTACACAACACTCAAGGACTTGGCAAATACCAGACATAGCAGCTAACAGTGAAAACCTAGTCACCCTCACTCATCCAAGAACAAAACACTGATGTTCAGATGAGGGAGATGAGGCCAAGTGAACTCCTGCAGAAAAGGAGTGGTGTCTCTAGTGACCTTTCCCACCTTGCCCTTTATTCACACATTATAAGTTATGGCTGGTAATTACACTTGTACGGACACTGCAAGGCCAGCAGAGGCGCAAGTAACAACCTAAATAATTGTGAGCTTCACCAGGTGTTTGTTTTGCAAACACTCATTTTGTTCCTGTACCCACTTTTTTTTTGCTTTAAGTCTCAAATCTTGAAATGTTGTTTCTGCCCTGTTTTCAATAACATGCACCGTTTAAAGTATTTTCATATCAATACATATTTTTATCTTACCCAAATGCAGGTTGCTTTTGGAAATGGGGCTATATGATTAGATTAGAAAACAACAGATACAACAAAATATATATACCAAATGAAATCAAAGTAATAACAAATGGTCTTAAATCTTTCCAATTTATAAAACAAAATATAAATATAAAGAGGTGAAAAATACAAGATATGAATGATTATATACAGTGAGTAGTAAGTACCTGAATAACCGCTGCTTTTAACCTGCATGTAAGGCGTTGAGATGCTATATGGTTAATAATTGTGTGTCAGGGTAAAGTCCAGACAGTGAGGTTGCTCATTTGGCTGGATATAAGACTACTTAAACAAGAGTGTATAATACCGTCATTTACGTTTACCGTCATTTACATTACAATACACTCTTGTACGAACTATAAGACAGGCTTTGCTTACCGGACTACTTTACCTGTGTTCACCATCGTTAAGCAGCCCACCCACTGTTTCTGTCTATTGCAGCCACCACAGAAATGGTCATTAACATAGTATTAAGTTTCTACTACAGGACACTCAGTTTAAAACCGTGTTTGAACACGCAGTTTTAAACTGTTTGCGAATATAAGTCCACAACCCTCCGCTTTTGCTTCTTAAATACCCTCTTCAACCGACTTACTGAGCGAGCAGACCTCAGATCGCTGTCCTCGAGTTGTTGTGCTTGATCCGTTCTGCAGAGCGTGTGCCTGTTGAACTGTCACAGTCGCCACAGAATCGTTTTAAATCTGCCTTCCGCGCAGCCGCCCTGTGTAGGTACAGTCTCCTCCCACATGCGCGTTCCCGCTGATAGGAAGTGCAGAAATGCGGGAGCATTGGTCTAAATGAAATCAACATGTGGGTAGGCTGTATCAAGCTTGCTTCTCAAATCAGAAACCTTAAAATAACTAGTATTTGATTGTTTTTTTTTGTTTTTTCACTTTTTAATCCAAAAAAGTTAACATTTCTTTTATTCTGTAGTTGTATAAACGTAATACTTAAAGACAGTTATTGTTAAAAAATAAATTATATACCCTTTAATTTTACTTCTATCAACATGCAATGTTATGTTCAGGTTTAAGATAAAAGCACAATGAAACCGAAATGCCTGGAACAAAAAAATAAATAGGATGTTTCTTGTGGACAAACCGGGTGCTTCACTACATTCATAATAATAATAATAATAATAATAATAATACATGTTATTTATAATGCCCTTCTCATCAAAGGATCTGAAAGTGCTACAAGATAAAAAAAAAACACATTAAGAGAAAAATAGAAAACTAGATATGAAGATTTAAAATGTTTAAAACATCTAAGATGGAGAATCAAAAGTTCTACTAAAAAGAAATGTCTTGAAATGACCCTTTTTGAATCAGTCAGTGGGTTGTGGTGCCTTCTGGTCCTAAGTCTGGGGGGGGGGGGGATCAGTGGAGTGAGCAGAGGATGCAGGTAATGTGCTCATGTTTACGCACTCACATCCAGAATAGAACATGCCAGAATAATGATACTTGTCTGACTGCATTGTGCCAAGTGTGAAGTTTGGTGGAGGGGGATTATAGTGTGATGTTGTTTTTCAGGAGCTGGGCTTGGCCCTTTGGTTGCAGTGAAAGTAACTGTGAATGCTTCACGATACCAAAGGATTGTGAACAATGCTCCCAACTTTGTGGGAACAGTTTGGGGATGAACCCCTTTCCTGTTCCAACATGACTACACACCAGTGCACAAAGCAAGGTCCATAAAGACATGGATAAGAGAGTTTGGTGTGGAAGAACTGGACTGGCCTGCACAGAGTCCTGACCTCACCTCGACAGAACACCTTTTGGATGAATTAGATGAAGACTTGGAGCCAGGCCTCCTCCAACATCAGTGTCTGACCTCACAAATGTGCTTCTGGAAGAATGGTCAAAATTTCTCATCGCCTTGTGAAAAGACTTCCCGGAAGAACTGAAGCTGTTATAGCTGCAAAGGGTGGGCTGACTTCATATTAAACCCTGTGGATTAAGAATGGGATGTCACTTAAATTCATATGTCACTAAAAACTGTTGAGAAAGAGGAAATCTTAAAGAGAAAGAGGAAGCTTCAATATTTGCTCCACCATTATCATAACCAGTACCATCTAACATATGTAATTGATTTGCTTAAGACTACAAAACTCCATAGCAAACTTACACAAACATTAAGCATAGTCTTCATAAACTGTCAACCATGTATACACAGTTGTCTGTACTCTGAGAATATCGTTGAACAAAATCAAACAGGATGTATGGAAACTAACCGTTGTCAACATTTCTGCAGAGAACAGTGGTGGAAAAAAGGTTTTCAGACACCACAGACACTGCAAAAACTCAAAATTTTGCCAAGTATATTTTTCTAATTTCTAGTCATTTGACCACTGATTCCACTGTGTTCCGTGGCATTTTTTTTTTATTATTCTACTTTATCTGTTCATTGTGTAATAGTATGCAAGCTTTATTAACCCCTGGTGGGGCTGAAAGTAAATTGGTTCCAAACTATAAAATTCTCCAATGGGAAAGTTTTGACAGTCAAAAAACTGATACAGTGAACGACTGTCTAACCCTTAAAGATGTAAAAATACATTAAGTATAATAAATATATAAATATATATTTAAAAATAAATAAATATAATTGAAGCAAATGTATTCAATGGGCAAGGAAAATCTCCCTCTAAGAGGGAAAAATGTTGAGAGGAACCAGGCTCTCTCGGGCCCTTCCTCCTGAGGGCAAGGGGGACCTCCAGCTCCTTCTGGCCATCAGTGTGTCCTTCTCTAGGGGGGTGTGATGGTGGTAGAGGTGGGTTTGTGGTGTCCTCCACATGGCACTTCTCTCCATCTACCTAACGCTGATTGTCTTGTTCTTCCTTGGTCTGGTGTCCTCACCCTCCACATTCACCAACTGCACAGTGATGACAGAGAAGATTAACAACTTGCTAATAATGTCTCTCACAATGCTGCGTGGTCAGAGGGATCCTGATGCTCTTCCAGTCTCCAGTATTCATCCAGTTCTAGACCTGAGAAGGAAGAAGAAAACAGAGTAAACACTGTGTCTGTCTTTAAATCTCTTTCTCTCCTTTTGAACCTCAGTTCAGGATGTGATACACATGTGACACAAAACCTTTGCAAGAGTGTGTAGCAAGCCTGTGAAACAAACCTTTGTCGATTGCAGGTGAAACACTTTTAGTTCTCTCGGTCTGTTTTGATATCTTGACATGTTGAAATATCTTGAAATCTAGAAGACTCTGGAAATTTGTGAAATCTGTTCAGTCCGGTAGCTGAACTGAAACTGACTGAAAATGTTCCTTTAAAGGAAAAAGTAAATTATTTTAGAATGTCCACCTCTGTGATGTTATAATGAAGATTCTGCTTAGAATGTAGAGTTGTGCTGCACCTCTGACAACTAAACATGGTTTCATTCACATTCATCATAAACGTATCATTATCATAAGCTTTGGTAACCTAGGAATACCAAATACATGATTACAGAAAGCTATGTTATTCCTAAAACAATGTGACGAATACAGTATATATTTCTGGTCAATAAAATAAATAAAAATAGCAATGTGACACTTTAGGAAATGTGCTGCAAACATCTGATATTTATTTGTTCCAAGATAATAATATCAGCGGGTTATCCGACACTGATGTACAGGTCTTTATTTACTGTACTTAATGCCTTAATCACAGTCTTGTTCTTCTTCAGTAATCCCTGCTGTGGAGTACTGGATGAATACTTTTGTTGGAAAGAACAGAAAGAATCATATTGCAGATATTTGCATGAGGGAGGAGGTAAATGCTGAACAGAGGTGGACCGAAGTCCCAGATCTATGTCGAGGTCATAGAGTATTTGTATATGGAGTAAACCTAGATCAACTGCATGGATGAACCCATATCTAAAGAAGTCTCTATTATTAAGACCATACAGTCTTTTCAATATCTAAAAAATCTTCAGTGTTGCATGGTTTAAAAAAGTACGATATGAGGAGAGACCAAGATTCACAGCGAACTATTCACAAAACTACACTACAAGAAGTGTCTATGGAGGAAATTGTATTCATCAAATGCGGACATTCCATTGGGGGTAAAGTTCATTACTTATTAACTTATGTACAACAACATTTTTGACGCAGGAAACCTTATAAAAGCTAATAATCCTCGTCAGCACAGCAGCGCCCTCTGGTGGGGCCGTGCCCCTAATGCAAAGACACCCAGGTATCGTCCTAGATGTTTATTTCAATTTCCTTTCACCTTGTAATCTGGCTCTGATTGGCCACAGAGCATATGGATTAGAGAGAATCTAGCCAATTAGGGAATGCAACGTCTGAGCTATCCCTCTATGCCGAGCTGGTCACGTGTTTCATGGGCGCCATATTATATACATCTAGCCAATACTCACCCATAAAGAAGTGGCAATAATAAAAGATTAAATGGAAGAACTGGATGTCAACTGATTTCTCCTTGTTATGTGAGGTAAGTTTCTCTGTTTGACATTTCTCAAGATTTTATATAGGAAAAATAAAGTCATACGTACATATCATTAATGTGAACGTTGATCTCGAAAACGCCCAACACCGCTTTAAAAATTAATTAAGTTTGAAGTTAACCAAGCCTTATGCTAACTAGTTATCTAAACTAAAGGCTTAGAAAAATAGCAGCTACCGTCATATATACTGTGAAACGTAACGAAACGCGTTCATGTAATTTATGTTCATGTAGATAGACAGATTTAATTAACACGTAATTTACCTTGGTTACTACTAAGTTATTATGACTAGTGTACTAATGTTATAATGATAATACTGATAGTAACAGTAAGTTTAATTACCACTATTTCTGAGCATTAATCCTCAGTAATTTCATATTTTTAACGGCGACAGATGAACACGGAGACTGAGGAGAAGGTAAACACAGCTCCATGACTGATGAGGTGATTGGGCTACGAAGCATTTTACAGGCTCATTTAAGATATTTAAAGTAAGTAGACGCTAGGATATTTAAGTGAGGGCCTTTAGATATTGAGAGACGTTGGCAATAACATTTAAAGGCCTGTTAATGGTGAAAATAAGACTTTTATTTCAACATAGCACATCCGCCCCATAGGGTTACACTGTAGAATCTTCCCTCCAGTGCCCATGATTCGAGTTGGCCAGACTTTCTCTAATATACAACTGTGATTGGCCAAAAGCTGCTGACTCACAAACAAATATTTGGCATCAGTTCACAAGATAAAATTAAATGCTTATTTGGAGTTTATGATTAGGTGAGTGAAAAGATCATTTGGGTCCAAAATAAATGGACCCCTTTATAAAGTTAACCATGTCTTCTACCAGGTTAGAATGCTAGATTTCTAATGAATAAGGTGCATAAGTGTTAGCATCATTTTACATATATCATCATACAACTTACACAGTTATAATAAATAATGTGCAAATGCATAGTGAATATTTTGAAAGCATTTTCCATGTTCCTTGTGAATATCATTTTAGTTCTCTTATAAAAGTAATTAATGTAAAATCACAGAAAACAATTGGTGCTACATATTTATCTCGTTTGAATCCCAAACTATTTCAGTTTTCTTCTGTTTCTCAGCTGTTGATTGAATTCAATGTATTGTAGTTTTTTCATGTCATCACTTGATGGCACCATTGTATCACTGGTATATGGGTGTAGTTCTCCATTTTATTACAGTAATAAACTTAAGGACAAAACATGAAAATGTGGTCTCAGACATGGCCACTTACATTTTCTTCACACCCTGGACAGTCTATCACAGGACTAACAGAGAGACAGACAACCATTCACACTCACACTCTCACCTGAGGCTAATTTAGAATCACCACTGAACCTAACGAGCATGTCTTTGGATGGTGGGAAGAAGCTGGAGCACCCAGAGAAAACCCACGCAGACACAGGGAGAACAAGCAAACTCCACACAGAAAGGGTGGAGTTAGCATGTAATCCAAATTATGATTTCATGTTGCGTTGAAAGGATTACTCTGACTTTAAAGATGCTGATTAGACACTTAATGATTTTAAATGAACTTTTATTTAGTATTTGAAATAAAGACAATTGAGATGTTCAAAACTCAAATCAAAAACATGACATCATTTTACTATTTCAGTTGAAATTGGACCACCTCCATCAGAACAGATCTGACTGGAACAGAAGGAATTCTGAATCACATTGAGACAGGTGGTGTGAACCACTGATCATTGTTGATGATGATAGTTTCTCTCTGGTTGGAATAAAAACATTGACGGTAGATCAACTTTAGAAAACCTGGTGCCACAAAGCATTCAATGTTTTTATTTTTTCACAATATTTATTGTTACATCCAGTCTGGTGTTTCTATGTTAAATACCTTAACAAATGATATCAAGAAAAAGAGAAATATATAACAGACAAAAATACACAAATCATTAAACAACTCACGAGGCCATAACAAAGTTATGTAAAGGCTTTAGAAATTGTCAGTTTTAAATTAGGTGAACCTCTGACCTGGAAATCGAGTAAACCCTGCTACCACTGTATTTAAACCAGGCAGTAGAACCCTATAGTCATTATGGTATTATTATTACTGTGAAGATGGATGTTTTACATATGTGTATTTTGTCTGTTTTCTGATCATCTCTGACAAAATGTCTGTCTCTGTAAAGACAGTTTGCTGTAGCATAGCGTAAGTTGTTGTGAACCTAAAAAAACAATGAAATGATTTTGACCTCAGCAGATTCATGCACTGAATGAACATCAGTAGAACGAGAAGAACACCTCTTATTCTATTCAGAGGGCAATGGGGAAAATGGAGACAATGAGACACATGGATAGTACTGTATATGCTTCTTCATAGTTTTACATGAATCTGTTTCTAAATCCTCAGCATTTTTTTCATTTTAACTATTTTTGATGAGGTCAGCCTTTGGGATGCCACGTTGCTATTGTTGCAGTCTCATATAGTGTTCACACTAGCAAAAAAAGTCGAAGCCAGTTTTCACATGGGTCTTGACCAACGCACAGCGCCCAGTGTCGGACTCTTCAGTGTGAACCCACCTGAAGAGTCCAGTATACCCTTGTGTTATGATTTTGGATGCACATTCTGGTGAATAAACTAAATGTATAAACCATGGCTACGTTAGGGGGTGGATATTCTGTAGCTGTAATTTGGTTAACTTTATCTTTGTTTTACAACTGCACAGCTTTCCTGTAATCTTTTCGATACACAAAGACACCAGCTGCATACATGTCATCCACTCACTGAATTCAGCGTTTTGATACATTACCACCCACTGCCTCGTGATGACTGTAATAAATGTGCGGAGCGTCTCTGAAAGTCATCCTCATCTATCTCAACATTTTATCCACGCAATGCTCTCTGATGATGGACAACCAGCACCCTGCAGGATGCTATGACACTAATCACATGAATAACAACTTAATGTGTGTGCCTAGAGGGGGGACCATATTGAGTCTGCTTGAGAGGTTAAGGGTCAGCTGCCTCTAGCTTGGTGAGAAATGACTTGAGCCACGCCCCTCCGACACACCCACACACACATTAACCAGGGACTGGTTTAAGGGAATCAGACAGAAAAGCTCAGCTGCTTTAAAATATATTCATATATTCAATATTCATGGGAGTGGCACAGCATTGTCTCCTTATACAGACAGTGGTGGGTGAGGTCTCATTCACAACAAAGCACACAAAGGGAGGGACACCTGTTATCATCTGTGCTGGGGGATATTTTTTGTGGAGATGGGGCTGATATTGAAATGCAAACTGCACTTAGTTTTCCTTGTTTCAAATTTTATTTTGAAGGGGTCCTTTACACGTTTCCCTCCCTGTGTGCTCCTCTCTAATTGTGTCTCTTTCTTTTATTAGTTAGTGTGTATAAAGTCCACGCCTCTATCTTGATAGAATTGTTGTGCATGATCAATGTACATTGGTTGCTTTCCATTATTTGTTTATTATTTATTATTATTGTAGTTTTTCCATTCTTGTTTTTTTGGATTCCCATGCTTTACTCTGCAGCGCCATCTGTTACCGTTGCTGTTGGTCTTAAACTGAACTATATTGCTTTATTCTGCCTTGTTTCCTTGTGTGTATCCTTCATGAGTCTTAAGTCCCTGCCAGACATTCCGACAACTGCATGCTGTGTCCTATACAATCTACAGTTGCGTCACTCATTTTTCTACACTCAGCTGAGATGACCGTTCAGTCTCAGATGAGAAGAAAACACTTGTCACTGGAGGCTATAATGAGGAGTCTTTGGTTGGGTGGGGGATGAGGGTTTATACTTATAATCAGAGACGACTCAGATTAAAGTTTGTCAGCGCCCAACTGGCCTGGAGTCTCACGTTTTTGACAAACCACCCTTCTGCTAAAGACATATGTTCAAAGAGATGCTGCACAAGCGTAAAACTGTTAGGGCCAAATGATCATGTAGGTTTAAGTTGATGTCTCTCAGCATGTCAGGGTGATGCGTCAGTTTGCCTTTGCTCAAGGCGCTTCTCCAAACAGCTCAGTGCAACAGAGATGACATTAAGTTGACCTTTCATTTGTTTAGGTGAAAAAGGTTAAATGCTGTTCCTCACAGTTGAGGACTGACATGAGAATTTTTTAATTTAGAGCTTTTGCTTCTGGTGACATTTTCTAGTTGAGTGATTGAAATCTGTGTGTAGCAGGGGTTGTACTGACTAGTTGACTAGTCAATTTGTTGACTTCGCTGCTGTGCCATGACGATTCAAGTACAGTGTAAACAAGCCACTGGCCATGTCACAATATATTCCTGTTATGTCTGTGTGGGACCATAGGCTGCAGACACATTTCCACTTCCTCCAATTGGTCAAAACTGATGTCAGAATTTCAGGGATATGGGCAGCACCAGCTTGCAATTTTAACACTGTGCTGTCCAAGAGTGGACAAGCATTATCGGTGACTTACTTCCTCCAGACTCACCCATGTTTGTGTTTGTTTGGAGATAATGCTTCTCCTGGTCTTCTGTACCCTCACATTAGCAGGAGGAAGATAAATCTGGAAACTGGACTCATCTGTCCACAGAATCTCCTTCCAGTTCTTGACTGTCCAGTTCTTGTCTCCTACTTTGCTGGGCTAACCTCTGTCTCTCATTGATCAGGGGCTTCTTGACAGCCTTGTAGGACCTTAAGTCATGATCTAAAAAGCAACCACATACTGTGTAGGTGGAACATTTGACACTAGTTTGGTTTGACCACTGCTGTTTGACCTCCTGTGATATCATTCAGCATTTTCCCTGCACATGTGGATCAGGATTTGGTAATTTCTTGCTGAAGAAACCCTTGGACGCCCAGATCTTGGTTTGTCCTCCAAGCTGTTGGTTCATGTGTATTTCTGCAGAGTGGATCCAACTGCTGAAAGACTGCATCTGCACTTCCTGGTGATCTGGTGGTGGCTGTACCCTTCCTAACTGAAAATCTGTATCTTCAGGCATGATTCCTGGGTTAGGTTCCTTGTTTTAACCATTTTTGTCTACAGAAGAACTTTGAAATGTACTGGCTTTATACAGACATGAAGCAGTCGACAGAAAAATGTGTCTTTTAATCAAAAGCACAGCCTTCATTAGCGGATCACTGGTACCAAAATGAAATTTCTCATGTATTTTTATGGAACCAATCAATTTTAAGTTTTTAATGGCTGTTTTGTTTGGAATTTGTTTAGAATTTTCTGTGACTGCACAAAAAGAAATTGCATTTGCAACTGAAATTGCTAAGAGTGATTCTTAATGCAATATTTCACAAATACATGGAGTGTCCAAAATGTTTTTCCACCACTGTACATCAGCATTATATAAACTACCTAAAATCAGTCACGAGGTTGCTTTGGTTTCACTATTGAGTAGCTGTCATGGCGTCCACTTTTCTACAGTCAAAGATTGGAACATGTAGGTCAGTATGAATTTCTTCATAAAGCACATTTAAAAACAGCAAATGTTGTGACCAAAGAGGTAATACTGATGAATCGATCCCATAAGACAGAATAAACATGGTCAAAATTTTTTTTTGTCTCATATTGCATTTTTCTTGCAGGAAGCAAGATTGTTGTGTGTGTGAAGTGTTTAGGGTGATCAGCAGAGTTCTATGTGTGTATAATACATGGAGCTACAACTACTGTGACTTTTGATGCTGATATCTGTAATGTTTGATTTTATGTGAATTCGTTGATTTGATTTTTAAGATAACAGCATCATCTATAGCCACAGACAACCTTCATTATCTGATTATCTGTATAAGAAAAGTATTACTTAAACACAAACTAATCTAGTGAGCTTGTACATTAATACATAGCACCACTGAATATAGACGAACAAGCCAAGAAGATGGTCATTTTATTTTAGTTGTCTAGGTTTTTGTTCTGTAGAAACATTTAACATTTGAAAGCATGTTGACATTGTGCAGAACAACGAAGCAGACAGAGCCCTCCCATGATGTTGTCAGATGCTGATAACCTGATTAATGTTCATAGAAAGACGCTCATCCATCCCAGAGTCAGAGCACTGCCGCCTGGCTTCACTCTCAGGCTCAGACTCGGGGGTTGTGGAGGGCGTCGGCTTGAGAGCTGTGTCCCGGCCTGACCCTGGCCTCACTCGTCATTCTCTGTCAGATTTAGCATCACTGACTGAGTTTGGCATCCTGCCCAGGAGGCTGCGGTGCCTGGCTCTGCTTGCCGTTAACTTCCATCATCAGCATCATCATCATGGTCGGTCTGTGCCAACAGGAAACAGAGGCTGCTGCAGGAAACAGAAGCTCTGTGTGTGGACAAACACTGGACTTCACATGGAGCCAGTAGCAGGCAGACACACTGACTGTATTACAATGACATTTATTAAACTGATGGTATTAGACAGTTTGACAAATAATCTCTTTAATTTATTGGTTGCTTTTAAATTTCCCCTTCGCCATGTTCACACGTACCAAAATGATCTTTTTTTCCTCTCTTTCCTCCGGTGACTTTCTTTCATTGCTCCAGAGTTCAATCCTTATGCTCCCTAGCAATTTAAAGCCTTTTTTCCAGTTAGCATCACTGATTAGTGGTTTTCTTACGGCTACACAGCTGTTCAGTCCCAATCCCTTGAATTCCCTTCACGTTATACGTGTGGAAATACTCTTACTTTCACTATTAAACACAGCCCTGAGTTTTACTGTTGTTTTTCTACGATTTCACCCAACTTTAAATGATCTTTGATCATGATCAAGCAGGATTTTTTTCTAACCACATTTCTTCCTGGAAGACGATGGTCCCCCACTATCCTTCCAGTTTATAATAATGTGTTGGACAGTTCTTACGGTTCTGTTGTGGTCCCGTCTTTTCTCTCTTTTGTATCAGTTTGAATAATCATGAGCAATGATTATTTGACAAAAGGAGCATGACTTCAGCAATTTAAACTGTACCTTCAAAACACAACACTGAATTATTTGTAAAACAGACTGTATAAAATGAAAGATGATTTCATCTTCCATTGCATGCATCCATTGTGCCCTCTTAAAACTGACTTTTTTTTTTTTTTTTTTTTTTTACTCTACAATATACTCTATGTAAATGATGTGACACGGGGTCCTCATATGGGGTCCTTAAATGTCAGTCAGTATAAACTATGCAACAATGTCAAAATCGGTTAAAAATTTTCTTGTAAATGGAAGACATTATCATGCCTTGAGAGAATTTATTTAAATTTGGCACAAGCATTTATTTGGACTCGCGGGCAAATCAACTAATATTTGGTAGTCAAACGAACATGTTACAGCCCATAGCTTGTGAATGCAAAATTTCAGGAGGATCTTGGGGAATTTTCTTTCACAAACTTCCATTTAAATTCGGTTTATGATGGCTTAGGTTAGGGTGTTATGTCAAGGAATGTCCTCACCAACATAGCCAAGCTAAAAGGAATTTAAAGATATGTTGGGAGCAGTTGAGAAGTAACATTAGTTAAGAAATACTATAGGTTAAAACACCCATGCACAATGGATCCATCATGATAAATATAATGTATGAAGCTCCAATTTTCATACTTCAAAAAAGGAGCCATGAGAATTATCATTATAATCCAACTTGTGCCCTGTATTCAATTACAGGATCTGCAAACAATGTAGGAAGTTCAATGCATGAATTCACTGGGCAGTAGAAAATACATACTTGTTTTAGGGTAAAAATATGTTGGCAAACCAAAAAATATGACCGCAAGCAAAGTCACTATTTCAGCATGAGAGTTTCTGGTAGTCGGAGCAGAAATGTCCACACAGATCCACTTCTGGGGAAGCCCTTCAACTGTCTCCTGGGCTTCCAACTTTTACCGTCAACTATGTATTCAAGTGTCATGCTTCTGTTGAGCGTGAACACGGAGTTACCTCTCACTACAGATGTGAACAAGGAGCCTTTGCTGTTGGCAAAGTGTCCCGGCAGGGAGGACCACTGGCCGGAGCTTAGGTTGTAACAGTCCATCAAACATCTTAGGAAGTCATCAGATGGGCCATTTCTCATGATGTATAGGTTGTCCCTGTGGCCGACCATGCAGTGTCCGTAGCTCTGGTGCCTGATCATCGTGGTAACAGGCCTCCACTCGTCCTTCCCTGGGACATACTCGTAGATCTCTGTGGTCTCCATAGGCCTCCATAAACAAACAAATATTCTACCCATGGTTTTGGTACAAGCAGCTCCTGCTGCTGGTCGCGGTAAGTGAGCAGCAAATGTCCAACCTCTGGTCTTCACATTGTATATTTCCACAGAGGACATTGTTGTCCGCTCATATTCTCCTCCAATGGCATAAAGACAACCGTCTACGCCTACAAGGCTGAGATTATAGCGCAGCTGAGCCGGACTGGCAATCCTGCTCCAGCTGTTGTTTTCAGGGTTGTAACAAAAAGATCCTGCAACTTGTTTGTGAAGTCCATGGACACCTCCAATGATGTACAGTTTGTTGTCTAAAACTGTTACTCCTGCCATGGAGGTGCTGGCTTCTAGTGGAAGATCTGTTAACACTTTCCAGGTATTGGCAGTTTCATCCAAATAGCAGACCGTCCTGGAGGCTGCGTGGACAGTTTCAGCTGCACCACAGGTCACATGAGCCCCCACAGCCACAAAAACACTTGGGGTCAAAGACTCAATGTAAGAGGTAAGCTCTGATGGTAAAGTTTTCCTGACCTCTGCTTCCAGGTCACCATACATGTCTCGAATGAACAGTGCAGCAGCGTGGTAAAGATCCATGAGACCGAAGGTGGCAGCTGTGTGATACATCAGTAAACAGTTGTCAGGGTCAATGAGGTTGATAAGATGCTTGGCGAGTGGTATCACTTGCAAGAACGCAGCGCATTCAATGGCTTCAACAATGTCGTCTCCATCCAAAATTGGCATCTCTCCGCGTAAAACAGCCAAGGCAATAAGGAAGCCTCGAGCATGCAGATACTTCAGGTGGATTTCATCCTGCTGACATTCCTTCATTCCAGATCGATACAGAGCTTGGAAATAGTCACAGCTCTGAACAAGTAACATTTTCTCCTCAGAGAAGTGTGTATCTCCAACTACAATAGTTAATCTAGCTGCGACAAGGCCAGAGCTAGGACATGACAGATGCTTTTCAACATCTGCACCGCCACAGCTGCTGCTGTCCTCCTCTGATCCAACTCTGGGCTCTGACATTACTCTTCTCTGACTGCGACACTCAAGAAAATATCCCCCACAATGAAACGAAAGGTTGAAGCATTTCCAAATGACTTGCACTGGAGCTGGAGAGCAGTGACTCCAGTTGGGGAGGATCAGTTCTTTCACAGCATTCAAAATAGAAACAGCTAAACATAGCATTGAACAAATGATCGCGAGTCACATTCATGTCATGGACGGGACAAGGACATATGAGCACAGATTCAGAGATCTCTGCTGTAATCTCAGAAGTTCATTTCAGCTGTCCCCACAAAAATAGGGTGACCAGACATCCTCCTTTTCCTGGATGTCCTCTTTTTGAGACCTAAAAATGTGTCCAGGCAGAATTTCAAACTTGTCAGGGATTTTGTTCTACTAGAGCCTCAAACATGTTGAAAACAAACTTGTGTTGTGTTTCTCTGTGTAATAATATGGGTGACATAAGTTGTCAAATCCAGTAAAGAGGACTAGCAAAAGTCAGTGCCGTATCTAGCCAAGAAGAAACTAAAAAAACATTTTATGTAAATTAGAGACTAATATCTCAGGTTTAGTGGTTCATGACAGGAACACAGTTTTTCTACCTTTGGGTTATACTGTTTCCAGTTTAATGTTTCCTTTTTTTTCCTTCCTTTGGTGATGACTGAGAACAATAATCACCAGAATTTGGTGATTGTGGTTCTCAGTCATCCAGGCCCACATTTTTTGATACACTAGATTACAAACATATGTCTTATACATAAGACTAAATAATTATCTAGTGATTCAAGTCTATGTTAACATGCACATAAACTACCCATTTAGCTCATAATGTGAAGCCACAGGTTGTTGCATGTGAACACTCCCAGCTGAAAAGTGTAACAAAATGTCAAACCTCCTAATCATCAAGCAGGTGAGCTCAGATTATTCCTGTCCTGACAATAACCGCAGCACTCGTGCGTTTTTAAAGCTATGTCCTATATATATCTCTCTCTTTACATTCACTTGCATGGAGGGAGAAGTGGCTGACCCAGATCTAAGCTCGCTGGGGCGCATGTAACACAGCAGGTCATGTGACCTGGTTGCTGCTCAGTCAAAACATTCCCACTAACAGACGTTTGCAAGCAGATACAGAGGATCGTAGCAATGGCATGTGGCTGCTTTGAACTGTCAAAAGGACTATGGCTGCTGCTTGGTTTCACATGGTTACATGTATACACAGACAGGATGTCAAGTAGACAAAACAGAAATATCAAGTCATTTGTCTGTTTACTGTGTGGTCCAGTCTCAGCTTTTTCAACAGCTAAATCCATTCATGGCTAATAGCCATGTAAACACTTTACTCTTTCCTTCACTTCATCTCATCATCTGAGTGCCATTGAGTTGAATTTGTTTACATCAACATGAGGTGTTTTTTTCCTGTGTGCTACTAATTGAAGCACAACCTATAACGAAGTCTCTGTTATTGCCAGACTTATAATCTAACAAGAATTGAATCTGGCTACACTAGGCTACTCTTACCTTGGGATTCAATGCGATTCTGTGACATAAATATAATTAAAAAAAAAAAAAAAAAATCTTTTTTTTCAAAATATGTGCCTGCTGCCTGTGGCCCCCACTCCTGGTAAACTAACTGTAAAGTCTTGGAGGAAAATAGAGGAAAATTACCTTATGTGTGGATAGATTAGAAAGTACCAATCTTGAGTCATGTGAAACAGTATTGAGTAGACAAGTATAGGATAACTATATACAAATCTTCAACACTGAGTGAGGGGACAGTATGGGGAAAATATGCACTGAGACGCACATCCCTTGGTTGTCTGCAGTAAGTAATCTTGTAATATCTCTGCTGGGGTTTGAGAAAATATGTAAACTGCATGGATATTCCAGTCAAATTTAAACATTAGGAAGTGTATGAGGGATGAACTTGGTCTGGAGCCATTCCACTGGAAAGATGACTATGTCCTAGCAGATGTTTGCCGAACAGATCAAATTATTTGGGTAGGCTTTATGTGGTGACAATGACATAGTCATAAATGTGACCTGAGCGCCGTAGAGTTGAATGTGTTTAATGTGTTGTTTACTCTGACTGTTTGTCTGACCATCCAGTTACATGTAGAAGTAGTCTGACATATTAGGCTATTCTTAGCTTTTAATTTAAGGTGATTGTTTGACACTTAAAATGACAAAATAAAATAAACGTTTTAATACACACAGCTGAACATACAGTAAGCACAATGTAACACCAAATGAAAGCTGATCTTGCTCTGATAAATGATGCATCTGTTTGCTAATGATGTTTGCTGATGTAATGTTTGGCAAAATCACTTTTTGTAGCTATAAATATCTCACGAAGATACGCAACTGTTTTTAAAATACGACCTGAGTGTGAACTCAATGATTGTAACTTGCAACTTACAGTACTAGCCACATACTACTGTATGTATTTGTATGTCTGTGTCAATATATTGGCATGATTTGTAGAAATAATGAGTCAACAGCAATCGTATTTATTTATTTTTTAAAGAGGGGCACAGGGCTTTTCAGGTTACCAGGCTCCCATATATCCCTTGGTGTTTTTGTCCACAATTTTTTATTTTCATCATTTCAGACTGATTCCAGTTGTAGTCTCAGTCCATGAGGTAAAACAGAAAATGATTACAAATGAAATTATAAATGAATACCTGCAAGATCTCTGTCCACACTGAAGTGCCTGCACATTTCATTATTTGTTTTTCTGTCATCTCCTAGACTCATTGTGCAGTCACTGTACACAAATACACACACTTGTATTTTATGTTTAAACATTTTTTAAGTTATTCCCAGGTTTGCTTTGTTATTATTTCCACATTTCGAGTTAATTTCAACAACTTAATCCACATCAATGCTTGGATTACACTTTGTGTTGTGTAGTATTAACTATATTTTCTTCTTCTTCTTATTATTATTATTAATAATAACTCTCTCTCCTACTCCTCTACTCTGTCTGATGTGACGTAGCACTGCTCAGTGACGCTCTGAATCCCTGCGCCTGTCCTGCGACGGACTAACTAGTTCCTCATTGATTCCTCATTTCTCTGCGGTTCCGTGCTCACGTCCCAGATTTAGGATTCACAACGAATCGATGCGATTCGGTACTCCATTGTTAATCGTGTTGTGTAGGCGTGGTTGAGATGCGGTGGGTCTAGTGGTACCGTTTGATGTTCACCGGGAGTCAGGCGGAGCGATCTATTCGCTCTTTGTAAATATTGGCAGCGGCATGGGACGCTGCTCTGTCTGGATACTCGGTCTTGCGTTGAGTGTACTAAAAAATGACCGGACTAACGACGAAGGATTTTAATCGTGTTTGGGAACCAAAGTGTCAATAAGAAGGACCGAGGAGTTGTGTTCTTCTGCCCGAATATTTTGCTGGTGTCGTTTTTGGGAGAAATCAGGGGCAGTATGCTGCTCTCCAGACTGGGCTCATTCTCTCACATGTCGTCCAGCGTGGATCTGCCGGCTAAACTGCAGCAAGGTAGGCTACTGCTTGTTGTGGCGCCGTCTTCTCGTTGTTCGATGGCCCAGATTAGTTCCCCATGCACTACCTAACCTGCTATTGGTAACACACACCAAACTTGGCCGCAAACAAATCTTCCAAAGGTGAAATCAGGTCAGGAAATCTGGGTCAAATACGGTGTAACCCCGTGTACCGGCGATTTAACCGGCGGAAACGGACGCGGTTACTATATGTTTGCTAGGGTTATTTAATAATGCTTAACATTAGAAACCTAATGTGTTTCAACCCACCAGCTTGATCTAAACATTTCTACCGAACAGTCGACAGTCACTTTTAAATTAAGACATTTTCAGCCCACTAGTCGTAAAGTGGGTTGTTGTTTATAATATTTTAAACAAATCAATCTTTAGGTGTTTGGGGTTTGATGGAGGTTAAATGGCTACATCTTAATAGTTACATGATAAAATGCATTATCCAGTTTAAATGGTGAGGTTTTTAAAACATTATTTTCTTGTTATGTGGTGATGACGCTGTTGACAGCCATTTTTAAACGGTCGACTCAAGAACAACACGAGCCGCTCAAAGCATTTTCTTGTCTGTAATGAGTGATTTCTATTATATTGTGTAAAGTGTGGGCGAAAATATTCGTTAAACCTGTTACGGTAAGTGTTGTTTACAACGCCGAAGTGGCTGAACATAAGGTTAAAGCGAGGAGGCATCCTCAGAGTTGCCAGTGTTTTTGAGATGGGGGGTGGGGGGTGTCAGATTTTGGCGCAACTCTGGAAAGGGTCTCTACCTGTCTAATATCTATCTCCCATATGCTCTGTAGCCAAAGAGAAGCAGTACCGACTGGGTTCGGTGCTCGGCAGCGGAGGTTTCGGGACCGTGTATTCTGCTGTTCGCCTGGCCGACGGACTGCCGGTAAGAGCGGGATACTGCTTTGTTTTGGTCCCGGCACATGGCCGCGACTCGCGGCGTCAAGTTACTACTCTGCATATGAATTTCCTGTTTCAGTTCTTGAAGTAAAGCAACCTACCAAAAATAATTGTATTAGAACGTTTACGAACAGTTTTATCTATTAAGGAGTCTATCTCTTTGTTTTGCTACCAGTATATATCTCACGTAACATATCTGAAGCATTTTCAGATTATCTGATACAGCTCGAACAAATCTGATTTTATTTTGAAGGCCAGACCTATTGTCTTTCTGTTACTTCCTTTTGTTTAGTCTTGCCGCTCGGCAGCTTGACAGATTTTACTCCTGCCTGCCTGGCATGTGTCTTTGTTTTCAAAAAGGAGGCTGGTTGTATGTTAAGCTAAACTATTAGTTTGCCTTTAACCTATGAGAAACAGGAAGAAGTTGACTGTTACATAATAATTTTTGTAGCATTATCCAAAACTGTAAAGATAGGTGTAATCGCAAATAAACAACAACCTCCAAAGTCGGAGACAGTAAACAAGCTTCATGTTGTTGCATCACAGACCTGTGATATAACGTGTGATATAATGTTTTGCATTATTATAGTTGTTGGACACTTTTGATAAAGAAACCATATTTATTCTGTACTCTGCGGAAGTTGTATATATTAATGTTGTATTTGTTTACATGCAGGTGGCGGTAAAACATGTGAGCAGGGACAGAGTGACTGAGTGGGGCTCTCTGGTAAGAGAACGGTGCTTCTGTATACTGACCGAATAGCAGTACGACTGCATTATGGCCATAGGTCAGCTAAATAAGGAAGAATGTGAAGGTATTGAAACTTAGGTGTGAGAGTGCAGGAGTTAAGGAGGTTGAAACAGTTTAGAATCAATTATCGCAGTCGCAGTGAAGAGCAAAATTGCCACAGTTACCATGAAAAAGTAATCTCATTGCGGATTAGTCCTTTAAAACGTAACTTAGTTGCTGCACTGATTACTTGGTTTAAAAAATAACTAACAACTCTCCCCAACTTACTGGTTTTGCTCCAGAGACTTTTAGTAACTCTCTGAGACGCAATAAAAAACAAAAATATAAAATGGGAAGAATAGTAATGCACTTGACTTGAATAAGTAACTCTGATCTAATTACTGGTTTGGAAATGCTAACGCGTTACTGGAAAAAAAAGTGGTTAGATTATAGTAACACTTTACTAAGTAATGTGTTACCAGCATCACTGGTGAACAGTAAACAAAATAACAGATGTACTTAAGTAGTACATTACAGAGAGATCTTTATTTTTAATCTTTCACACTTCATGATTGTAGTGTACTGTATATCTTGTGTATTTATTCGAGGCTATAATTTAAAACAAGCAGTTTATTCATTCTAACTTTTCTTCCAGTGCGGCTCTGTGGTTCCTCTAGAGATTGTGTTGTTGAAGAAGGTGGGCGGGGCATTTGGCGGAGTGGTGCGGCTCCTGGATTGGTGGGAGCGTGCCGACGGCTGGCTACTTGTGATGGAGCGTCCAGAGCTGGGGCAGGACTTGTTTGACTACATCACAGAGCGGGGAGCTTTAGACGAGGCGGCAGCGCGCAGTTTCTTCCTGCAGGTGCTGGAGGCGGTGCGTCACTGCTACACTTGTGGTGTAGTCCATCGTGACATCAAGGATGAGAACCTGCTGGTGGACCTGAGGACGGGACAAATCAAACTGATTGACTTTGGTTCAGGGGCCCTCCTCAAAGACACCGTCTACACAGAGTTCGATGGTGAGTCTGACCACGTCACAAAACGATGAGAGCTGCTTTGTCAGTCCAACTCCTCTTTTATGTTTGTGGCAGTAAAGAGAGTTTCGTTGTTGGTTAGCTCAGTTTAATTCTGTCAGATGTATAAAGTCCTTAATGTGCCCTCCCTCCACCCTGCAGGGACGCGGGTGTACAGTCCTCCAGAGTGGATCCGTTTCCGTCAGTACCACGGGCACTCGGCCACCATCTGGTCTCTTGGTGTGCTGCTGTATGACATGGTGTGCGGGGACATCCCCTTTGAAGAGGATGACGAGATCCTGAGAGGAAAGCTCTACTTCAGACTCAAAATCTCCACAGGTCAGTCTTATGTGACACGGCTTAGACCAAACACAGACAGAAGCATGTTGACACCTTTATATGGCAGGGCTTCACGGTTACTTTTTACACAAGGAGTACATGTGCTCATAAATAGGGATGCACCGAACTGCCTTTTTCACCACTGATACCGATATCGATATCTGAGGTTTAGTATCGGCCGATATCGATACAGAAAATTATGGTAACAACGGTAAGTTTCATTGTGTGGAAAAGACTGGGATCATTCTTTTGTGCAAGGCAACATCAGACTTGACTTAAACTTTTCTTTCTTATTTATTCGTATCTATTTTATACCAAGAATGAGCCGTGGGGCACAGAAGAGACGCACTGCCTCCTTGATATATGGTTGGAGGAGAGCATATATCAGCTGCTTGACGCACAAAAATGCTGACGTCTATGGCCAAATCGCCGACAGAATGTGTGAGGAAGGCTTTACTCGGACTCTGACACAGTGTCGGCTTAAAGTGAAAAAACTTCACTAAAGATACCGCCAATAACTTTTATTCAGTGATTGAGCAGCTATGGGACACATGTGGGTTTGTTTATAAGGTTGGTCCGCTTGTCAAAAAATGCTATGTGAATACAAACTAAACCTTTTTTTTTTTAAAGTCTGGACCAAAGCAAGTGAACTATCAGACTTTCCTGGTGTGAATACGTCCTAAATGTGTGTGATCTTTATACAATACTTCCCTCTCTGTGTGAATAGCTTGAGAAAGACTTTCAACATGTTACAGTTTCAACATGATGCTGTTCCCGTGCATAAAATTGGGTTTGTCTTAAGTGAAAGAGCTTTCACTGAGCCATGACTTTATCCCCACTAAGCTGAAATGGAGCTCTAAATACGAGCCAGGCCTTGTTTGAGTTTTTTGGCCTCTTTGACCCTTCAAGGCACTCCTTCTTATCAAGTTGCACATACTGTAAACCCACATAAATTGCCATTATCTGAATTCATGTCATCAGATGTAAGGTTCTGGTCCACATTAAGACCAACCCCCTATCACTGTCAGAGGCAGGAGGTTATTTGTGAGAACAGTATTTGCACAGAATTTTCAATAATAACATTTATCAGGTAAAAAGAATACAACTCGTCATGTAAAGCAACCTGAAAAATAATTGTAAAATTGATGGTGATAGAAAATCAGCAATTTAATCATCATTATTAACAATGATTGCAATTCTTCACCTTCTTGTGTCTTTGTCACAGAGTGCCAGCAGCTAATTGGCTGGTGTCTGAGCCAGCAGCCATCTGACAGGCCGACCCTGGAGCAGATCCTTCTCCACCCCTGGGTGACGTGCAGCAATGGTCAACAGACGGACATTGGCAGCGTCACACTTCATCCTCTCACTGCCGACTCCTCCTCCTCGCCTTCCTCCTCCTCCAACCAGGGGACCCTCTGATTGGTTGGGGTGTAGCATGGACTTCATTGAAAGCTGCTCCCCCACCTCCCAGTGACTTTACCTTGATCATAGATTTGTAAAATCATGGTCTCGGTTCAGGAGTGAAGTTGGATCCTTCTGCAACTGTGTGCATCTTTCAGAGTGCCTTGAGTTTGAGGGCCCACTCACACTAGGCAATCGTGCTGTGCCCAAGCACGTTTGCTCTCTAAAATCCAGATTCTATGACTAGTGTGAGTGCTTGAGTATGGCACGCTTCCCTGGCATGGTATGGTTGGAAGAGGTGTAGTTTGGCACGATACGCTTGGTCAACCATGCGCGCAAATGCTGATTAGTGCGAAACGTAACCATGACGTATAAAGCAAGCGACCGTGGCAGCGGCACAGGGTTCATGTTGGTCAGAGGAAAAGGTAGTGTGTTTGGTACAGATTTGGCCAGAGGATGGCATTCAGCAACAGTCACTTTACGATGAGGTCACACCATGCATATGTCGTGTAGCAACACGATCACGTATGTGTCGGAGGCAGTCGTGCTTCAGCACACTTGGTTCAGGGTAATGTGAGTGCGGGCCACCGGAGGATGGGGTGCATTCATGCTTCAGTACAGAACAACAGGCCTTAGTGTGAGTGCACCCTGATAGCTGCTGTGAGCAGCAGTGTTGCCATGGTAATAAGTGTCCAGCAGAAACCAGTCTGTCGAGGGGTCAGTCTTGAGAGGTGGATGATTTGTCAGGTTCAGCCATATTATTTTACATATTATTTATTCATTTTAATACAGGGCCACATCAGTAAGGTAAACCAGTTTTCATTGGTAGGTTCATAGTATTCAAAGAGTTACACCATTGTTTTTAATACAATGTAGAACATGGACCTATGTAAAATTGAATCCAAGGAGACTGCTCCAGATGTCTCTTGTAACAACGGCAAGGGGGAACTGAAAATTGGCTAGCTTTTGCAGGAAAACTTAGTTTTTTCTGTCTTCTCAGGAGCCATCCACCCTGTTATGTCGGCATTGAAATAATAACATTGAGAAATACCTGACCCAAACACACACAGCCCCGTTAGGGAGCTGGCTTTGTATGTTGTGTGTGTTTTTCATCGTGTAACAAATGTTACTAATGCTTCATTGTTTACATTAGTTTCTGCAGTTTGATTTCTTAGATTTTTCAAGCAGAGCTGGTTTTTGTTTGAAAATATAGTTGGTTCATGGACATCAGTGTTGAAGATTTAAGGTGCACACATTGAGAACTGACTCAACAATTTTTCAAAGAGTTCTGACGTTCCACAACCCTTGTGTTTTTTTGTCAGGAGATACCTGAAGTCAGCTCTGTCCTCGTCCACTTGTCAGGGTAAAATGCACAGTCAATGCAAACATTCATCTTTGTACATTTGTTTTTATCTATTTGACATTCCATGCCTAACTATTTATTTACTGTTCTTGTGAACTAAAAACAAGAATAAAATATGATTTAAGTTTTTTTTCACTTCAAGTACAAATCCTTAGCAAGAATTCTGTATAAACTTCATTTGTTATAGTTTTAAGTATAAAAGTGAATGGAGACAAAGTATATTTTCATTGAAGTTTTTCAAAATAAACTTTTTTTGTACATACAATTCTACCATTTCTACTCTGATTTGCTTCTTTTGTCTAACTCTTTCTCTCTTTACCACTCTCAGATTTGCATCAGTTTCTCCTCAAATAATAGTAAAACTGGTCAATTAAGTATCATGAAATGATTATTTTGTAATCATGTGTCTAATGGTGTAGTATCTGTGGAATTCACTGGAACAAGTCAGGCCCCTCCCATCAACCCATAGGACCCAAAGCCCCTCACCACAGGACACCCTCAGAAGACCCATGTCCATTCCCTTATGAGTTACAACTGGTTTGGAGGCACAAGGGAGAAATACACAATGTTAGGAAGGTGGTCGTAATGTTATGCCTTGTGGGTGTATAATGTAATAGCATAACAGTGCACAAACTTGCATATTTTGGTATTTGTCTATGTTCAGAATCTTCAAATCTTTAAAATTGTGAAGTAGTACATGTCTGTCTTGGTCTGAAGTGACTAAATCTCAGCTTTTCTTGTAAGAAATGGTTGCATGCTACGACAAGAGGAGCTCATTGTTGAAAGAACAAATGAATAATAGGCACAAGCTTTAGACACAGCAAACCATGGACAACAGTGAAGGCAGTCAACAACAAATGAGCACTTATTCTCCACTCTCCCTCTCTGCATCCAAGTGTTACTATGGCTTGCACCCACTACTTTCATTCATGCACGACTACGGCTTTTCAATCGGGTGTATTTATTGTAGCAAATGAATAATGTAAGTTCTAAAAGGCAGAACTGGCACACAAAATTTTAATATATTTGATGTGCCATTCAAGAATATCCCACCTCAAATTTAATACCAGAATACAATTTATTTATAAAGGGTTGAGGAGTGGACCAGTGTTACATGCGTCTGCTTCCTGTCTCCTACTGGTCACTCCTCCCTTGGCCTGCTGACCCCATGAGTGTGATTAGTGCACAAGTAGGAGGAGGAGGGGACTACATAAGGAGGGGAGCGGGGGTCTCTTCATAGGCTTTATTATTTAATTTTTGATGGATTTTTGTTGTTTTAGTGGCAGACACTCTGACAAGACTGTCCTCTTGAAAAAAGTTTAATTCATTACATCATTTTAACCCTTCATATACCAGGGTTTGAGATGGCATCACAATGCTAATTAGGAGTGCAGTGTCCCACAAATCAGATCGCTCTAGGAATAAAACATAAACACAACATAAGATAATGTTTATTTTCAGCATACACTGAAACTTACATCAATAGCATGAGGACCTGCAGCAAAGGGAAGTGTGGACTTTGCAAATGTGTTTTCCACACTTGGAGCAGTTGTTGGTGTCATTCCTTCATTGTGTAGTGCACTGCATTCACAGTTCCCTTTTGGCGGCACTTGATTAGCCACCGGCACTGTCCTCCTGATGTCGTGATCCTCGTGCTTTGCCATGTCAGTGTATGCCCCGTCAGTCCTTAAGTCAGCTCCAGAATCATTCTCTTCCATGGTTGACCTCCATAACACTGCCACCTTGCTTCCCTGTGTAGACTTGCATTTTGAATGCATATGAGGTGTGGACATCACAGGCCATCCACAGTTTGAGCCCATATTGGGCTGGTTTGCTGAGAATGTATTGCTTGAATCTGCGGTGACCCTGGAATGGAACCAGCTGATCATCTATGGAGATATCTCTGGCAGAGTTGAAGAGAAGAGAGAGCTGGCATTCCCATTTTCCCCACAGCTCCCACATAGCAGCAAGCTTGTTGCCTCTCTGATGCTGGGGCCTTGCCAAGTGATCATTGAACCACAGCTTGGAGGCCATCATTTCAAATTTGATTCGGGACATGGTGGCCGGAAAGATGGCATGTCCAGACTGGTTTCTCCACGGGCTGCGGATGCTCCCATCCCATTAGCGATAAACCCTGGCCAAAATGAGCAGGCAGAGGAACGCCTCCAGCTCCATCTGGTCAGTGTCTCTACAGGCTTGTATGGTGTGTCTCAAGATGAGCTGGATAATATCATCAGTGATGAACAGATCCCAGCAGGATTCCACCTGATTGGTGATCTGGGTAATGGCATACTTTGTTGGTCCGGGAGGCTGACAGTTGGCCTTGAAGTAAGGGAGTGTTTCGGAATGAGAGGCTGACCAGGAAACCTGTCCATTTGTGGATGTCCATCCTGGAGGTGCTGTGTCCTCACCCTCTTCGTTGACCTCCCAGCAATCACCCGAGTTGTAGGGAAAACAGAGGAAAAATCAGTGTGGGATCATAGTACTCCACTGGCTGCATGAGATGCATCTCTTGTTTTTATATTTTAAATCTCTAAATATTTTTTTATTAATTTGTATATGTAAATATTAGCATTTTAGCTCAATAACTTCCAGGTCATGAGATCAATTGATGAAAATCTGTGTGGGATCATACCACACCTCTTGTTTTTGCATTTTAAATCTCTCAATATTTTTTATTCATTTTTATATGTAAATATTAGCAGGCGTCTTCTACCTCCATGTGTTTACTATAAAGTCGGAGGGAATGTCTGTCGAATATCCAACTTAAAACTAACTTCACTGCGGTCGCCAAATTAAACTTAACACCATGTTTTAAATGGTGATGACTGATAATTTAGTTCCGAATCGTATTTTACTTTAAAATTTCATTTTTGTGTCCTTTTGTCCTCACAGATATAAAACTGACAGGCCTCGTCTCTACACCCTGCAGCACGGTAGAGTGATTAAGTGGCGCCTGTGGGAAACACTGGGTTGTCCAAAGACAGCCACAACAGAAAAAGCCAGATAGGCTCTTGGTGACTGAATAGTCTCGGAGTGAGGACATCTATCCACTTATAGATGAAGATATCTTTAAAGAACAAAAACCTCAGGTACTATTCAGGAAGAGAGCAAAACAGAAGATAAACTGAAGATAAAGAAGATGAAGAAGATAAACTGAAAAAGTCTCCAATTATTGTAAATACAGACCACAGTTTGTGCTGACTTTTAGTTTAAATCACTTCTTCCAATCCAAGTACTCATCAAAACTTCAACGTCAGCAACAGAAGTCAAAAGTCACTCTAGCCTCCGTAATACAGCTTCTGACAGCCAGTAGCATCCGTCTTCAGCCTTCACAAATCATCTCCAGCACAGCTCTCCATCTGCAGCCTGCTTCAGAAAACCACTCACAGAGAGTCTTTGTCATCATGCCGTTCTCACCTGTCTCCCTTGTCCACCCAAAGCTTATACTACTAACCAGTCTGTGCTCCAGCATCTAGCCTTCAAATGATAAAAGACACCTTCAAGTCCCAGTCAAAGCCTGAGTTTCCTGTCTCAACTCGCCCCCTCAAGACATCAACATCTGTCTAAACATGCTGCTGTTTATGACCAGATACAGCACCAGCCTACACCCACAGCCTCCCTGCAGCTGACATTCACCTGCTCCTACAGCCTTCGCCATCATGTTCCATGTGCATTCTCCACATTCAAAAAACAAGCTCCAAGACCGATCTGCAATGTCCAGCTGTCCATCAACTTTTACAGCAGCCTCCAGCTAAAGTCTTCTGCAGTCTTTATCACCTCCAGTTTCCACCTGTTCCTTCCAGCCTCTGCCGTCATCCACAGCCTCCTACAGCCTACAGGTGCTGGCCAGTAAATTAGAATATCATCAAAAAGTTGAATTATTTCAGTAATTCCATTCAAAAGGTGAAACTTGTATACTGTATACTTTCCTTCCACACATAGTGATATATTTCAAGTGTTTATTCATTTTCATTTTTATTATTACAACTGACAGCTAATGAAAACACCAAATTCAGTATCTCAGAAAATTAGAATATTCTGAAAAGGCTCAATATAGAAGACACCTGGTGCCACACTAATCAACTGATTAACTCAAAACACCTGCAAAGGCCTTTAAAAGGTTCCTCAGTCTTGTTCTGAAGGCTCCACAATCATGGGGAAGACTTCTGACTTAACAGTTGTCCAAAAGACGACCATTGACACCTTGTACAAGGAGGGCAAGACACAAAAGTTGATTGCTAAAGAAGCTGGCTGTTCGCAGAGCTCTGTGTCCAAGCACATTAACAGACAGGTGAAGGGACGGAAAAAATGTGGTAGAAAAAAGTGTACAAGCTCTAGGGATAACCGCACCCTGCAGAGAATTGTGATGACAAACCCATTCAAAAATGTGGGGGAGATCCACAAAGAGTGGACTGCAGCTGGAGTCAGCGCTTCAAGAACCACCACGAAGAGACGCATGAAAGACATGGGATTCAGCTGTCGCATTCCGTGTGTCAAGCCACTCTTGAACAAGAAACAGCGTAAGAAGCGTCTCGCCTGGGCCAAGGATAAAAAGGACTGGACTGCTGCTGAGTGGTCCAAAGTTATGTTTTCTGATGAAAGCAAATTTTGCATTTCCTTTGGAAATCAAGGACCCAGAGTCTGGAGGAAGAGCGGAGAAGCACAGAATCCACGTTGCATGAGGTCCAGTGTAAAGTTTCCACCGTCAGTGATGGTGTGGGGTGCCATGTCATCTGCTGGTGTTGGCCCACTCTGTTTCCTGAGGTCCAAGGTCAATGCAGCTGTCTACCAGGAAGTTTTAGAGCACTTCATGCTTCCTGCTGCTGACCAACTTTATGGAGATGCAGATTTCACTTTTCAACAGGACTTGGCACCTGCACACAGTGCCAAAACCACCAGTACCTGGTTCAAGGACCATGGTATCCCTGTCCTTGATTGGCCAGCAAACTCGCCTGACCTTAACCCCATAGAAAATCTATGGGGTATTGTGAAGCGGAAGATGCAATGCGCTAGACCCAACAATGCAGAGGAGCTGAAGACGACCATCAGAGCAACCTGGGCTCTCATAACACCTGAGCAGTGCCACAGACTGATCGAGTCCATGCCACGCCGCATTAATGCAGTGATTGAGGCAAAAGGAGCCCCGACTAAGTATTGAGTGCTATACATGCGCATGCTTTTCATGTTCATTCTTTTCAGTTGGCCAACATTTCTAAAAACATTTTTTTCATTGGCCTTTTCAATATTCTAATTTTTTGAGAAGCCAAATTTGGAGTTTTCATTAGTTGTCACTTATAAATATCAAAATTAAAAGAAATAAACATTGGAAATACATCGGTATGTGTGCATTGCATGAATATAATGTACAAATTTCACTTTTTGAATGGAATTACTGAGATAAATCAAGTTTTTGATGATATTCTAATTTACTGGCCAGCACCTGTATGTCAGCCAGCAATGTTCCTAAGCTTAAACACCTGCAGCCACAGCAGCCATCTAAATAAACAGCTGCCTCTGATTTTACTTGGCTTTGGTCCTCTTCCTTTGATCTCTAATGGTCAAAGACAGAACACACTACTCCCTCAACATCGCAATGAGAGTTTAACTCGCACTAAACTTTTTTAGAACAATATATTTGTTTAAAAGATGTACTTGTAAAGAAACTATGGTCAGCTACTGTAGATTTTTACTGTTTCTTTGAAAGTTTAGATTCTACTTCTTAAATTTGGACAATTTCTGTGTCTATAAAACATAATTACTTGAAGCATTATTAAACAGCAAGTCATTATTAAGGTTGATTGTTTTTGACATTGAATATTGATTACATATGGATTACTATCAATGAAAAATTGATAACATTTAATTGAATCTGTTGAATAAAGGGCAGCACAGTGGCTCGGTGGTTAGCACTGATGCCTCCCAGTGAGAAGGTTGGGGTGGAGTTTACATGTTCTCCCTGTGTCTGCGTGGGTTTTCTTCGGGTACTCCGGGTGTGAATGGTTGTTTGTTAAGAGCTGGTATGGGCGCCAGCAACCCCTGCGACCCTAGTGACGATTAAGTGGTAGTAGAAGATGAGATGAGATAAATATAACCAAGGATTCTCTGACTGCATAGCAATCTGGTGTTTCACCTTACAGTATCTTTTCTAGCTAAAGTGCCTTGTGTGGAGATGGACGACAGTGCAATCGGCACTGATTGTGCCACATTCATCCACATGAATGTCAGGTCCAAAAGTTTTCCAGCAAAACATTCAATTCAGTTTATTTATACAGAGCCAATAACAATACAAATTGTCTCAAGACAGTTTACAAAAACCGGCCTGCAACCTCCAGAGCAAGAATGAGGGCAACGTTGGCAAGAAACAACTCCCTTTTATCAGGAAGAAACCTTGAGCAGAACCCAGCTCATATAGAGGGACCCATCTGCTGAAGGTCAGCCGGTTAGAAACAGAGAAGACAGAGAGCTGATGATCTTATGTAACAGTTTGAGAGTATAGGAGTTGGCAGGTTGGTGAATTGTTCATCTAGGTAGGAGTGGACAACTGGAGGAGGCCATGAAGACTGGGGCAAATGTAGTTTATGGAGCTCCACAGGTCAGATAAGCAGCACTCGTGGCCAGAGATCCTCACAAGAAGTTGGAAGGGAGGGGAGGGTAGAGAGGGAGACAGCGGTTAGTAATAGAAAACAAATGATAAGATATTAGAGGACAGGAGCCAGAGAAGAGAGAGGAGAGGACATGTCCTCGGTGCATCGTCCCCCAGCATCCTAGGCCTATCCTATAGCAGCATAATTAAGGGATGGTTAAGTCCAGCTCTAACTATAAGCTTTGTCAAAAAGGAAAGTCTTAAGCCTGACCTTAAATGTAGAGACGGTGTCTGCCTCCCAAACCCAAACTGGGAGCTGGTTCCACAGGAGAGGAGCCTGATACCTGAAGGCTCTACCTCCCATTCTACTTTTAGAAACTCTAGGAACCACAAGCAGACCTGCATTTAGAGATCGTAGTGATCTGTTGGGACAGTATGGTACCATGAGGTCTTTCAGATATGATGGAGCTAGGCCTTTCAGGGCCTTGTAGTAAGAAGGAGGATTTTAAATTCAATTCTAGATTTTATAGGGAGCCAATGAAGAGAAGCTAAAACTGGAGTAATATGATCTCTCTTGCTAATTCCTGTCAGTGCTCTTGCTGCAGCGTTTTGAATCAAATGGAGTCTTTTTAAACAGTTATTTCGTTTTTCCGTCTCTGCCCTTTCACTGGAAGTTGACCGTTGTCTCCACAGTGGCTTCTAGCGGTTACAACCAGAATTACACCAGCCCTCCCTTTTTTGTCAAACAGCGAGGTGGTCGACTGTGACCCTTGAAGCTCTTAAACAGGTATGTTTTACGTTTTAAAGTTCGCGGTAAAACCGTGGTAGAAGTTGCATGAAATAAACCCTGTCAAAGTTCTCTTTGTGTAGGCATTTGTTTAGTGTTAGTTTTGAGTGAACTGGCAATGAGCCGAGCAGCTAGCTAGCATACGCGGCTCCGTTTCAAGTACGAAAGATAGATTTGAGTCGATTTGGACCCAAATCGGTAATAACAGCCGTGCAGTGTCTGTTTTTTGCTATGTCTGCTTTGTGTTTTAAGACCGCGAACCGAGGAACCCAAAAAATGCTGAAAATATCGGTTTTGAAGGTAAGAGACCACGGTTTGTTAAATTGTCAGTGCTGGAAGATTAGATAGATTAGCTTAATTGACCACGAGCGTCGCCATCAAAACCCATTTTTTAGGAGCTAATTTTCTTTCCCGAGTTATTCAAGTTCCTCAAAGACCTGCCTTTTCAGACACCTACATCCGCAAGAAGGCAATACAACCTAACTAAAAAGTTTTTAAAAAATTCAAATAAGTGCAATAATTGTCAAAACGTATCCCTAAACGGTTCGTTTTAACGTTAAGCACCGCCATATCACTCGAATGTGTTTCCAGGTTAATCAGACGTTGAGATAATTTCAACTGATAAACCAAACTTTAGCATCTTTGGTGAATTATTACTTAACCCTTGAAGTCATTGAAATACTTCAGGACACTAATTCATGGTACCTAATAAATCAGTTATGCTCCATGCAGAGGTGGACCTCACTGAGAGGCACAGAGATGCAATTTAAAATGTGCTGAAGTTACCAAATATGGTTCCTTTCCCCGTAAAGGGTTAAGCGGTTTGTCTGTGAATTTACATGAAGATTGGCCAGACTTGCTTAAATGATTAGGCTAGTTCATTTATAATGCAGTGATCATTTTTGGTTCATGTTTTTATTTAATATTCTCATTTAGAATTCAGATGAAATTAAGTGTAACAGCTGCCCCACAATAAAAGTTATTTGGAATGTGTATGATGACTTGTTATTGTAACACTACTTTGACAATATTGCGATTTTAAAATATTTTCTGTCAGAAATTGAGCGGAAAAAGTATTTGAAGAAAATTAAAAAATTACATAACAGAATATTGAACAAATTAATGTTGATAAAATTAATTTCCTTCAGCTTGATCACGAGTGTATAGTCTGAAATCTCAATCTAAAATTGATTTGAAGCGGGAAATGAATGGTTTTTGGTTTTATTATTTTAAATGTTGCCCCGATAAAGTCTTAAACAGGTTCAGTGTTTTAGTAGCAGCCATATTTACAATATTGTTCAGAGCAGTTTTTGTATTTTTAAGCATACCCATTACACCTTTTCCCTCTCATTGGGGGAAAGCAGTTTTTCTTTCTGTGGAAAGTTTCTCTAAGAAACTGAATCCGTTTCAGCTGTGTAAATTAAAGGAAACTTTTTTTTTTTCCCCCATCAGTGGGTTGTGATATTTTTTATATTGTGTTATTTTTTTATCATCATGCATGGGCTTAGAGTTGACTTCATTCACATTTCTGCCAGCAGTGTAACATGTACATCTATCTAGGCAAATTATATCAGAAGCGCTGTTAATTGTGTATCAGATTGAAGTGTCTTCTCGCTCTCCCTCAACATATTTACTAATGTTTTTTGAGAACTCAAATGATTTAGATATATGTTAGGTAATTGCAGCATTGTGTAGTTTCTTAAATACACATTTACCTACTTGTAAGTAAGCTGCAATGTTGGAGAGGGAGTAATGAGAGCAGATGGTGGTTTGCTTGAAACTGGACTTCGTACATTTCTTCTGGTTTCTCAGGTTGAGCACCCTTCTTGCCTCTGGGGTCGGGTCATTCGCAGCCCCAGTGGTAACACTGAGAGTGCAGAACATTACAACAATCTGCAGACTCAAATCAACCTCTTCTACCAAGATGTCACTCTTAACTTGGACAAGCTGAAGCCCAAGTCATTAAAGGAAGGACAGGTAACGTTCTCCTCATCTGTTCAAATAGATTTGTTCTTGTGACACCTGGATTGAATGTACGTATTTCTGTGTTTGCTCTGAGGTGTGTATGGTGTACTGGTCGGTGATGAAGACATGGTGCCGGGCTGTGGTGGAGTCCATCATCACAGACTCTGTGTCCTGTAAAGTCCGGTGTCTCCTGGTTGACCACGGAGAAAGAGTCCTCATACTCTCAGACCAGTAAGTCCTCAGCATCCGCATCAGTTGTCTGCAACACGAGACCACTTCCATATTAACATGATGGCAAAAAAAAAAAAAAAAACTATTTCATGTGACCAAAGCTTTCAAAGCAGTCTTGTATTAGAGGTGTATTTATAATTGACCATTTCTCCTTTAACATATAAATTAAAAACTCAAACGTATTCACCTAACATTAAACAAAAAACCTTCAGTTCAGGACTTAATTTGTCAAAATTTTAGGAATAACTTATCCAACAACAACCACAGTGTCTTCTTCAATAATTAAATTGAATTGAAAGAGGCTGACATTTACATTATGGTTAACTGACATGGATGCCACAGTATTTTGTGTGACTATGAGGGGTGTGAGCATGATATGTGATAACAGCAGTGATGTACACATGCCTGACTGAGACACAACTAAATATCATCAGAGATAAGTTTTACTTTGACCATAGCACACACAATGTTATTTATAGTTAACTGAGACATGTAAAACTATTTCCAGTTCATTACAAGAATATGCTGGGGCTAAATGGACTATAGCGGGCCACCATATGACGAGGACCACATTTTTCCCCAGCCTGTATTTTGGGCCTTAGCGTTTGCCTACCATGCTGCCGGTCATTATTGAGCACCCACCGTTTAATTGATTACCAGTTATTATTTGAGGAAATACGGTATACAAATATACAGAATGTTTACTCCTTCCATAAAAAGGCATAGATGCAGCATCTAAAGCTGAACTCAGAACTCGTACATAAGTTTTCGGCCGTTTCATCCCTTATCTATTTAAGCCTCTCAAAAGCTTGGGAAATATGCAGAGTAAAGCAGTGTGTAAGATTTTGTGCCATCTAGTGGCGAGGTTGTTTGGTTTGTGTCAGGCCTGTATCATTTGTCATTGATGTTTAACTTCCCTTTTCTGGTCTTTCTCTAACAAGAATCCAAATGGCAATGCCTGAATTTCTGCAGCTCCCTTTTTGGGTGAGGAAATTCCGATTAGCAGGGATCAAACCAACAACTCTGCGAGTGTCTGTATGCATGGAGAAGGCAGAGCTCATGTAAGAGAACTCAAAATATAAAATATGGAGTAGAGTCTGTGTTGTGTGGGTAGCACCTTCTGCTTTTCTGTCCTTCTTTGCTCACATTTCCTCTGTGTGGTGAAGTAAGTTTATGTCTGATTTGTGACCTTAGATTCAGCTTCAGCTCAGTGTGTTTTTCTTTTTTCTTCAGTCCATCCAGTCAGTGGGACAGCTCTGCCACACTCTACCTGCACAAACTTCTGCAAGGTGAGCGATTTGATTGACTCACAGCTCACTAGCCGAGACCTGTCAATCTAAGCCTCCTGTATACAGTAGGACCTGCACCTATCGCTGCTGAGCCAATCACGAGGCTGCAACTCTGCCAGGTCCTCCGCAATTGGCCTAGAGCCTATTTAGTCCCCAAGTGAAATCCCAGACACAATATTTACTACTACTACTGTTGCACATATTTGAATAGCTTATTATTGAATGTGAAATGATAAAGGTAATGTATATTTATAAATACCACTAGGCTGAGTTTAGTATAGAACACATATAGTAGGTAGGGGGGCCCTACTTAATCTCTCCATCAGTTTGGGGTCCCTGGCCTGAAAAACGTTGAAGACCTCTGGTCAAATGGGATTAAATGATCAAGTGGTGACATTTTACATTGAAAATGTCAAAAGTGAGTGTCTCTGTGACATCATTATGTATTAAATTCCTTTCTTACATTCTAGGTTTCAATGTTAAATGATTTTACATGTTAAAAGCAGTGTTTGATTCAATGAACTTATAAACCCCATTGAAATCACTTGATGAAAGTTTCTATCTTTACATCTCAAAGCTTCGACTCAGACAGAGGCTGTGCTGCTTGAATCTGAGTCAGACTCCACCTCCATTGAGCTCTATGTGACCATAGGCAACATCAAGGTGAACTTTGAATCTTAAACATTTATTATTATTAAAAAGGTTTTTACAGATATAAGTGAAATGTCATTTGAGTTTATGGTCAGAAAAACTAATGACCTGGATTTGACTATTTTTATTCCCAGATCTGCGTGAACGATGACATGGTGGCTAAGAAGTTTGCATATTATGATAGAGGCTCTACTGAGAGTGCTGGCATGGATGAGGGAGACCGATGTCCTATCATGTTCAACATCTTAAACCAGATTGGGTCCCTGTCCCCTAACATGCTGAAAGCACCACCTGGTGAGCTGGCTTCTTAGAGTCCTGTGTATTTAATTGTTTGATTTAAGACTCTACTACTTGCCCAGTACATTAAAACAATTTACTTGAATATAAGCCTTTAAAGATAATTTCAAGTTTATGATTCAACAGTTAATCCCTAATTAACTCTGAGCAGACGTATATTTTATAATGTCCCAGGGCTTTAACATGAAGTGAGACAGATTTGTTCATTTTACAGTGGTGCCCACTGATTCCGATCTGGCTTTACCCTCAGTGACGTCACAGTTTCCCACTGCATCAGAAGGAGTTGATTGGCTGAAAGGTGACACTCATCCAAAGGTTTGCATCTTTACTTATTTTTATTCTTAGTACCCCAGTAAATATCCACACGTGTTGATCACTGACTTCTCTGCCGTTCTAGAGCCAACAACCTGAGCTTGTGACCTCTGAGGGTGACTGTAGGTCAAAGGTCCCAGAAGCACAATTGTTTCCAAGCAGCCAATCGATGAATGGTTTGGACACTGCTGCAGAGAGGTAAGTACTTACTTACTTAGTTCAGAGTATAGAGTATTTGACTGACCTGCTCTGATATTGCGGTGACACATCAGAGGACACTGACACGTCTCTGGCTGCAGCTCTCACCAAAAGCCTTAATCTGTTAAAGTGAGAGCCTACGAAGCCTACAAAATACAGTGTCTAAAAACGTATACGATTTCACACCAACGTATGTGACAGGTTGTTATTGACATAGCATCTGCCTTTTCAACAGGTTCCTGAAGTTTCTGAATCCTGACCGCATCTACCAACCTGGAGCTCCCCATGTGAGTACATTTCAATGATTCTCTAGTAGAGCAGCAGCATTCTTTGCAACTCTTTGGTACACTTTACAGCTGCCTTATATCCTCATGATTCTAAATGCTAGGTTCATACTGATCTACTCAACGTGGTGTGTGAAGTCCTGAACCAAAAGGTTGCTTAGTTTGTTTTTCTTCCAGGTTGATCAGAATGAAGAGCAGAATGACTGTCCATCTGAAGAGATGCCTGTTACTGCCAATGTTCCTTGTCCAGAACAAGAACTGTATGTCACCAAAATGTCTTCAGAAACATAGTACAATATGGTTTTCACTTATGATTGTTCTTATACTGTGCTAAAATATTGTTTGGAAAAATGTCACCATTATTCCACTGAAGTTAGTAGACTCCACACTTCTCAGTGTAAATGTACATACATCTTGTTAATGTACATTTTACTATTCTTTTCTTTGCAGCACTCAAAAAAGTGGCGCTGAAGATCTGCTTGTGAGTGTTAACTGTCTGGCAGATGAAGAATCAAGGTACAGTGCTCTGCATTAATAGCAGTTTATTGGTAAAGTAAAGAGGCAGTCTACAACCAATCCAGCTGAATAACATGAAAAGGTGCTGTAATGTGTAGTATTTCCTAGTGGATAAAGAGGTTGATTTATCAGTTTTTCACAGTAGTTTTGTGTTTGAAGTGCAGTACGGTTATGACCAAGGACTGAATTTAGTTTTTATTCGGTAGATTGGATGAATGCAGGAATAACAGACAAAAACCTACAGAAACAGATGGATTAATACAGGCTACATATTTTTCAGTAACAGTTTTAACTACATTGATTTTGGTGGTTGGCAAATTAAATACAAAATAAAATAAGGAACAGTTAGTCCAATGCGTCACTAAACATTTCACTCACTAAAAATGTCACTCTACAAAAGTACAGTGTAGATGAATACAGGTTGCAATAGTAATAGTTATTGAAAGGTAAGAAACCCAGAAACAAGTTAGGCTCATCCAGTGTGGACCTAAGAGAGACCAGAGACACATGAGCCATGTCCTTCCATCTAACTGAGAACATCTGTTGACAATGAAGCAATATAAATTCCGCTGGAGAAAACTTTTTTCCTGCATACCGGGTGTAAAGTAAATGTTGCCTTTTTTTTTTTTTTTTTTTTTTTCCAGCCATTTAAGTAGATCACAACAGTCAGGACCAGCAGAAGTAGATGGGAAGAGGAGGACTGAAGAGGAATGGGCCTGTTCACGGTGAGCTGCAGCTCAGAGGGAAATTCTTTAACAGGCAAACATGTATGAGTGTATCCATCCAGGTCATCCAAAATAGGGATTGTCCCCAGAAATCTGGGATGTGTGGTCACCCTAAAAAAAACAAAACAAAACAACGGCACCTTTTTTGGCATTTCCACCTTCACCACCACTTGCTGTGCTGTGATGTAGTCGTACCATGCATGTTAAGAAGCGCTACATTGAAAATGGTCCGATCTGAAACAGTATCTTGTGGCTTTGTAATCAAATACACCGGTATGCCAGTATATTAAAAATTAACATCAATATGGAAAAAATATTAGTATACCCAGCCCTATGTTAAATACATATTAATGTACAAACACAGCTGTGCTTTTTCTTGGATGCATGAGGCCAGTGGCATCCCTTAATTGTATTTTCTCACATTGGGAAAAGCACATAAAATTAAAAAAAAAATTCACAGTAGTCTGATATCCAGATTTAAGTTATAATGTTATATTCTTGACTGTTTCCAGCCTTTTGGAGTGGTTGAACCCAGAGCCTCCTCACCATGATCCTGACACCGCAGATGATTGGGTAAGTTTCCTCAGTTAATACTAAACTTTAAAAACAAAATGTATTGCTCTGAGTTGTTACCTGAAGGTTTATGGTTCTTGTTGCAATGACTCAACAGTAAATCAAACACTAGTAGGAGGAATATAGGGGCTATATTTGAATTTACCAAGCTGATGTATCAATCATTTCAACCAAACAGAAGTACAAGGAAAACATTATCTCAGTCTCAGCATGTCTTTGGATTGTTTCCAGGTTATTCCCAGTAATGAAAGGAGGAATGGGATTCTGGTTCACTCTGCACTCCCAGTTGAACCCTGTAACAACCTGGATGATGCCCCCATCACAGATACTTTACGTTTGGTAATAAAAAAAAAAAGTGCTCTAAGTTTTTTGTCACTGTGAAATGAAAAGAGGACAGAATAATTAATACAAAAAATATGTTGTGAAAATGGTTTCAGTGTATCAGTTGCAGTTTCATAGTTCTGAAGAGTAAAAGACCTGAACTTAAATGATTCTGTGGCTTGGGTTAGGCTGTGCAAATAATTTGTAAGTCCTTAACTAAATGAAAGTGTACTTAGGCTCTGTCACAGTGTGAGTCACAAAGGATTTAATTAAATCTCCGTAGTTATATGGTCACTGTTGTTTTTTGTTTTTTTCAAACATTGATGATGATGTTGTAAAACATATAGATCATATACCTGGTAATCTCACAATAGTTCTCATCCAAGTTTTCTGACAGAACAGAACTGCAAGTTTATTCCCACAGAATCTTGTGTGAATATGGGCCTTAGGGCTCAGGCCTAGAAGTTAAAGAGGAATTACAGCTTTCTGCACCAACTGGAAGCCTCAGAGAGGCCTGCCTAGCAGCAACATATGGGAAGTATTATAGTTGAGATGAGATGAGGAAAAAAAACATACATAACCCTTTCAAAATATTTAAAAGACTTGACTTTGAATAAAAGATGCAACTGTGTTTTGGAATATTTAAGTTCCAGATAAACTATTTCAGCGACACTCATCTTTGCTGAAACACTTTGTTTGCCTTGCAAAGAATCAAACCTGTATCAGAATAAAAAATGGTTGTGCATGTAGCTGTGTATTTAATGTATTTTATGATATTGCAGCAGAAGAACTGAGAAGCTACTTCAAATAGTGACATAGGGAATTTAAAACCAGTTAGCCAAAGGAAAGCTGTAGTGACTACAGACAAACATGATGATTGTAGAAAGGATCTAGAGCTTCTACCACAATCAACAGTTACACAAAAACTAGCAAAAGGTTGGCATTAACTAGGGCAGAAGCAAGGCAACAATACTGGGACTGTTTTTATTCACAAAATAACAATTCATCTGAGTTTAACATACTGACCAATTTGTCTCCAGGGGTTGCGGAGGAAGCAATACAGCACGTTGTCTCCAGCTGACCAGTACAGCTGGCCAGCAGTGGCTCGAGGATGCAACACTATCACAGTCTCCCACAACGCCGACCAGCCGCTCACTTATCTCACCCCATTTCTCACTCACATTCTGCTCAACTCCATCTTCTCCTCCCTCACCTCCAGCTCAGGGGTCAGTACAGGCTCCATGCACCTCCAAATCTAATGTTAAACATGACCACTTTTGGAACTGACACTTCATGACAATGTGTTTGTGTCCAGCCAATAGCGGTGGTGCTCTGTCCAGGCTGGGAGAAGGTCCAGGTGGTCTATGAGCTCCTGGAGGAGAGCAAAGTTGCCCATATTCTGCACCCTGTTGTTGTGCTACTGGGCACTGGCAAAGACGAGGCCAAAAGTGTCAAGATCCCAAAAAACTGTGAGCAAAGTACATTCTATCATGTCTATGTCATATCTACTACTACTGCAAACTTTCTCAACTGGTCTGGCTTCAGGATCCACTACCACCTCTTAATGACGAGACACGACCCAAACTGAGGAAAATTTTCAACCTCTCAATTAGGGATGGGCATCGATAAAAGTTCTTTAAGCCCTCATGCTTATTGATTCCCCTTATCGATACTTTTTGTGCCGAATCTTTACATCCCAGTCCAGACGGTGGACCAACACCAACATGCTGAAGCATTTGTGGATGACTCACTGCATTAAATACAGAGACTAGCATGTGTTCGTCAGTCTCTGGTCAACGAGGGCAGCTATCACTAAGTCTCAGCAGAGCAGTGCTAGTGAGGATCCAGTGCCTAATTTCCTATTTGTTTTCTTACACAAGCTCTTATCTCTCTTTTAGTAACTCTTAGTAAATATTCCCTTTTACACTCAGTTAACTGCATTAACATTTTAAAGAAAGATTAAAGAAATTGCATCTTAGGGATACAAGGATCTAAGAATATTAATGTAACTGTAGCTGTTTCAATGGATACATACTCAACAACCCTGTATTAATAATATTCAGTAGTTTTGTGTTTTTTATTTCCAAATGTTTCCACCAGGCCTCCTGCTGCTGACCACTCCTTTCACTCTGGTCCGACTGCTGTCATGCCACTGCTTCTTGTTCCTGCGACTGTACCACCTGTTACTAGATGAGGCTGACAAGCTTTTTACTCTCGCTCCAGACCAGGTGACGGCTCATTTTTTAAACTCTTTTAATACTGGCTAGCACCTTCCCTCTGACAGAAAATACAGACTGTTCAATTGTTTCCTGGTGAATGTTCTCTTTTCAGATGGAAACCATCTTGCAGCATTTTAAGAAAGTGACCTCCAGTGAGGACAAAGCTTCTTGTCCTCAGCAGTTAGTTGTTATGGCGAAAAAATGGACCAATCACATGGAGGGTTTGCTAGCCAATCACATGCCGTACTCCTGCATTGTCATTACTATCCCTGAGGAAGCTGCTCTCTATGGCAATGTTCAGCAGGTCAGTCTTTTCCTATGTATTAAAATATTATCTTGAAAACAGTTATAAAATTAAATTAGATTAAATATTTGCTAATTTAATAATTATTATTAAACAAGTATAACAAGTATAATAAGTTACTATATGTGATATCCAAATATACTTTTTTTATATATAAAATATATAATTGTATATCTTTTCGTAAAACAGACTGTAACTGTGATACATTCTAGCCTGGTTTTTCAGTAATTTTTCTTTCCCTGCAGATCATCCTCATGACTTTTGAAAGCAGTAAGATCTCAGTGTTGTTGGGTACGTTGGATTTCAACCCTGACGTTGGCCAAAAGACTCTGGTTGTGGTAGACTCTGTTCAGGAAGTTGAAGACGTGTTCAAGGTGACTTCTTCATTTATACATACAAATCGCATTATTTTAATAACTGTAATTTGAATGTGAGATGCCTAAATCACAAAATTGACAATGTAACTCTTCTGTCAAAAATTACCAACACACAAATGTTGAGAAGTGGTTCTCTCAAGTCATTACAGTAATGGTAAATACTGTGTCATCCTAATAATAATTTATCCTCCATATCCTTTTGCTGAGAACTGTCATATCTCCATAACGATGGGCTGCTTAAATGATGGTCAAGGGCCAGATGAAGTTTCACTGTTCGGTAGAAGTGGACTCTTAGTCCATGAAGTGTGAAGTGAGCAGGATTCACAAAGTTACTTGTCAAAACATTAGTCAGACATGTGGAGGTGTGTTAGGTTATTGGCTATATATCGAAGGAACCTTTTTTCCCGTGAAGCATGTGCCGGTTTCCTTTACCTGATCTTATGTAGGTGCAGTCGGTAGCACACAACTTTGTTTGTGTGTTTTCAGGGTGTGAGTACTGAAAAAAGGCCAGTGTGTCAGCACACAGTGCAGAGACATGCAGAGACATAATTTACAGGTTTGTAGTTGACATCTTAGTCTTCCACCCTAACTTTGTCGGTCCATTAGGCTGTGAGCAACAAATCAGCATTCTGCCTCAAGACCCACGAGGGGATAACACACCAGTTTGACTTTGTCATCCAGCAGTGGAGGAAAAACATCGGCCCTGGCACTCACGTTATTCTGGGTAAATTTCTCTACAAGTTACTTCTGTTTGTAAAACATTATCAAGAGTGACGGCATTTACAGCCATTCACTGGAACACATGCTTCGATCTATCGTTCTCATAGCTTGATCTTTGAACTCTAGTGACCACCAACAAGTGTCTGAAGGGACTGGACATCAGAGATGCAACGTGTGTTGTCCACTACAGTTTTCCCTCTTCACCCAAACTGTTTGGCAGCCGTCTCTTCTGCATGGCTGAAAACTTCAGAAATCTCTCAAAACGAGTAAGAACAACGACACAGATGGGAGAAATTACTTGTCTTGTCCTGGATACTCTCATGAAGTATTTTATTAATAACACCTCTTTATGCATGCAATAATTTAAATGGCCACCAATGTAGCAGAAAAAATTACGCTTGTTGACTATGTCAAACACCTGAATGTGGAAAAAGGTGATCTCAGTGACTTTGCTTTTGTCTCAGTCAGGGAAGAATCAAACTTCTGATATCTTCACATAAAAAAATGGAATAGTTTTGGTAATGAGAGAGATTAGCAGCAGAAAGGCCAGATAGGTTGAAGCTGACTGAAAGACAATGCTGTGCCACTATGAAAAACTGAACTTCTCAAAAGCTATACATGTTGATATGTTGTTAATTCTATGGGAAACAAGACAGACGATAAATTAAGTTCCTCTCTTCTCAGCCGATAACAGTAACTTGCAGGTGCATAGTTTACCAAGGCAATGTAGCAAAGCAATTGTCACATGACAATGAGTTTGGCCTCCACAGTCACCAGATCTGTGTCCAGTAGAACTTCTTTGGGATGTTTTAGAACAGGGAATAGCAGCATCAGTGTCTGTTATGTCAACATGTAGCAGAATCTCAAACAGATGTTTTCAACATCCTTTTCAATTCTTGCCACCAAGACGTACGTACAGTGGTGTGAAATGTGTTTGTCCCCTTTCTCATTTCTTATTTTGCATGTTTGTCATGCCAAAATGTTTTAGATCATCAAAGAAATTTAAATATAAGACAAGAAAAACAAAAGTAAACACACAATGCAGTTTTTAAATGAAGGTTTTCATTATTAAGCGAAGAAAATCCAAACGTACATGGCCCTTAAAACATAACTTAGCGGTGGTCTATCACACCTGAGTTCAGTTTCTGTAGCCACACCCAGGCCTGATTACTGCCACACCTGTTCTCAATCAACAAATCACTTCAATAGGACCTGCCTGACAAAGTGAAGTAGACCAAAAGGTTTTTGCTGAGATCCAAAGAAATTCAGGACAAAATGAGAAAGAGAGTGAGTTCTACCAGTCTGAAAAAGGTTATAAAGTCATTTCTGAAGCTTCGGGACTCCAATGAACCCCAGTGAGAGTGGTTATCCACAAATTGTGAAAACATGGAACAGTGGCGACCCTTCCCAGGAGTGACCGACCGACCAAAATTACCCCAAGAGCTCAGCGACGACTCATCCAAGAGGCAACAAAAGACCTCACAACAACATCCAAAGAACTGCAGGCCTCACTAGCCTCAGTTAAGGTCAGTGTTCATGACTCCACCATAACAAAGAAACTGGGCTAAAAAGTTCAAGACCAAAACCACTGCTGAGCTAACTTTCAAGAAACATCTTGATGATCCTTGAGACTTGAAAATACTCTGTGGACTGATGAGACAGAAGTTGAACTTTTTGGAAGGTGTGTGTCCCATTACATCTGGTGTAAAAAATAATACCACCTTTTACAATCATCATACAACAGTAAAATCCCGTGGTGGTAGTGTGACGGTCTGGGGCTGTTTTGCTGCTTTAGGACCTGGAAGACTTGCTGTGATAAAGGGAAATAATGGCTCAAAAACCCTCCAGTGTGGTTGAGTTACAACAATTCTTCAAAGATGAGTGGGCCAAAATTCTCCCACATACCATTCTTCCACAGCTCCGTAAAAGACTTCTTGCAAGTTATTGCAGTTTTTGCTGCTCAGGCTGGCCCAACCAGTTATTAGGTTTAAGGGACAATCACTTTTCCACACAGGCTCATGTAGGGTTGGATTTTATTTTCTCTCGATAATAAAAATCTTTATTTCAAAACTGCATTCTGTGTTTACTTGTGTTATCTTTCACTAATTAGTTTGTTCTGAAACATCGTGACAACAGTGGCAAACATGCAAAAAATCAGGAAGAGGGGCAGATACTTTTACACACCACTATATGTCTTATTATATTATTTCATTTTATTTTTTTTTTTTTAAAAGAGTGCTAAGGGACACCTTTGCTTCATTATAATTGTGTTCTTATAAACACCTGCGTGAGTTTATGCATAGACATTGGTCCAGCTTCTTGTTTGCAGCTACAAGGTTCTCTGGATGAGTTTCTTTGTGATTTGGTCTCTGAGGTTTGGCTCAAGGAGGAAGCAGAGAGCAGCCCTCATGTCACCAGGTCAGTGCTGCTGATCTCGGAGAAGAATGCCCGCCATGTAGTTGGGGTTCTGCGCTACCTGGGACGAACCAACGCCCCGCTTCCATCGGAGCTACTGTCCTTCGCCCAGGGTGTGCACATTGCACGGGAAGACCAAAAGACAGACCGCAATCTCTGCAGCTACCTGAAGAGTTTTGGAGTGTGCAGGTCTATTTTACCTCTTCTTCAAATAATATATAACATGCCTTGTGTTTTGTTTTTATTTTTCTGTTATGTGATGTGATCTGGATACCTGTTCATCTATTCAGTATCTGGGCTTTTATGTGTAAATTACTTGTTATATGGTAGGCACATGTTAATATTTGGAAATACCCATATGAATTTCTAACTGAAATCTGAACAGCTGAAATGCCAAACAGTAGCAGCTTTTCTGACAGGAGACTGAACATACTTAATGAAAATAAGAGAGCTAGAAGAGAATGAACTTTACATTAGCTGCTCATTACTCCCATGAACACTTTTTTACTGAGAGGAGGAGCCCCTCTGTGTAAAAGGTTGAGGTAAACTTTGTGTGTGAAAATGAGCAACCTAACATGATGGTGTGTTGTTCCCTTTTACAGAGACAGTGCTGTGTGTCCTGACCGTCACAGGTTCAACTCCCAGCTGGATCAGTCTGAGCTACCTGCATCTGGAGTCATAGAAGTGAGCATATTGGGACATGTCTCTCTGTGCGAGCTTTTCATTCTAAACTAGTCAAAGTTTAGTTTAGCAATTTAACCAGTTCAGTTTCAATTTATACAAAAACAACTATAGATCATATTTTAACTCTAAATTGCAAAATTGATCCGAACATTTATTAGTTATTTTTACTATTTTACATTCTTTTTATACATTCTCCTAGCCTCATAAATTTACTGTAATCTTTAATCTTTCAGACAACAGTGACTTTGATGAAAAAAAAAAAACACAAGCTTAGATGATACCTTCATGAAAACTCAGCAATTCTAAATTCCAACTCTGAAATTTCAGACTTCCAACATCATAGCGTTCATGTTACAGGTTAACTCGGAGGAGAAAAAACAAGTTTGCTATATGGTCAGTGTTTGCTGAACAATAAAATATGTGCAGCAGCAATTTTTTTTGTTTTGGAAACAGGAATTTCTGAATTTGACAACGCAGCTCATTTTTGTCTTGAATGCAGCATCAGCTGCAGCTGGATCTCAACCAAGCTTTCCAAGACCACATGCCAGAGATCTGGCATGGTGCATGGTGCTCTGCGTATTGTACATGTAGGGAGACACATTCAATGCTGGTTAAATAATGGCCAAGAGCAGTAACCTGCCTGCTTGACCGTTGTGACACTTTCAGCGAAAATGTGACAGTTGTTCATTCAAAGGACTTACATGCACTTATGTGGGTCCACAATAACTAATAATAATATAACACAATGAAGTAGGTGACACAGATCTAGAGACAGCCCATCCTTTGCCCTGCATTGTGCAGAAATGTATAAAAAAAATAATTTTCTCAATCAGGAATCCCAGATTAGAGATTTAGCGATATGGATTTTTTTTTTTACCGATGCTGATACCAGTAAAAAATGCAAATATCGACCCAATTTATTGGCTGTCCGATATATTGGTCGATCTCTAACCCAGATCCTCACACAGTGGTATTTATTCAAGCTTGATATAGAGAAGAACCAATATTAATGGTGCAATGCCACCTCATTTCAAAGCTCCTGAAAGTACCAGGCCAAATTTCACCACATCCAATGCTGATGGATGTTCATTTGTCCAAATAAGGTTATTTCTACAACATCATACTTGTGAAACTGTTTAATATGTTGTAAAATTGAATATTAAATATTCCCTCTAGATTTCTCTAACACAGCTTCATACATAACACTGAACAACAGGGCGCCTTGTATCTTTGCGTCCTTACATACATGAGCACTCTGGTAATTCTGTATCTTGTTGTATCTTGTCTCCCAGGCTTTACCTCTCTACATTAAGACTGCTTCAGTTTTCTACGGTCGAATCAGCAGAAAGGAGAATGATGATTTTAACACGATGGCTTCTAAAATGGCTTCTTACTATGCTGACGTGAAAAAGGGAGCCAAGGAGCTGTTGGAAGGGGGCTTATATGCCGTGCAGGAAGATGAAGTTTATCACAGGTTTGACATTAACCTTACAGCCTTGGAAGGCCCTCATTAGTCCATGCTATCCTACATGTACTGTAAATAAATATGAAAAGAAGTGCAATATCAGTTTTTTTTTTTAATGGAGAAAATAAAGATTAATGAATTTATCATATGTGGTTCCTTGCCCTTAAGTGCTAAACAAATTTAGACCATTAAAACTTAAGTGCTGATTCAGGCACTTGTAATCATTATCACATTAGACAACATTAGGATGCTAGGTGGATACAGGTGGACCTAGCAGTCCACATTACCCCTGATTTGACCATAGAATATTTCCTTGCTGTTCTCTGATTGACTGAACGAAAATCACATGCTTCTAAACCTCATTGAGAGGCACAGGGATGCCCCATAAAGAGTTAATGTTGGAAAACCCTAATAAAAAATAACTAGATAGATACCTTATTTATCTCAATGAGAAATTCACTGCTCCTGCAAGTGGAGTCTTGTACAACAACAAAACCAAATGAGAGCTTTGTGACATCTAAGTTACCCCTGTATGTAATGTAACCGTGTTTTCCTTGGCAGGGTGAGGATCCTGTCTGTACTGAATGCAGGTGACCATCTGTTTTTTGGCGTCCTTGTGCGGTTCATTGATGTGGGAAAGGAGGTTGAAGTCAAATCCCACCAGATCCTTCATCTGCCAGAGCAGTTTCACTCTCTGCCCGCCCAGGCTGTGGAGTTCATTGTCTGTCACGTCAAGCCAGTTGATGCTGAGACCAACTGGCACCCCAAGGTTTTCTCTCTTTCTTGACACTTTGCAATCACATACTGTCCACACACGCCACATATTTGAGTTATTACAGTCACTATAGGTGTTGTCATTCCATTTGCTCATATGATTTGCTAAAAATGATATACCTTTTTAAAAAAAATGACTTTGTCAGAGTGTATACACACATCAGTCACAGCATTATGACCACTGCCATGAGAAGTAAATATCATTGACCATCTTGTTAAAATACAGTCTTCTATTGAGAAACATCTGGACCTGGCACTCAAAATAAAAAAAGTTGCGTCTTCATCAACTGTTAAATGTATTTCAAATATACTATTGTGACAGTTCAAAAGTAGTTGTGTATTTGGGCAGAATGGCCGTTTCAGCAGGAAAACCAAAATTTAGTTACAAAAATTGAGAACCTGTGGCCATTGTATTCACTATTCATAAAACAGCAAGTTGTGGTCGCCATGTAATTACACACTTTTGGTGTTTCAGGTCACCAGAGCAATCTGCCAGAAGATCCAAGGTCTGCAGCATCATGCCAGAGCAGTTCTCAGTCTAGGAAACACAGTTTTTCTTGATCCTATGGTATGTTCAAATAATGTATATAACTAATGGGTAACGATTTATGGATAGATACTCAACTTTTTACTTCAAGTCAAAAGGAACATTATATAATGAGTGTCTCCTCTCTGAACTCTTTAACTATTTTGGGTTCTTTTGGTCCATTTTTTGATCCCGGTGTTGTTCTATGTGGCAAAAACTTTATTGAACTCAATAATGTCAAGGTCACCGCAGCTCCCAGAGCACTCTGTGGCCAAAGGGCAATAATTATGACAAAGCTTGATGCAAATGTGTAATAGGATGATAAATTATGACATTTTATATTCAAATGATCAAAGGTCAGCTTTACAGAGACATAATGTCCAAAAACACCTTGCCATAATTCAACACTATGACTTAGGAACAGGTTGATGAAAGCATGCTTTTGTCTTTTTCACCCAAGATCCGGATCACCAAGGTGCCTGGTATGAAAACTCAAATCAATGAGTACAGTGTCCAGTCTGAGATCCTGAAAACAGGGATGGGAGTTGGCAACCCAGAGCATCTGAACCTGCTGAGGACTATGTGCCAAGAGAGTCTGGCTGACAGCAACAAGGAGACAGGTCTCAGATCTGAGTAAGGACACAACTGACAAAATGATCCCTGTAATATAAGTGGAGAGAATATGCCCTTATATACCTGCCACTACTGAAATAAGATTGAATTGCCACATTTTTGTTGCCATTTGCAGGCTGGAGGATGGTTTGTTGTCTCTGGAGGTCAAGATCAAAGCTGAGGAAGGAGTCCTGGCTGAAGCCTTCAGAGATGCTGAGTGTAAGGAGCCTGCTGCTACGGACCTTCTTCACCTTGGGTCATGTGATCCTCTCAGTAAAATATCTTCAACAAGCCACTCTGTGGTACAAGCATCACCAGAGCCTGAACTCTACCATGTCCCAGTTTGTGATCCAAATTCCCAGCTGGATAACCAGACAGACAATGGACAGAGAACTCCTCAACCTGCTGATATGAAGTCGGATGAACCTATGGACAGGTTGATGTCATTAATGAAAACACACTTTTACTTTGTGACATTGAAATCAAAAAATGTAACATTGTGTGTCTTATTACAATGGAGTCAGTAACAGAAAGAAAAGATAGTTTAACTTATGTAGAGCAAAATGAGAACAAGGTGTCTTTTACAAAATAAACCTGATAATGTATGGACAGTACAACTCCACAGTAAGACAGTAAAGTTATTGGGAAAAAAATCTTCTCACACATAAGTCTTTAAGTCCCTGAGTTGCTGATCTAAACAGAAAAATTATGCTTTTTACATATACAGGGATAGAGATGGAGAAGAGGTTTACCCAACAACCAGCTTGGCTGCCTGCAAAAATGGTAAAATAAATGTCTTTGCAGCATCTTCAAGTTTTAACATTGTACTATCCGAACTTCAGTAAGGATTATAGACCAACACTACAGGGAGTCATTTGACTGGGTGTGCTCTAGGAAGAGTTAATGTTATACAGCGTACTGACTTGCAGCGTACCAGTGACACTAACTAGCATTAGGAGCTATATACTTCAGAACCAAAGAAAAAGAAACAGTGAAGTAATAGCTCAAATGTGAATAAAAATGATAAAATTCATAATAAATTATTTAAAATGGATTTATTATTATTAAAACAGCTTCTCATTTTGGAAGCTTTCAGTTTTCTGTATTCAGCATTTGCAGGAAAATGAAAAAAGCACCGTCCTCCCACTTGGATAAGTCGGGGAAGGACCCCAAAAAGTTAATGCCCTGCCCTGCATGTAGATTATTACATATGAACAACTGTGAAATTAGTGTTTGTGTATGTTATGTATATGGTTTTAGACGTCCTTATAGATGGTTGTCAATACACACGAAATAAGAGCTGCAAGAATGGTGTTCAGGATTACATTTGGTAATTTACTTAAAAAAGCCTTGCAGTTAGTTTTGGAAAATGCTAGTGAAAAAAATAGGATGTTCTTTTCTGAAACTGGTGGTGGTATTAATGTGGTAAATTGTGTGCGTTTGTGTACACAGGCTTACCTGAAGATGGTGAAAGCAACAGCCAGCAAGTCATCAGCACAAATGAAACAGACTCCAGGGATTGGCCAAAAAGGTAGAAGATGACTTAAAAGATTTCAGTCCTACAAATAATTCTGTAAGATTTGAAACTTATTTGTTTAAACATTTTAGGGAAGTTTGTAAGTACTCTCACCCTCTGCAATCCATAGGGATGTTCAAGCATGTAAAAGTGAAATTTCACTTTATGTTGTCGTCTTCGCATTGATGTGTTTTATTACTGGTTGTCTTTCAGGTTCCACCCTGAAATCCGATGGTATCAGACCCCTGACTCTGCAATATTAACAGTGAAGCTTATAAACCCGGAGAGTCAGCGCTGTGATTTCTACCCTGACAGAGTTGTTTACAGGTCTGTCAGAACCCGACCACCAATGGTCACTCACTTGGTTCACACTTCATCTAACATTCAGTGGAGCTTCTTGTCCAGTGCACTTTACACTGGAGGTAGTGGGTACATGTTTAGCAAGGCCAGCCTGTGTGTGAATTACATGTACTGTACATAAGCAGAATTTTTGGAATACAACTTTCTTTTTTGTCCCTTCTGTTGTTGACATCTTAATGGACCAGTGTGTGCCATTTAGGGTTTTATACAGTGTTTCAGCAGGTATTTAATAAAATTTAGTCTTCATTGCTGTATTATCAATTTTATACTATTGTATTTCATTACCTTGGAATGAGCCCTTCATATCTACATAGAGAATCCACTGTGTTTCTACAGTAGTCCAGAACAAACAGGCTTCTTTCACATACTTGGAGGCTCTTATATGCTTGGAGAAGGAGGGTGAGGTGAGGGGTAATAATGTATTACAGTCTCGTCCGCTCATCCGAGTCCGGGTCGCAGTGGCAACAGCTTCAGGAGGGAGGTCCGGATGGCCCTCTCGCCAGCCACTTCCACCAGCTCCTCTGAAGGAATCCCCAGGTGCTCCCAGGCCAGACAGGGGATGTAATCCGTCCATCGTGTCCTGGGGCGACCCCGAGGCCTCCTACTGGTGGGACATGCCTGGAACACTAAAGGGAGGCGTCCGGGACGTGTCCTGGCCAGATGCCCGAACCACCTCAACTGGCTCCTCTCGACGTGGAGGAGCAGCCGTTCTACTCTGAGCTCCTCCCGAGTGTCCGAGCTTCTTACCCTACCTCTAAGGCTGAGCACCCCAACCATATGGAGGAAACTCATTTCCTCCACTCATTTTGATCATAGCTGAGGGTTGGAACATAGGCCAACCGGTAAATTGAGAGCTTCGTCTTTCTGCTTAGCTCTTTCTTAACCACGACAGACCGGTTAAGCACCCGCAGCACTGCAGACGGCGCTCCGATCCATCTGTCGATCTCCCGCTCCATTCTACCCTTACTCGTGAACAAGAGCCCGAGGAACTTGACCTCCTCCACTTGAGGCAGGACTTCCTCCCCAACCCAGAGTAAGCATGCTGATCTTCATCCCAGCCGCTTCACACTCAGCTGTGAACCGCCCCAGCAAGAGCTGGAGGTCGCAGTTCAATGAAGCTAAGAGGACCACATCATCCGCAAAAAGCAGGGACAAGATCCTCTGATCACCAAACTTGACACCCTCCACCCCTGGCTGCGCCTAGAAATTCTGTCCATAAAAGTTATGAACAGAACCGCTGACCCTAACCCTGACAAAGACCTGGTGGAGTCCAACCCTCTCTGGAAACAAGTCCAACTTACACCCGACTACATGGACCGAACTCGCGCTCCTTTGGTACAGGGACTGAATGGCCCTTAGCAAGGGGCCATCCACCCCATACTCCCGGACTACCCCCCACAGGATGCCCCCGGGGACACTGTCGTAGACCTTCTCCAAATCCACAAAACATACGTGGACTGGTTGGGAAAACTCCCATTTCCCCTCCAGCACCCTAGCAAAGGTAAAGAGTTGGTCCATGGTTCCACACCCGGGGTGAAAACCGCATTGTTCCTTCTCGATCTGAGGTCTATTGATTGGACCCTCTTTTCCAGCACCGGTGTAGTCTTTCCAGGGGAGGCTGAGGAGTGTGATCCCCCTATAGTTGCAACACACCCTCTGGTCCCCTTTTTAAAGATGGGAACCACCACCCTGGTCTGTCACTCCAGAGGCACTGCCCCCGATGTCTGTGCCATGTTGCAGAGGTATGTCAACCAAGACAGCCCTACAACATCCAGAGCCTTGAGATACCTAGAGCGGATCTCATCCTCTCCTGGTTCTCTCTGGAACTAGTTAAGCTATGGCTCAGTAGGTAGAGCGGGTTGTCCATGAACTGAAGGGTTAACGGTTGCATATGTGCCATATGCCGAAGTGTCCTTGAGCAAGACACTGAACCCAGTTGCTCCCAGTGCAACTGGCACTGGTGTGTGAATGTGTGTGTGCTTGTGTGAGCGAATGGGTGGATGTGTCTCTGACTGTTAAAGCGCTTTGAGTACCTTTGAGACCATTTACCATTTACCCCCTAAGCGACTTCTGCCCAAGAGATTGGACAGCCCAACCCCAGGCCCTCTGGCTCTGTTTACCCTAAGGAATACATATTAGTGGGATTGAGGATCTCCTCAAAGTATTCCTTCCACCTCCAGACAACAGCCCCAAGTGACATTCCATGTTCCAAAAGCCAGTTTCCATAACCGAGGATCAGACCGCCAAGGCCCCCACCTTGGGCTGGTGCCCATTCCACACTGCGCCAGACCCTTCTTGGACAGGGGGAGGCGAGTCCATGTAACCAGTTCGGGCTCGGCCTCCTGGGCAAAGGCCCGGCAACCAGGCGCTCGCCCACGAGCCCCAACCCCAGGCCTGGCTCCAGGGTGGGGCCCCGGTAGCCCTCTGGGCCGGGTACACTGACTCTCGTTTGTATTTATCATTCAGGATCTTATGAACCACGCTTTGTCTGACCCTTCGCTTAGGACCACCTAGTATACATTAAAAAGACATAAGCTGAAGTACAGTTCAGGTCATGTAGAAACAAATGTGTGCTGATTTGTTTTTCTGCTCATGTTCTGTTACACCACCATTAATTTTAAACAGTTGAATCTTTGCATAGATTCAACAGTTATTTTACCTTCTAAGTAAAATTCTTTATCATTAATATGTCATGACATTGTTATAAATTACACTTTTCTGTGTGTAAATCAAGATGTAAATCTGTAAAGTGCTTTTAACAGATAAAACGCACCAACTAATATATTTTAAAAGAAGTGAGCTAAAACCAAAAGCAAATAATGGATGCCACATTAGAGTGTGGTGATGGCCTCAGATCTGTCATCTTCTGACAGACAAGCTTCGTAGCTGAATGACCTGACATTATCTGAGGATATGACACTTAACATGGAAATTAAACGTCTGCTTGCATTGTTGTGGGGAGAAAGCAGAAAACTCCATATTCAGTGTATTAATACAGTCTCTTTGTTGGATTTAGTGGCACAGTGAATGGTAAGTACTACAGAGCCGACCTGGAGCTACACCAGAATATCGCTGCTGACTGTTGCAGCTGGGCAATGAAGTCTAATGAACCAGTTCTAAAACTGGTCAAACAGCAGCAGGGACACTGGGAGAGACTCCTCAACAATAAGGTACTGAAGTATTTTTTGTTTTAAATAAACAACAGGAAAGACCGATGCTCTTCATATCAATTGTAAAATAAGTGAATTTTAAAAATGATTTCTTTTCATAGAGTATTTTTGTCAAATATGATATGGAGCACTTTGAGGAGGATGAAGACAAAACACCAAATGGTAATGTTGCAGAAATCTGATATTTGAATATACTGTGAGGTATTGTTGTGTCTGTCCAGCTACATTTATTTGATGTGTGTGCATTTTGTGGTTTGATTTCAGGTCTGTGCTTTGTGGAGGACATGGGACATGATAACTGGTTTGTGAATTCAGAGAGTGGCAGTGAGAGTGACTGAAGAGATATTGCATCACATTTCTGTGATGGTGATGAGGTGGTTGTTATCTGAAGTGGCAGACAGCTTGATGGTGAAGTGTGCACTGTTGGGGATATTGCCTTAAGCAATCAAATATAGTGAGCTGGACATTGTGATTTAAACATTCCAGTTCAAAGTCTTTGATACTATTTCATGTCATGAATATACAATGTTCATTAGGATTTGTCCATGAAAAGACAGAACAGTTATTCATTTTTGTCTTTCTCAGACCTAGTTAGTTATGAGTTATTACCATTCACAGTTATGTCAGCAACAACTCTCAAAATAACTGAAACACCTTCATGCTGTACCCCAATACAAACTACTGCCTCTAAAATGACCTCTTGAATAAGGTTGAATAAATTCACGTATTGCAGGCGTTGAACTGTAATCTTTAACATAACAAAGTTGTGTACTAACAATAAAATCTCAAACAGGGGAAAATATTACCAAGGTGTGCCAAGCTGTTAAGTCACTTACTGCATCTAAGCAAACAGATAAAATGAATGGGTGCGTAAAGTAAGAACTAGTTAAGAGTTTTTAGTTTCATATTCTCTCTAAAATGTGTCACTTTGGTTTTCAGTGGCCGTGCATAGCTTGAAAGTGTTACATTAACTGCATGTTCTGGTATGATATTGAGTGTGTGTCTATATATATATAGATCAACCATAATATTATGACCACATACTTAATATTGTGTATGTTTGCCTCACTGGCCTCCCTACATCAGACCTTGGGTTGAAATCAGGGGAATCTAGAGGCCAAGTAAACACCAGCTCTTTGTGTTCCTAAAACAATTTCTTTACCATTTTTGTTTTGGGGCAGTAACGTCCATGTGAATACTAGGCCCAAAAGTTTCCCAGCAGAACACTGAATTGGCACAAGTTGGTCAGTGTTATTTACTTATCCTGTCAGTGGTCATAATATTATCCTGACATGGTGTATATGCGTGATGTTCCATGACCAGCATCATAATTGGATACATTTTTGTTATTATGGAAAACCATACTTACCAAAATGATTAAATTATCAATGTTGGAAATAGAAAAGATTATGGTGCTTTTGTGGTTTCAGCCTTTATTTTGATTCAGTAAACTGGGAGAAATACGTCGCCAAACATTCTTTTCACATTTAAAATGTGTTGTTCCTCCTGTACTGACGTGTGTCACTAGGACATTCACAGATTCCTTTGCAAATAACTGAATGATCTGGGCTGTTAAGTAATGGTACCATGGATTTCCCACAAACTTAAAACAGACAATAAAAATCCAATAAAAGAAATGAAAAAGAAATATTGTACATTTATTCACTAAAGGAAAATAAATCATTTGTACATATCTGAGTTGTAAAAGTATGTGAGCCATAAGTTTTAGTGTCTGGTGTGACCCCCTTGTATCAGGAACTAAACATCTCTGATGACTTCTGATTATTCATCTACATCAGCTTGGAGGAGTTTTTCCACAGTTCAGATTGGCTTCAATTCAAAAATGTTTAATGGGTTTCCTTACACAATTTTAACCATTCATCAACCATTTTGTAGCACTAGTTCTGTGCATGTTTCGTTGTCTTGCTGCATGACCCAGTTCCTCTTCACATTCAGCTCATGGACAGATGTCCTGACATTTTCTTTTAGAATTCTCTGGTTTAATTCAGAATTCATTGGTCCGTCTATGATGACAAACTGTCCTGGCCCAGATGCAGAAAAACAGACCCAAAGAAGTCAAACGTGACCACCCACATGATTCACAGACAGGATGAGGATCTGATGCTGGAATCAAGTGAAGTTTCATCTCCAGACATGAACCTCTGAGTAGATGTCATCTGTCAAAACATTCTCTCAGCAGTGTTCTGTCCACATATATTCGGCTCTTTTTTTTGGAGAGCTAAACTTCATGTGGACCAGTGTTCTCCTGATGGTGGATTCATGAACATTAACATCAACCAACGTGAGAGAGGCCTTTACTTGCTTAGACATTACCCAGGGTTCCTATTCAGAATATTATGCAGCAACCTGCTTTTGGAGTGATGTGTGATCCATTCGTTAACAGTCTCTACTGTGTATTTGTGGTTTCCAAAGTCTTCTACTGAGGTCCCCAGAAAGCTCCTTTGTTCATGCCATCATACGCTTTCACACACATGCTGCTGTGACAAATCCATGATTGTTTTTTTACACTGAACACCTGGGTCTCATTACATTGATTGGAACACTTCTGAACACATGAACTCTAATTTGGTCTTGAATTTAACCTGTAATCCTAGAGGTTAGCTTACTTTTGCACCTCAGATATGTAAAATTGGCTAATTTCCTGAATAAACTAATATTGTGACATATAATACAAACATATTTCTGCATCATTTGTTTGACTGGGTTCTCTGTCTGCTTTCAGTACTTGTGAACATCTGATGTTTTGAGTCATTATCAGAAATATTGAAAATTCTTAAGCGTGCATAAAGTTTTAGGTGACACTACACAGGCATATGGAATGGACATGGGTCTTGTGAAGGTGTCCTGTGGTGTCTGGTAACAGGATGTTGTTAGTGGGGGACCTTTGGGTCCTATGGGTTGAGGTGTCTGGTAACAGGATGTTGTTAGTGGGGGACCTTTGGGTCCTATGGGTTGAGGTGTCTGGTAACAGGATGTTGTTAGTGGGGGACCTTTGGGTTGAGGTGTCTGGTCTGGTCTAGGTGGGTGCTACGTGTCTAAAGTAACATCCACACCAATGAATGCCAGGACCAAAGGTTTCCCAGCAGGAAGCTGAATAATTGCAAGATGGTCAATGTTACTTACTTCTACTGTCAGTGGTCCTAATGTTGTGGCCGATTGGTGTACTTCCAAACTGGCTTGGACAAATTTTTGACGTCCATGGGATGTAGCAAAGACGATTACATTTTTGAGTGAAGATGAGGGACTTCAACGATTCCACTGAAAACCAAAGTGACATATGGGTGCTCTCTAAATCATTTTCTGTGTTCTGCTTGTAAGTTTGCTTGTAAATGTGGCTGCAAATGGTACATCAGTCTGCTCATACCTTTACTGCTCAATTTACTGTTAATCAGAAACGGCAGCCAAGATTTTGAAGGATGTCTTTTCCCAACTATTTACGACACATTCATCGCCTAAAGTTAGTTCAATAGTTGTTGTGAAACGTCTGATCAGATGACATGATGTGACCTTCTTTTTATTTTGTATATATTTAGTTAAAAGTTAATGTTTGGATGTGTAGTAGAGTTTATGTGCTGACTATAAAAAGCTAAGTGTGTCATTGTTTTTTGTTTCTAAGCATTACACATATTGTAGATTACATGTGGTTTGTTTGAAACCCCCACCCTCCCCCAGTTCTATCTGTGAAGCTCTGATACACAGTAAAATAGTTTGGATTTTGTTTCAGGAACTAGATTCTTGCCGAGGCACTTGTTATTTACTTGTGTTTTGTTTTTTGTTTTTTTTTTAAAAATGAGAATACTTTTGTTTCCAGTGTCACTAAAGAGACAATGTTTTTCTTTTGCATTTATAGCCATAGTACAATTGGTTTTGAAAATGTTTACACTCATGGCTTTTGAAATTTGTTCTTGTGCCCACTTGGATATTTTGAAGTTACACAATTAGGATGTTTCCCAGTAAAAACTCACACTAAGCTGGAGGGGTTCTTTATTAATTTGTTTTTCAGTCACTGTGTACTGACAACCCAAAACTCAAGTAACACATGGAACCAAAAAAACTAATTACACACTGCTGTTTTCCTCCAGTCTCTGGTCCAAGGCATTCCGAAGTATATCAGGTTGAGGCTGGTGGTTGTGGAGGCTGAGATATCTGAAGCTACAGCAGACCATCACTCCTCTTCTTAGTTGCACCACTTGTCCTCTAGAGGGCGAGAGGTGGGGTACACCCTGGACAGATCTCCACACAGGGCTAACGCAGAGATAAATAACCATTCACACTCACACCGAGGGTCAATTTAGAATCACCAATTTATCTAACGAGGTGAGCTGGAGTTTTTCTGCGACTGTCCAGTTGAGACACTAGGGAGGTGCAAATGGTATTCACTTCACATACAACAACGGTCTGACGCAGGAACACAAATTTGCCAGCAGCAATAGCTGCCACACTGAGCTTCAGAACACCCCTCCATTGTTATACAGTGTTAGAATCCATCATGTTTACTAATACATATTGAAGATACTTATATAATGAATATGAGCTTTAAGTTTCAATCACAACTAATTGAAGGGATTCATTTCCAGACTGGAGGACAACACAGTCCCTTATTTTCTTGCTCTTGAATGTAACTGGACAATTGAACTTAATCTTGTGATCAAAGAAAGCACTGCCGTTTGTCTTCAGTAAGTGAAATGCATTTATGTTGTGTTCACACCTATCTATTTGTATTCTGATCTTTCTATTCTTGAGGTTTGAGTTTGCACCTTATAGTAAACCCTCTGTGTTTGTTCTATTGAAGCCTTTATTGTGGGCTGGGAAATGATATGCCTGCCCTCTAGAAAATACTCCTCACTTGGCTGGAGGTTGTGAATGGGCTTTTATTTTACCAGGGATGTTGAGATAATTTTCTGATTAAGTTAAGGCCCAAGCAGCTTTTGAGTCAACTCTCAAATAAGCTCAAATGAACTAACAACATTTAAGTGACTGTAAGGCCTTAATAAAACAACAGTAGCAGCCAGTTGCCTGTCAATTCTATTGGTTAAGACACTGATAAACGTTAGGATTCCTTTATATATTGTAGCTGACTTTAGGAACATTTTAGAGGCTGACATTTCTTTTTGAGTGGGTCATGTGTGATCGTGGTCTGGAACTACCTCTAACGAAACAGAGTGAATCTGTTTTAATTTTCTTGTTCTGTTGTCACTTGTTTAACATTACTTTAATTACTTTTAAACTTGCCTCTGGAATGCAATAGTGGAAAGTAACAAATTCCATCAAGTAAGTTACTTAAATATGACTTTGTACTCTTTTCACATTCTAATCCTTTGTGTTTCCATACTCTGATATATATACATACATTATATACTGTACATAGTGTTGTTCAGACTGGGTAAATGGATGGATGGCAGCAAGAGGGATATTAGAACTGAAGGGACTCAACTACCACAAGGCAGCAGCAGACGAGACAGAGGCCACTGATGTCAAGACTAGGAAGCTCCTCGCAGTGCATTGGAGGTTTCACCCAAATTCAGCATCCTGAGGTTGTACATGAAGCAGAAGAAAGGAGGCCGAGGACTAGTGAGTGTCAGAGCTACTGTCCTGGATGAAACAGAGATCCAGGAGTAGATCAGGAAGATGGCACAATCTAATGCAAATATTATCATTAATGATTCAAACTACAGGTGCTGGCCAGTAAATTAGAATATCATCAAAAAGTTGAATTATTTCAGTAATTCCATTCAAAAGGTGAAATATGTACATTATATTCATGCAATGCACACAGACCGATGTATTTCCAATGTTTATTTCTTTTAATTTTGATATTTATAAGTGACAACTAATGAAAACTCCAAATTTGGCATCTCAAAAAATTAGAATATTGAAAAGGCCAATGAAAAAAATGTTTTTTAGAAATGTTGGCCAACTGAAAAGAATGAACATGAAAAGCATGCGCATGTATAGCACTCAATACTTAGTCGGGGCTCCTTTTGCCTCAATCACTGCATTAATGCAGCGTGGCATGGACTCGATCAGTCTGTGGCACTGCTCAGGTGTTATGAGAGCCCAGGTTGCTCTGATAGTCGTCTTCAGCTCCTCTGCATTGTTGGGTCTAGCGCATTGCATCTTCCGCTTCACAATAAGGTCAGGCGAGTTTGCTGGCCAATCAAGGACAGGGATACCATGGTCCTTGAACCAGGTACTGGTGGTTTTGGCACTGTGTGCAGGTGCCAAGTCCTGTTGAAAAGTGAAATCTGCATCTCCATAAAGTTGGTCAGCAGCAGGAAGCATGAAGTGCTCTAAAACTTCCTGGTAGACAGCTGCATTGACCTTGGACCTCAGGAAACAGAGTGGGCCAACACCGGCAGATGACATGGCACCCCACACCATCACTGACGGTGGAAACTTTACACTGGACCTCATGCAACGTGGATTCTGTGCTTCTCCGCTCTTCCTCCAGACTCTGGGTCCTTGATTTCCAAAGGAAATGCAAAATTTGCTTTCATCAGAAAACATAACTTTGGACCATTCAGCAGCAGTCCAGTCCTTTTTATCCTTGGCCCAGGCGAGACGCTTCTTACGCTGTTTCTTGTCCAAGAGTGGCTTGACACACGGAATGCGACAGCTGAATCCCATGTCTTTCATGCGTCTCTTCGTGGTGGTTCTTGAAGCGCTGACTCCAGCTGCAGTCCACTCTTTGTGGATCTCCCCCACATTTTTGAATGGGTTTGTCGTCACAATTCTCTGCAGGGTGCGGTTATCCCTAGAGCTTGTACACTTTTTTCTACCACATTTTTTCCGTCCCTTCGCCTGTCTGTTAATGTGCTTGGACACAGAGCTCTGCGAACAGCCAGCTTCTTTAGCAATCAACTTTTGTGTCTTGCCCTCCTTGTACAAGGTGTCAATGGTCGTCTTTTGGACAACTGTTAAGTCAGAAGTCTTCCCCATGATTGTGGAGCCTTCAGAACAAGACTGAGGAACCTTTTAAAGGCCTTTGCAGGTGTTTTGAGTTAATCAGCTGATTAGTGTGGCACCAGGTGTCTTCTATATTGAGCCTTTTCAGAATATTCTAATTTTCTGAGATACTGAATTTGGTGTTTTCATTAGCTGTCAGTTGTAATAATAAAAATGAAAATGAATAAACACTTGAAATATATCACTATGTGTGGAAGGAAAGTATACAGTATACAAGTTTCACCTTTTGAATTGAATTACTGAAATAATTCAACTTTTTGATGATATTCTAATTTACTGGCCAGCACCTGTATTTACTTGAGATTTAGATTCATACATTCATAGACTTCTTGTGCCATTGTATACTGGTGGCCGAGTGCAGAAACTTCTGAATCCTACATTAGCAATAACAATTTCCTCATATTTGTGTAAGTTTTTCTACCCCCTACATGCCCACACCTGTCAAATTCCTCTTTTGTACCAACCGTTTGAGCTCAACCTCATTGTGACCTTTTTGATTTGCCTTTTTTTAACCGCCCTCCTATGCACTGCACCGACCTGTCCAGTAGAGGTCAGTATGAGCCAGTGTGTTGTTGAGCCGTATATTGAAGAAGTCTCCCCTAGTCAAAACAGTCTGGTGAATCAAACCACTAGCGGTTTCTACTGGTCTCTACTACTGACGATTGCCGGTTTGCAAGAATTGCAGATGAACAGAACACGCGAGGATCTGAGTGGGTCTCTCTGGCTGCTTACATAGAACGTTTCCCCTCTGAAGGCTGGAAGACTGGAAACCCGGACCTAAGGCTTGTGGTGTGCGATACCCATTGTCTGTATATACCGATACCGACACCGCTAGATTTGGTAGTATCGATCCGAAGCCAAGTAAATACAAGGCCAGTATCACCGATATCGATATATATTTTTAAGGTGAATGAATCATCAATCTGAATCTTAAAAAACTTTTCATGATCTATAAATGTTTTTGTGATTCGCGTTTTTTATTATTAATCTAGAATCCAGTACAGAATTTGGGCAAAGTTTTAAGTAAATAGAAAATTTAATTGTCACGATAAAAGTTTTGTCCAGAAACAACACAAGATGATCACTTGAGAACAAAGGAAAGCGTTTCTCGAGTGGTGTGTTCAGAAACTACAATAAAGCTATAAAACGAAATCTCCCCCCTCATTTCATTTTACAAAATTATCGCTTCGGTTGTACAAAAGAGAAACTGAAACAAGTATCGATCGCGTCGCATTAGTATCGATCGACAATGTTGATACGAACGCTGGTATCGATATTGTCGTATTTGGATCGATCCGCCCACCACCACTAGCTTAGCCAGATGATGCTAGAGAACGGCTCCTGACCGGATACTGGAGGGGTCTGGCATTGCCATGCCAAAACCTGGATGAACCGGGCACTCACTGAAAACAGGTGAAACACTCTTACGAGTTGTCGCGTTTGCTGGCTGCTTTACACGTTAATAAGCCGAAGCTAACAGTGGGTGTCCTATTATCGTGCATTGTTTCCAGCAGCGGAGCTAATGCTAATTGTTAAGGCTACTACTTCTAGTTGTTGGTTTCAGATAGCTGGCTACTTGAAAAACGCCCGGGTCCTCCTCTTATTTGTAACAGGCCGAGTCATGTTAGAATCCCTAACATTTAAACTTACAAATGTGAGCTAACGCTAGCTAGTCATTTAACCATATAGCTGGAAATCTCCCCCTAACTGGCACCTGTCATGTTCCACATGGTGGGCTGTAAACACCAGCATCCAGAGGTAATGGAAACCTGTCAACGAATGGAAAATTGCACGTTCTAAATGAAATTTACCTCAGTCGTTTCGAGTTGACATGTGCTAGCAGGCATTTCAGTTTCACATAAGGTGGTCACCACAGAGAAGCGGTTCTTTTTCTCTTGTATACATTAGATTCACGTTGACTGTTGATACACACACTCCACTATTTCGTTGTGCCGCCTTTAGCTTTGATCACAGCAGCATTCGCTGTGGTATTGTTGTCGATAAGCTTGTGCAATGTCGCAAAATTTATTTCCATCCGATCCTTTTTCACCAAGTTCTTGTATTGATGATAGGAGAGTCTGACCACTGCACAAAGAGGTTTTTGTCAAAAAAATCCATCGATGGAATAACCTGGTCATTCGATATATTCAGGTAGTCAGCTGACCTCATTCTTTGGACATAATTTCGCTGGTACTTGTACTAGTGACAATAAAAGGATCATATCATATAATGTTGCTGAACCTGTGCCCAATGACTTTCATTGTCTGCCTCTTGAAAAATCTATCTATCTATCTATCTATCTATCTATCTATCTATCTATCTATTCCATGTGGTCTGATCGGTATACTGGTTTTTCCTGTTTTTTTTTCCTGATTACTTCCTTATATCATTCAATATGCAGCCTGTGGCTTTAACAGCTGACTGAAATCGATTCTGAAAACCATTTACAACCCAGCATCTTAATTTCGTGACATTCTACATGTAAAACTGGAAATTAAATCTAAAAATGACACAGGATTTCTAGGATTTAAGCGTTTGCTTCAGCAATAAGTGAACCATCAGAACAACTTTTATTGCACATTTCTCTGTCCCATTTAAAGTGTTCATTGGTGAAAGTGGACCTAAAAGGTATATGTAGCTAAGAGTGGAGTATGACCTACTACTTACACAATGTATTCACACGCCAGACCATCATGTTTTAATATGTCTTGACCGAGTAAGAACACGAGAGTATCACTGGTTTGCTATTCAGATAAAGTGATTAGATGCACATTTAATAGACAGTCAGTGGTAATTTGTGCTGTTCAGTTAAGAGATAAGAGTCCCAGCTTTTCCAGTTTCTTTTTCATTTGTCTGCTATGATATTCTAGTGATTATATTTTAAATTTTGAAACGTTGGTCACATTAAACATTAAACAGATGTTTGAAGACATCTGCTTTGCCGTGGGAATTTCTTATTGGGATTTTCACAATCTTGTAACAATATATAAACCAAATCATTTATGGTGTAATCAAGGGAATATGCCAGTTACAAATTAAGGAAATCCAGAAAAGTTTTTGATCTGTAACTGTAGCAGTAGAGTGCTTTGGTTTCAGCTCTACTCTAATCTGGATATAATATCAGGGTAGCTGAACTTTAATCTCCTTATTTGTGGCTGTTCTGCTGCTGAGGTAATTTCCTTTCGGCCTCAGGAAAAATCGTCAGCTGAATGACTGTAAGTTCAAGTGTGTAATGTAGCTCTGTGTGTCAGGGCTGGAGGGGATGGACATTCCTCTGCGCCACTGAATACGCTGTTTGCTTCAAGCCTGTGAGGTCACGAGGAGCAGGATGATCACGTGACTCATTGCTGAGTTTCATCCCTGCTGAGCCTCCTGATATGGGACTGCTCAGTGAGGATACGAGTGACTCTGCTCAGCTGGTTCCCAGCTTGTGTGTTCTGAATCTGAGGGAGGATGAAGTTTATCTCTGAACGCGGTGATGAGGTGAGATTAAACTTCTGGATGTCATCTTGGTTTGGACTAGGATTTAGTTTCTGTTTAGGCTCCGAGAGCATTGAGATCATAACAACAAACAAGAAAACAAATCTTTTTTTTAATGTTGGTTTTATTTTTTAGCATGGTTTGGTGAAGTGTTAGCAGACTAGTTTGCTTGATATCTGCTTGATAGTTGAATAAAGCGTTGTAGTTTTTTAAAATGTATTTATGTGGTGTGTCTTGACCAAGTTTGTTGGCTGATGATAGCATTAGAAGCACTGGTTAATGTGTTCAGCGTTGTTCTAAGGGGAGTAGTTCATGAGTGACTGACCGATGAATCCATGAACATTTGTAGTTCTCTGACGTTTCCTGTAGCGCCACCGTGAGGTAGCCTGGAAGTCAATCCGACTGCCCCTGACCTCAAAATATTTGGAAGGGAAAATTAGTCTAGAGTCTCACCACTGGGAACTGGTTATGGTGAAACAAAGATCAGGCCAGTGGGATAGTTCAGGCTGGCTTCATGTGGTGATGGATAGAAGACTAACAGTGAGCGGCGTAGTCATACACATCATCTTAGCGCTGTGGAGTTTCCAACTAAATATCTTTGATTGGTTGGTTGAGGCCGAGGTATTTTTTCTCTGTATCCGAACCATACATTGTATATAATCACCCAGCGTTCATTTGGACACACACACACACACACACACACACATACACACACACACACACACACACTGCATTTTAAATACATTTTTTTTATTTGTCTTTTACAGGAAAATTAAAGTTTAACTTGGAAATGACAGAATGTTTCAGGAGTGATCTTAACCTGCACACATAGCCAACAATGAATGTACTAGCCAATAAAATCATCTCATCCTGTCCACCTTTTGTCAAATCAGTCAAACCTTGTTTTTTGCGGACACGTTTAAAAATATGTAGTGGTCACTTCTACTGGAATTTATTTTTCCCCGAAATGATTGTTGAATCCTTCCGTATTGTAGTCACTGACAGAAAGTCTAAAAGAGGAACACTTAGTTACTTAAGAAGAGTAAACCTTAAGAAAGGCTTATTTCTGTAAGTAACAAAAATCAAGTTGGTCATAGCATGACCTGCTTATTAAACATTGGGTCCCTAACTTCAAATGAAGGAAAGTTCATAAACAAATTGAATCAATGGAATTTTAATAGCTCAGACAGTTTCTGTCCCACAGATAGACAAGTAAAATTAGAAATCTTGTGACAATTCAATGTTCTGCTGGGAATCTTTTGGACCTGGCATTCATGTGGATGTTAGTTCAACATGTAGCACCCACCAAGACCAAACATTCAGGCACACACACAAAAATGGTTTAGGAACAACTCTTAAAAACATGAAGAACAGCTCAAGGTGTTGACCTGACCTCCATATTCACAAGATCCAAACTGATCAAGTATCTGTGGAATGAAAGGAGATTTTTTTTAGCTAACAACATGACTTTTGTTATTATGATTAGAATAGAACTTCATTGTCTGCCTGATGGGACATTTGTCTTAACTTAAGATCACCACAACAAGTGCATAACGGTGTAGTTTAAATATTTTTTATGATTGCATTTGTCATTTATGAATTCACATCCGTAGTTCTCTATTTTCTCTCCATCTAGTTTTCCAGATTCTATCCAGATGTGAAGTTTTAGAGATCAGGTTCAGACCATTCACAGATGTACAGTTTCATTCTTAAGGAGAGAAATCTCACTTTTTCTAACTTCTCCAAATTTCATAAAATTTGCTTGATCATGAAGTGAGGTGAAATAGGTTCTTCAGAGCAAGTATTAAATCAAAGCAAGATGAGCAAAGCAAATTACTGGAAAGAAAGGATGTGAAAAATGTTATTTCCATTTAAAAACAAACAAAAAACGGATTCATTTTATGATAGAAAATGTGTTCAGCACTCTGAAGGATAGGGATTAACCTGTAAAAGTTGGTTCATAACTGGAGGAAAAAAGGGAAATTTTGTTGTGTTGCATGGAAACCAGTATTAAAAAAACAAGTATTATTATGCCGGAGGTAAAGGTAGATGTGGATCCTAGTAGAGAGAAAGGCAGAGTGGTTACAGCTGGCTAATGTGATTTCTTTGTGGAAGTCAGTGCAGGTGCCGTCGTTTAAACACTCCTTACCTGCACACTCCTGTAGGAGTCTACAAGGGTCTGTGTGTCTGCAGAGGTCCACATCCAAGCCCAGGATGAAATTTCTTATGTACAGACTGTGTGCGTTGCAGGGATATTCACATGTATTCACCCCTGAGCCACACTTCTGTACAACAGTCAGGACAAATTTGCAAATCTACCTCCTTTCCCATCTCAAGAACTGAGCTGATTTTGAGGCTTTGGCTCCAGAACTGTCTAATGGTCTAACTTTAACCCGTGGTTTATCATTTATGTGAATTCGTTTTAAAGTTTAGATAGAATAAAAGCTCTGTATCAGTCCTGCTTTTCTTTTTTTTCACTTTAATTTTTAAGGTTGTGTGTCTTATGTACTGTGTAAGTGTTGCCTGTAAAAACATGCAATAAAAACACATTTTACTCGTTTACTAGACATCTTACCTCATGACAAGCGGTCACTCCATATTCTACAAAGCCCCTGTCCGCTCTCTGTTCTTTGGACAGCAGTAAATTCCATAATGTTATCACTATTATTACATAGTGATTGGTGCTGCTACACACTCAAATGTACCTTTTGGAATCAATCACAAACCAGAATATCTGTGTTCATTGTGAGGGGGAATAACCCGTCTACATGGCATACCTTGTAGCATGCAGTCACACAATCGATGTCCCGTTGAAGTTTTATTCTGCCATGCTGATCTTTGTACATTGTGTTTTTTTTCCTCTGCAGAATCCAGACCTCCAGCTCCTTATGGCTGTATATGATGAGAACATCCTGAAGAATCCTTTCTACTTGGCACTGGAGAAGCAGAGGCCGGACCTCTGCAAACACGTGGCAGAGCTCCACGGTATTGTAAGTAAAAGCAGTTGTCTCCTTTTCAGTTGGCTATAGTTCACAACTTGTCACCATGTTCTGCATGTGCAGTACCAGTCAAAACTCTGGACAGTAGTTTGGACTGAAGTTATATTGTGAATAAGTAACCTCATAATCTCCTGAAGCTGGCTGAGAGACAGCCAACAATGTGAATACTCTAAAGAATCTAAAATAGAAAACATATGGTTTGTTTAACACTTGCCACTGCCACACTACACAATTCCATATGTGTCCTTTCATAGTGTTGATGTCTTTAGCATTAATCTAAAATGTACAAAATAATAAAAATAAATCAGTCTTTTGACTCTTACTGTATGTCACACGGAACAAAAGGGTAACTATAAATATTAATTTTCTTTTTGGGATGTTATGCCCTTCAGAATATTCTACAAATGGAACAGAAATAATATCAGTATTTGTTTATTCAGGAAATTGGTTTTGGCAAGTACAAAAGTCGAAAGTAGAATATGTAGTTTGATTTGGTTTCAAATGAGAGGCATCATGTTTTGAGATGAAACACTTCGTTCCAGCACGAGATCCTCATCCTGTCTGTGAATCATGTGGGTGGTCATGTCCTTGTTTGGGTCTGTTTTGCTGCAGCTGGGCCAAGACAGCTTGTCATCATTGATGGACCAGTGAATTCTGAATTTTACCACTGTATTCTAAAAGAGAATGCAAGGACATCTGTCCATGTGTTGAATGTGAAGAGAAACTGGGTCATGCAGCAAGACAATGAGAACCCACCAACATCTCAGAACTGAAATGGTTCTGTCATGAGGTTCTAAATTGGCTAAAAATCCTCCACGCTGCTGTAGACGACTGATTAGAAGTTAATGGAAATGTTTATTCGCTGTTATTGCTGCACAAGGGGCTGGAACACTGGACACTGGAAACAAGGGTTCACTTCTTGTAGCGCGTCATAGACATGTACGAATAATTAACATTCTTGTGTGTAAGTGTAAGATTTCTGATAAGGTTGTTTTACTGTGTTCTTTTGGTCTAATTCCAGGATTTGTGGATGGATGTTTTGAGTAATTTTTATGCAGAAAAGTTTGAAAGAAATTTTGAGGTGCAAAAACCTTTGTAGGTGCTAGTGTAGTGGACATATGGGATGTGATGCGTGAATGAACCAAAGTAAAACTGATCTTTGTGTCAATCGTAACATTTTAACATTATTTTAAGAACTCATTTAAACACATTTCAGACCGTTCACACTCCAGATACTAAGAACATGGTAGACTGCACCACTTCAAAAAAGTCCCATTTCAAAAACAACTGCTACCTTCAAAAGCCTGAAAAGCAGAAGGATGACTTGTATGCATCTGGAAACTATTGGCACAAGCCACCACAATAAAACCAAACCACAATATCACTGTGTGTGTAAAACAGAAACTGAAAGATATTGTAGAAATGTCCTGAAATAAATGAGAAAACTCCAAAGACCAAATACCTTTCTGACTTTCTGACAGTTTCCCTTCTACTTATTTCACTGATCACTTCCTCTTGTCTGATTGAAAGCATGTTAATGATTAAACCTGCTCCTTACATTGCTCAAAAAAGAAAGAAAGAAAAAAAAAACAGGATCTCAGACTGCTGAATGACTACACACTGCAGACGTCCGCCGCTCAACGAGTTAAAAGAACTGCAGGGAATTTAACAGGAGTCCTCCCCACTGTGTGCTGGATCAGATGACCAGAGTTGGAAGATTTTAAATCAGGAGACAAGGGAAAAAGTTCAGCTGCTACATGTTTAACCCTCAGACTGCTTCCTGCCTCAACCGTCCCAATATATTTTTTGAGAGGTTTAGTGTCTTCACTCCTTCCTTTGTATCACCCCCCACTCTCACGACTGTTTGAAAACAGAATTAATGTTGGAGATTTGCCGTTATTGTAGAGGGAGTGACATATTAATTTTGTCAGTGCTCAGGCTGGTGAAACAGCCTAGCACAAAGTGCAACTACAGTGAAGTTGATTAATATCAAACGACCACATAATGACTCAAGAAGCCTGCAACTTCAGACAAGAATCAGACATCTGAGCCCAGGCTGACTCACCAGGACTCGTCTGGAAACTCAAATGATCTATATGGCATCAAAACAGCAGAAAACTGAACAACTAAAACAAGCAGTCTCGCCCCTAAACCAAAACCTGTAAAGTGTGCAGTGTATTATACACAATGTTGTGTTTGCACTGAATATTTATTGGGGATAAATTTAGTACAACTTCACTGAAATGCTGGAGCTCAAGATTATTCCACACAGTGCTCATCTACAAGTAGACAACGTACCCTGATCTCATGGAGTTCAGGAGCACTATTTTTCGTTTCTTATATTTTACAGAGTAATGCACAGATTTATTTTCTTTAACAACAAATTTGTTGCAGAACCAGGCAAATTGTAACTCTCTTTCAAAACCTGTTACCAACATTAGACCACAATGCAGCTCAGTCAGCAGTAGTCTGAGGGTATTTCTACAGTAGAGCTGAGGAGACATGTGCTACGTTCACTTCTTCCAAACTGCACAGATTTGGAAACTTAAATTCTTTATCTTCAGTTGCACTCTCTCAAATGACAGCTGGTTTTAAATTTGACTTCCCTGTCTGCAAATCCTAATGGCTTTACATCTATTTCACATAATGGTAATACTTTCCAAAAGTGATATGAATGACGAGGCGCCACCTTTTAGAAGTTATTCTCACAAGATCTCTTTAGGAATTAATATGACATAATTGGAAGCTCCAGAGCAGCTGCAATATTGACCCAGTCACTTTGTAGAATAATAAATCATGTTTCTGTTCATGGACACAGATTGTGACATTGACAATAGTTTGGCTAAGTACATACAATGAGCTGGCAGCTGACAGCCCCAGACACTAGTGACAATATGAAAACTTCTGGAGGGCCATACTGAATAAATATTGAGATTTAATGTCTTCATTTTTAAATGTGATCTCTCTTTTCAATGTGTTTACTGTTTTGCTTTTGTTGCTACGTAGAGTGTGTAATTATTTAAATAGATTGAAGAGAGATTGCTACTAACTACACAGACAACATACTATATTATTACAAACAAAGTGACTGTCAGAGAATGATAAAGTACCACCCTCCTGCCAATGTTCTTAAGATCTGTTTTTAGGTTTTTAAGACTCATTTGCTCCACTACTCATTTTCAGTTTCAGTATTTCTACCTAACCACAGTAGTTCAGTGGCAGGATAAAACTTCTTTTCTACTTCCTTACACCAGGATCGGTCACTATCTGTTGTTTCTGTTAATTCATTGACGTGGAGTTTATGTCAGATGGTTTGTGTCAACCAGTCTGAATCTTGTGGTTATAAAAATCTTCCATTAAATGTCCACTCTCACTTTCCTTAAACCCTGCAGGTTCTGGTGCCTTGCTGTGGAAGTTTGACGGCCAGCAGCTTCTCAGACTCTCACTTTGACAGCTATGTCCTACAGCCTGTCGAGGAGGGATACAAGACAGCTGATGGAAAGGTTTGTCTTCTGTCTCCGTTTTACTCACTAAATATCATCTACATCAGAGTCAATATGTTCTTCAAATGTAGAAACTTTAATTATATGACATCAATAACAGTACATATGGTCTCAAGATGCTTTGCTTTATTATGAAATCAAAAACATTAAAAACACATGAGTATGTTGCACTGAGTGAAATGTTCCTTCATTGACTCAGGCTCTCAAAGACCGTTCTGCTGCTCTAAATAGTGTGGATAGAGCTCATATGTTAGAGGTCATTTGTCTTTGCCTTGCTAACTTTTAAAGTGGTCTTTGGCTTTGTGAATTTTGCAGGAGGTCAAGATCCAGGACAGACAGGTCCTGCTGGGATCTGGCACACCATCTCCAACATCGGTCCCCATCCTGTTCGAGGAAACCTTCTACAATGACCAGGAGCAAAGCTACAGCATCCTGTGCATCTCCAGGCCTGTGGAGGTGGATCCAAGACAGACCGAGGTCAGCCCACCACCCCCTTACTGCCTGAAGAGCCTGGAGGATGTCAGGGAGTTCCTGGGTCGCCATGCCCAGAAACTGGACAAGTTCATCCACTGTTTCTGTCAGGCTTTCAAAGAGCAGGAGAGGAAGGGACTTCGTCACCACATAGTAGGGTCAACTCTTATACTCTTAAATCTTTAATGACTTCCTGCAGTACTAACAGCTCTCCTGTCTTCTCCTCCCTCAGGACTCAGTAAACGGTCTTTACACTAAATGTCTTCAGTGTCTGCTAAGAGACTCTCGCCTGGTGAGTAGGAACCAACCAGCAGGACACCTTTTTAGTCTGGTAGAGTGTAGAGACTGATAAGATAACAGGGTGTAAGGTGTGAGATCCAAAGGTGGTTACTTGACCCACAATCCACAGTGCACTCAGTAGTTGTTGTGAATACATAGAGGACGCTAAAAAAGATTTGAGATCTGTTTTGATGGCACATGTAGGACCAACAGTATATTAAGTAGGAGGGCTAGATTGTTTTTGTTCATGTATTGATTAAAACCTCTGAAGAATGTCAGCTGTTAAACCCAAGGAGATCTCAAAGCTGTTGTCATTTAACGAAGTTCAGGTGATCCTGGTTAACTGGTGTATAATCAAATATCAGTCGATATATTTAGCAGTCCATCTACTTTTTGCAGAAGACAAATGAAGAGACACCAGATAAACAAGCTAAATGCCAAGCTAACTACGAGCTCAGCAGCCTGGCTATGAGCCACTCCAGTCTCTGAGGCCTCTGAGTTTGGTGGAATTCACATGATGTCATGTGGTCAAGCCGCTATTTAATCATATATTCAAGATGCACTAAAGATGAAAGTCAACATTCTTTCCTAATAGGTTCAGATGTACAAAGGAGATGAAGCAAGAACATATTTCATATCAGTAACTGTGTTTCCCTTTTCCAAACACAGAACTTCTAATCTAATATGCATTATCTCAGTTTTTATGTTTAATACAGACTCTGTGACTGTGATTGAGATTACAAGCTAAACATTTTAGACTTCTGATGACTGCCGCTGCTGATTTTTTTTATGTGTGTGTGTGACTAGTGTAATTTATCCTGAACAATGTCAGACCTTCACAGTAAATCCAACTTAAAACAAAACCTTTTAACCTTATATTTGGTTATGGACAGAATCCAATAACTGAACACAGCTTAGGTTCAGATCAGGCAGACCATTCCTCCCAGGTTACACTGTCTTTGCCCATGTGAGTGTTGAAGTCCCCCAGCAGAATAAATGGAGTTCCCAGCCAGGTCGCAGTCCAGTGTCCGACCTAGAGCATTCAAAAAGGGTGGGCTCTCTAATCTGCTGTATGGCACATGAGCACAAACAAGGAGGAGGCAAGCTCATGTATCCGGTTCGGGCTGGGCTCAGCCTAGCCACTAGGCGCTCGCCCACCGGGCTGGGTACAGGTTCCCTTCTTCTTAGTCTTTATTCAGAGTCTTCAGAACCGTTCTTTGTCTGGCCCTTTACCTTGGACCAATCTGCCTTTGGAGACGCTACAAGGGGCAAAATGCCCCAGAGAGCATAGCCACTTAATATTCTTGGGGATCATCAAGATGTTTTCTGTCAAAACTGAGATGAGGCTTTATGTTCTTTTTGCTCAGCAGTGGTTTTGGTCTTGAACGCTGCCATGAGGCCATTTTAGCCCAGTTTCTTTGTTATGGTGGAGTCATGAACACTGACCTTAACTGAGGCTAGTGAGGCCTGCAGTTCTTTGGATGTTGTTGTGGGGACTTTTTGATCTCTTGGATGAGTCATTGCTCTTCTATTGGGATAATTTTGTTCAGCCGACCACTCCTGGGAAGGTTCACCACTGTTCCATGTCTTCACCATTGGTGGATAACTGCTCTCTGTTCACTGGAGTCCCAAAACTTTAGAAATGGCTTTATAACCTTTTCCAGACTGATGGATGTCAGTTACTTCCTATCTCATTTGTTCCCGAATGTCTTGAAGTGATTTATTGATTGAGAACAGGTGTGGCAGTAATCAGGCCTTGGTGTGGCTACAGAAACTGAACTCAGGTGTGATAGACCACAATAATGTTTTAACAGGGGCTTAACACTTGTTTGCACAGGGCCATGCAGGTTTGGCTTATAATAATGAAAACCTTTGTTTAAAAACTGAATTTTGTGTTGACTTGTGTTATCTTTGTCTTATATTTAATTTTGTTTAATGATCTGAAACTTTTAAGTGTGACAAACATGCAAAAAAAATAAGAAATCAGAAAGGGGCACACATTCTTTGAGCAAAATCTGTTCCAACATACTCTTGAAGCACATGTCCTTCAAGTGGTGCATCTTTGTATGAGATGGGACACCAAGAATGTGCGTCAATCGTGAGACGCCCAGACACCAGGCTGTTTTATTAGGTTCTCTGGAGCCTAATCAGATTAGTATGATGTATTGTGTCTGTCACAGTTGTTTCTAGCCAGCACTGCCAGTGTCTCTGATCAATTACCTGCCTAATCACAGTAAAAGAAGAACACACAGCACGTACTTTACATTGTCTGATTATTGTTGTACTTAAACTGAGGCTTTTTTTTTTCTACAGAAACTTCTGGCAAAGCAGGAGCTTCAGATGACCCTTCTCAAACAGGCAGTGGAGGTAACCTTTGATCTAGTTTGTGCAAAGAAGCATTTGTTTTTATGTATTACTGTTTTTTGTTCTAAAAGCTCATTCTATAAAAGAATTGACCTACAAATGAAAGTGCATGCACGTTTGTGGTAAACACAGTTGATTACATTGTCTGTCCATGGAATAAGATCCAGTGATCATTAATTAGTCTCGATCTCTGTAAAAGAAGGTTTGCAGCATTTTAGATGAACAATCAATAAATGGCTAGTATGACCTGATGGAAAGCCACCAAATCACACTAGTTTTTCTTTTTCTCTTCCCAGATGTACATTCATCATGGTATCCATGACTTAATCTTTAACTTTGTGGGGACACTTGAAGCCAGCCAGGTAGGTCTGAGCTGTTACTGCTCATCAAGTCGTCAAACACACAGAGAAACTATCTCTGCAAATGACACCATGCCACAATTTCTAATGAGAACATTTTTTTAGAACATTCAGTAATCAGTGTTTCAGTGATTAAAGCTGTCTTCAGTCCCAGGGAAGACAGAAAATAACTCCTGGGGTGAATTAAAGGAGAACAGAAGAGTTTCTTGACAGTCATTTGATTTATATATTATTATTCCTTGCTGTGGCAGTGATGAAATTATCATGGATGTGATTCAGTAATGGCAGTGTTGTTCTCTCATGTCAACAGGACGCCGCCTTCAACAAAACCACCCGGAGCCTGCAGGAGCTGCAGCAGAAAGACCTGGGAGTCAAACCTGAGTTTAGGTCCGATCACAATCCAACTGCGATTCTTTCCTCAAGTCTTTTTCAATGTGTCTCCTGACTGCTGACATACTACTTTTTTCACACTTGTTTAGCATAAATTTGTCTCGGGCGAAGAGGGAGCTGAGTCAGCTCAACCAGCAAACGTCCCCCCTCCTCAAACTCCTCTGCCTGCGGCGAGTTGCCCTGACAGCCACCCAGACGCCCAGACGCACTGGTACATACTGTGTGTGTGTGAATGTCAATTCAGTCATAAGTCAGTTAAATCTCCTTATTTTCCAACTTTCTGAGTTCTATCCCAGGATCAGAACAATGATACTAAGCACTTGTATTAGTCAGTCAGTACTTAAAAATGTGCATATTGCTCATTAGTTGGCAAAACGACAGTTTCAGTACGTACATATGCGGTATGTTGACAGTGTCTTCTTCTGGCAACATCATGAATAAACATGCCAAGTACCCTGAAAAACTCTGTCCAAGTACACTGGAGAGGCGCTGTTTTAAAGATATATTGCAGTTTGCTCCCAATTACTAATTTGATTTTTGACTTTTTGCTTAAAACTTTTGCTAAATGTAATGTAACGTAATTTAGCAGTGCATATGATGAAGTCAAATGAATCCTTCTTGAGTTGTGACTCAGGATCCCTGACTTCTCTGGCCTGTAAGAGAAGCCAATAAGATAGAGGCAAGACATGTCATAAACATTTCAGAACCACCAGGAGAGAGAACTGCGCTGTGACTCATTATTGGTAGCAGGGAAACTACCTTGTTAAATGTGTAAACAGGACAAAATAAGATTTCATAAAGTGTCGGTGACATTTTTTTACGGTCTGAAATTGTCCGTCAGTCACATCTCTGTACAGGCACACTGAACTCTGCACGATCTCAAGCGTCCTCTCCCTGTGTGTAATTAGATCAGCTCATAGGACAGTACCTACTCTGTTGACCTCTAATGTGTTTGTCAAGTTTGCTTTGGAAATCCAAGCTTACTGGCGCACAACCGCTCTGCAGAGTGGTACGATGCACACCTAATTTATGTTTGTCAAGAGGCCAATTTACTCATTTGGTTTAGACAGAGGGCGACTGTCCAGTAGCATCTAGACAACTTGAGATCAGGAAAGCGTGGTGAAAAATGACCGCATGTTATTTTTGTATCTCCAGTCGTAGTGTCAGTGACTGAATGCATGTCTTCCGTCGCAGTCAGTATAGATGCTGTGAGCGCCGATGATCTCCTCTCTGTCATCCTCTACCTGCTGGTGAAGACCGAAATCCCCAACTGGTGAGAAAGACCCTTTGAAACGAAATTATTTTTTTAAAAATGTTTATTTAAGCAAGACACAATTTAAAACAAAACAAAAAAAAAACTAAATCCATTCTCTTGCCACTTAGTCCTGGTTTGCTGTGGAGACTGTGGTGGTGTCTGTTAGAAGATAAGAAATCAGGACAATCTGGTCTTTATGTGTTTAATTCAGCATCTACAGACGGGCTCACAGCACGGATAAAGCACCAAGCTCTGAGAGTGGCTAATGAGAAAAAAGAAATGCACACTGTAGATCTGTTTTATACGTCTTATCTACTGGTGACCATCTTTCCCTCCTTTTAGCAAACTCAAGAATACTAAGCAGCACATGACCTATATATCTACAGCAGCACCTAAACAATGTGTGTTGAAGTTTGTGACAAAATGTCATTCCACACAGGTTATTTTAGTTCATTTATTATTATGAGTTGATCTTAATCTGCTGGGGGCATCATAATCTGGATTTGCAAAATGCATGTTGCATATGCGCTTGTTTCTTGTTGTTTGCGGTCAGGATGGCCAACCTGAGCTACATCAGGAACTTCTGCTTCAGCCACTCCAGCAAAGATGAGCTCAGCTACTGTCTGAGCACATTCGAAGCGGCGGTGGAGTACATCAACCTGGGGAAGCTGCTGGACACGAACTCTGTGAGACACGATCACATGCCAATGGAAACATTGGATTGAGCTTTGTCAGTGTTGTATGTAAGCAGCTGTTTCACCTACATCTTCTGTTTTTCTTGACCTCTCAGGGTTCAGGTGAGCTGAATGACAAGGCTCTGTTCAAGGAGAGGATGAGTCTGCTGGCTCAGAGCTCTGCCATGCCCATCCACTGTCTGTTTGAGGTGAGCTGCAACACTCAGACAACTACGTCTCTTTCCCCAGTGTGGGATCAATTGAAGGACTCTATCTGTAGATTGACATTTCACTCTACATTAACTCTGTTTGTTACTGTTTTTTTTAAGTAATCTGCAAATCATTTTTGAACCACACTAACCTGTATGGAAGTTGCTATGAAAATGAATTCCCTTGACTGTAGGATTTCTAAACTCTGTTTTTTGTGTTTGTATTAGCACATAGCAAATGGAAACGAAGCTGAGGTGGAACGTCTGCTGAGTGAGGGAGAGGCCGATGAGGACGTCAGGATGTGTCACCCCCTCTGCTCCTGTGACCTCTGTGACCTCCAGCTGTCCGGGTCAGTGTCCAGACACGGATACAAACACTCACAGAGAGGAAATGAAAGGTTCAATAAAGCAGATTTAAGAGTCACCCTTACATGAACTGTCCACAGCAAACACATTCCACATTCATTCTACTTCATTTACAGTCTGTAACCAGGCAGGTCAAGGTCTTTTGCTGGACTCGCTTGCTTTTCAGTATTTAGTAACGGGTGAGAACTATTAATGAACTTACTATGCACAGTGTTGTTCTGACTCAAGTCTAGAGAGGAATGTATAAAATCTATAGAAAATATACAGAGGATATATAAATATATACAAAAAAAACATTTTATTGGCAGGACACCATAAGATATAAAATAAACACTCTAATATAATAAAATATATTAACTCAACCTATGAACACAGTGGTGGTAGAACAACATAGTAATGAAATGGACAGTAGTGCAAATGTACAATAAGGTGCAGAGTTGCAGAGTGTAGTAAAGTATGGATGTGGTCCAGTCGAGGGGCAGAGGGACGAGGTTGTGGACAGAATGCAGCATCCTGACAGTCTGGTGGACGAACCTTTTCCCTGAAGGCCAAACTAAATGTCAATGTAATATTTTTAGCAGGTTATGAAGTAACCCTGATTAGCAGGGCAGTGTTGCTGAATTACATCACATCATTGCACAAGCATTGTTGATGTGGAAACATGTTTCTCTTGTCTTGTCTGAAAGTTGTGTTTCTGCTCTAAATATTTATAAGCTGTAACTCAGTGTGTGCAATCAGTCCTCAGCCAAGTTTCTGTGAAGCACTAAACAGAAAATGAAGAAAAGTCTTTGTTTTAGGAAGTTGTTGAACTCTAGTGTGTTGCTATTTGAACGCAAAGAGACACAAGCGTACCGGAACATTTCCTCTGTCTACTACTGTGTCTGTGCTGTTAACAGAAGATGTGGCAGGTATCAAATCTGCTTTCCCAAATGTTCACATTACACAGTAATGTTACTGTATTTATACACCACGCGAGACAAAACAATATTCCCAAACACACAGTCTACCATGTTGGAGATTTTGATAATTTGTAGTAAGTATGCTCTAACATAAATCTGGACCATGTTAGAAATGTGACTGCTAAAGAGCAAACAGCAGAGTTGTCCTGTGGGGAAAATCATCTTGTGATGTGTAAAAGTTAAGCTGAAAAAGAAACAAAGCTGCCATGTTTCTTACCCAGGAAACTCCCTGTCTGCTACTTCTTTTCTTACTCTACATCATTTCCCCTATTCTTCGCTTTCTTTTACAGGAAAGCGCTAAATCAGGAACAAAAAGCACTTTGGGCTTTCACTTCCCACATGGATACTCGCCTCTGGGGCCCCCAGTCACCACCTGCACACACTCAAAGGGTGTTTATGTGTACAGTGCAACCATCATTAATAATTCACAATCTACAGTCTAGAGGGCGTAAACTAAAGGAAGTTTGAGTTTTTTTTTGGACCTTGAGCAACATTGGACACCAAGGTCTGTTCATGCTGTCCTCAACTTTTACAATGACAGCCAAGAACTAATGTCCATGAATTTTAGGGGCAAAATCTTCCTTCAATTCGTGTTATGGCTGAACAGGAGATCCATCATCCTTTGTAAATTTGGACAACAAAGCCCTTTGTCACTGACCACAAAATGCAAACAAAATATGGTTCTCATAAGGTATAAGGTGGGGGTTTGTTGGTAATGCTGCAGAGAATCCTAACATACCTGAGAAGTTCCTCCAGCACACAGTTTAGACTTCATTTATTAAATTAAAACTCTGGTGTGATTGCTTCATGTTTCAGGCGGTTGAATGATCCATCTATCGTCACACCGTTCTCCAGAGACGACAGAGGCTACACTCCGCTGCACGCTGCTGCTATCTGTGGTGAGCAGCTACAGTCACACACAGGATTAAAGCAGGGTTTTTGTTTCATTCTGCGAGCCATAATTTATATTTAAGAATGGTAAACAGACCTATGCATGCGTTTTGTGTGTCAGGCCAAGCCCAGCTGATTGATGTGCTCGTTCGTAAAGGAGCTCCAGTAAATGCCACAGACTACCACGCCCTCACACCACTGCACCTGGCCTGTCAGCGTGGATACCAAGGGGTCACGGTGAGCACACACATCTCACAGCAGCTCGCTTTTGTTTGTGTGTATACTTTAAATTCAGGTCTTTTTTTGTTTTTGTCTCATTTCTGAATCGTAGAATTTACTCCACGTTTAAAGCTGTCTTGGTAAATTGAATGCATTGTCCCTTAACACAGCATGATGTCCATCACTTAAGAGTCACATCCAGAGATCAACTTTCTTTTTCAGTGACAACAGTGATAATTATCATAAATGAAACTCAACACTTCCTCCAGTACTTTCACATTAAGTCACGTTATCCCTACATGCATACAGTATGGAGCTTTTATTGTGAAAGATTTGACATCACCTTGATGACAATGAAACTGAAACAAACCGAGGGTGGAATATAACAAACAGATGGATGAGACTGACATGAGTCAAAGCAATTCTGTAAATACAAACATTTTACTGAATTTATAGTTTGAGCTATTGTAGTAGAGTACATGTGATTCCACCTCTTTTGGCCTTGAACAGTGGTATCTGTTAGATACTACAATATGCAATGCTGAAAAATAATGTATCAAATAAAACTGGAATTAAGAATGGCACATTAATGTCCCACCTATCGTCTGTAACCACTGACCCGGTACAAAGTGGCAGGGGGCTGGAGCCTGTCCCAGCTGGCATTAGGTGAAAGGTGAGCTGATCACCCCTACTCACATTCACTGCCCCAGCCAGTTCATAGTCATTTAACCTCAAGCACAGTATGTATGTACTGTATGGTCGTTACAGAAGTATCATGTGTAGGATTAAAACAGTCTTACGAAGTCTTGATGTTAGCTGAGTGGTCTCTGCAGACACATTGTTTTGGAGATGAAGGGGATATAAAGGTCGTAAAACTGTATAACAATATTAGAAAGCAATTTCAAATTGCTCCCTTCTCTCTGTTATTAGCTGCTTCTGCTGCACTACAAGGCCAACACAGACGCTCAAGACATCAGCGGCAACACACCACTCCACCTCGCCTGCATGTACGGACACGAGGACGTACGTCATTACGTTATTACAAGCTTTTTTCAGCTCAGATCACAAACTGTATGCATTCTAACATTCCCTGATTACCTTCCTCGAGTGTTCACGCTGTGTGACGTGTGTGTGTCAGTGCGTCAAGGCGTTGGTGTACTACGATCTCCAGACGTGCCGCCTGGACCTGCAGAACGACAAAGGCGACACAGCGCTGCACATGGCGGCGCGCTGGGGTTACGAGACGATCCTGCAGGTGCTGCTGGAGAACGGAGCGAGCACTTACATCCTCAACAAGAACAAAGAGTCAGCGCTGCAGTGTGCGCTCAACTCCAAGGTTAGCAACACACACACAGCTGAGAGATGAAGAGGAACTGCAGCAAAATGTTCCCTGGTGTGTCTGAACAGAAAGTTTGTAAAGAGTATGTTCAGTGTGGTGTCTAAAAAAGGAAGCCAGGTGCAAGTTTTCACTTTATAGGACGGTGCCTTCCTACAATCTCAGCACAGTGCTCTGCATTTACACTGAGTGAGTTCCTCTAAGACTTAAAAGGTATGTTTACATGCGTCTGGACTGTACCAGCACTTCAGTGCAAAATAAAAAAAGTGAAAGTAAAGAGACAGGATGCTAAAAGAGTTAGTGGAAGCAGCATAATATGAGGCAGCTGTCTAACACTAAAGCGTTGACTGATTAATCACTAGTATTAACTAATCAGCACAAAAGGCCTGTTTGAAAATCTGTAGTTCTGTGTCACACTTTTCTGACCATCTGGATGTTGACATGGAACTGGTTTCATTACTTCCACCTTGTGCTGTTAAAAATTCATTCCTCTGCTTTATTCATTGTCAAAACAAAATGGTCTTTGCAAAATGTTCTAAGTATTCATAATCCCACTCTGTGCACTGAATAATGTAAAAAAAATAAATAAAGAATGCACCCCTCAAAATGTGAGATAAGAAAATTATATTCAGTATCTGATAAGATTGTCTTTACTCTTCCATACTGAACCTTTTAATACTATTAATGAAAACAAATCAACTCGGTGTCCACACTCCATCCAAGCTGCCGTTATTTTCGGTGTCATAGTTCTGGAGTCCAGCTAATCTGCTCAGCTGCCATTGGTTCCAGGAACTGACTGTTCCTGGGTGTGTTTGACTGGCCTGGTCGTGGGAACAGAGCTGACTGATCCTCTTAGGCAGAGAACTGACTTCAGGCTGTATGGTCTGATTCTGACCTCAGATCCACATCATTCCAGCTTTTGCCTCTTTAAGCTACCTCCCATTACCTTTTACAATTGATTTTATTGATTTAAGGTCCTTCATTGCCTCTCTCACAGGTGTTTTTCTGCCCTCACTGTTACCATCCCTATCTTGCGTAGTTTGAAATGCTTGTGCGTATGCAAAGCAAGAAACTGGAGCCAGAGCATGTGCATTGATGCCCTGAGGCTCTGACACGACTTGCCCAAGAAAAGGAGCTTGGCTGAGTCAGTCACTTTAAATATCATGAGACTCTGAAGTGTGTGACACACAAGTATAAAACAATTATTAGCTGAAATAATCCAAACAGATGTTTCACTGACCTCCTCAAAAACTCTTCTTCTGTTAAGCACCTGAGCAAAAGCAAAAGCAGAAAATGTCAAAAATATAATGTTCATAAACATGTATTATTTTTTTCCCATTTGTCTGCAGATCCTCATGCTGTTGCAGGCCAATCAGAATGGCCGCCAGCGCAGCGGCAGCGGAGTTGATGTGAGTCTTGTCTACCACATGTGTTTATCAGAAGATGTGACAGATGTGACCCTTTAACATGAGTTTCGTTTTGGGATTTTAGGGACTAGTTGAAAGTAGTTCTATTGAAAACTGGATACATTGTTTCCAAAAGCTCCCAAATTTCAAATAGTTTTGGTAGGTTTATGTGATAATGGACAAAGAGTAACAACCACGTAGTCTAACATGCATTGTAATGCAAATAGTGTTACCAGACTCATATTTCAGAAAAGACTATGCCAGGCTATTTCTATAGAGGCAGGTACACTGCAGTCTAATTATGACAATAATATGCAACATCATTCTTCCTCTTCTGGTCAGCCTTTATCTTTATTCTTCAGTAAAGAAGGTGCCATAATTTTTATATAGATTCCTCTAAAGTGTTATTTGTAAAAGAAAGCATTTTTTATGTTTGTGTTTAGTTTGGAGGGATTTACATTTACATTACAGCCTTCATTTCTTATTTCTCTCTCTCCCTCCTCCTCCTCTCAGTCTCCCAGTCACTCCCCTCTGGCCTCAGACAGCAGCAGCCGCCGCTCCTCCCTCTCTAGCACATCATCCCTGGGGTCAGAGGCCAAACCAGAGGGAGAACGAGTCAGACACAGAGAGGTAAACCATGGCAAGACTCACTGGGAGCTGACCACAGTGCAGAAAAACACTTCTAAACGATCAGAATCAGTTCTAAATCACAACTCAAAAATCACAACATCAACACTGCATTAGTAGTAGGTTTTTGTTGAGTATTTAACCAAAGCACAAGTAGTTGCTTGTACCACAGAAGAAGCAGTTGTTCCATGTCCTGATGCATCTGTCTGTTTGATTGACAGGTGGAGAAGCTGCTGCGAGCTGTGGCAGATGGTGACGTAGAGATGGTTGGTTCAATAAGCAGCACATGAACGCCTTGTTTGTTGAATCGTGTGTCTGCACAGGAGTCACTTGTGTCTTTCTGTAACTCAGGTGCGCTACCTGTTAGAGTGGATGGATGAGGAAGAGGAGGATGAAGCAGAAATTCGCTCTGATGTTGTGCTATGCCATCCTCTGTGTCAGTGTCCAAACTGCGCTCCCACTCAGAAGGTGTGACAGCCACTCAGACGACAACTACGTTTAAACTGTTCTCACTCCAGAAATGGGAGACCACGTTTAATGATCTATCCGATGTGTCTTCCTGTAGCTGTCGGGGCTGCAGCCCGGGACTCTCGGTGTTAACAGCTGTAACGCTGATGGTTTCACACCCCTCCATGTGGCCGCCCTGCATGGCCACTCGGCGCTGGTCGCCCTTCTGATCCGCCACGGGGCCAACGTCAATGCCCGCACCAACCAAAGCGCCACACCCCTTCACCTGGCCAGCCAGAACAGCCACGTCCAGGTAGGACCAAGTTGATCCAGGAAGTGATGCACACTAGTGTGTAAGCTCAACACTAACGGTCAACCGTTGGGACACCTTCTCATCCAATTGAATGAGCAGCTGTGTTCACACTTTAGACTGGTAGTGTATACACCCCGTTCCAGAACCAGTTCCAGGTATACAGTAAAAAAAAAAATACAAACCATCACAATTAATGAATTGAAATGTGTAAATAAGATGTAACTTGTAAAATCTTTAAAATTCATACAATGAAAGTAAAAGGTGTATGAATACATAAACCACAATAAATTTTTACACTATCCTACTTTAAAAGCGTCTGCCTGAAGTTAAAAGCCTACGTATATACAGGTAACTATATAACTTTAGAGGTATAGTTGGAGATGATCGTTGACTGGTCTGTGCCCAAAATGACTTTTACACAAGAATAAAAAGATCCTCTTCATTTATTACTTTCGGTAAATTCAGACTTTGGTTTTTGTGCAACTACTGACAATGGTAGTTTTATTTAACTGTTAATTACTGTTAATTACACACATCATAAATAGACAAACGTTATGGTTTTTCTTTTTGAAGGATCTTAAGAGTGTATCTGCTTTACACACAGTCACATAAGAACGAAGGACGGTAAATGTCGTATGCTGGGCAGCACACGGGGAGATTTTAGATGCAGACCTTGTTAAATACTTGTTAGCTTTGTTCTGATTAGTAAAGCTGTTCTGTTAATCATTGTTACAGATGTTTAGACATCACCATACTGTTTACCTGACTACAATAAAATTATATTTGAAACGACCAAAACAGGCTTATCCTGTTTATTTTTGGACTACCCCTCCCTCCCTGCCAGCTCAGTTCTTGGTTAAAGTGACAGTGCTGTGTCACAGTGCTGTGTCACACTAGTGCCAACAACAAACTGCTCACAGTGATGCCTTAAGCAGAAGTGGGTCAACCACAATCCTGATACCTCTGCAGAGAGGAAGTCTGCATGCTGCTTTTGTTAGGTTTGTTTGCACCACCCTGTGGTCAGAAATCAGCTCTGCAGTACAAGGACTTAAAGGATCATACGTTATATATCCTCACCACATTTCTTTTTGTCAACTTTTTTTTTTTTTATTAAAACCAACACCTTCAATAAGAATCACTGTGTTTCAAGACTGATATGTTTTATTATATTTTTTCTACTACCTGAGCTACTGTACATCCTGAATTAATCCTGAAAATAATAATTATTGGTGGTTTGATCACTGGGACATGGAGTAGTGGTGTTTGAAAGTTGTGTGAGCTATGGTTGTATCACAGTGACACCAGTGCTTTGAGTACTAGGTACGGATAGAAAAGTGCTATATAATACAAGACTATTTACTATTACATGATGAGCTGACTCTGTGTGTGTGGTCCTGCATGTTTAGGTGGTAAGGTTTCTGCTGGAATGCAACGCCAAACTGAATAAGAAGGATCACTATGGCAACACACCACTGATCCATGCCTGTCTCTGTGGAAACCTGGAAACAGCGACCATCCTATTACAGGTACGCACACACTCTCTCTCTCAGGGGAAGCAGATACCTGTGCACCTGTGATCAGGTCGCCGACATTATTCCTGAAAACATGAATGTCTGTGCGCAGAGCCATGCGTTGGTGAACACGGCGAACCTTCAGGGAAACACGGCTCTCCATGAGGCAGTGCGGAGTGGACACCAGGGACTGGTGGAGCTGCTGCTTAGGGGCGGGGCCTCGGTCGGCCTCAGGAACAAGAGGCAGAGGACGCCGCTGGACTGTGCCTATGAACTGGGTGGCAAGGTGATACTATACACACACCACAGGGACAGATGCTGGGTGTGACGTTGGATTGATGCAGTTATTTAGATTGTGAATGTTATTTGTGTACAGAATTAGTCAACTTATGTAAAAATACACTTGCTCCTCAGTCCACTTGCAGGTAGGTTGATGAGATTTCTTGGTGGATTTTAGATTCAGGTGGATTCACCTGGTCTCCATGTGGCTCCATCATGTTGAGACTGGTGCTCTATGGAGGTCGGATCACTAAAGATAGACTGTGGCTGCATGCTGGGTCTCATTGTCTTGCTGCAAATCTGATCTGAAAAAAACATCTTAATATATGCTTAAAATCTTTGTACAATGCTGTATGTCAAGGGTAAGCCCCACACTAAATTAAATAAGCTATCGGGCAATGTAGAAGAAAGCACAGATAAAATCTTAGAAAGAATTTGAACAATAATGGACTTTTCCATTTGTTATTTATTTTTTCTTCTACAGAACACTGAAATCCTGAGAGCTCTACAGAAAGCATCTGGACTTTCTCCTGATGCTGAACCAATCAAACTCCTCTCTGTCCCCAAAGGAGCCCTGGGTATGTAATACATTATTATGAATTCATTTCCACACCACAAATTGGTCTGTTAATGTTCAATCTCTAAGATAAAGTGTCATTTATTTCAAGCTTTGGAACCAAACTATTTGAATATGTGAATTATGAGATGTTTTGTGAGAGCCCTGTGACGGCCACTTGACTTGTTAGTAAAGCCGATTAAATTAAGATCATGTATGACATCAGCAATCTTCTGCCCGTCTGTAACTGGGATTGCCTGTGTCTTGTGGCCACTGCAGCTCATTCGTTTGTGCAGCGTTTGAGACTACAGGACCATTCCAACGGCAGGAGACAGAAGGCGGCCCAGTCCATCAGCAGGTAGACTGTGAATAATATCTCCCCCCTTAGATAAACAGTTCATGAAAAAAGGTGATGTAATCTGGATGTGCATTGATTCAGGATGCAGCAGAGGAAGAAAGGTTCCTCTGGTCCTCCTCCCAGGAGTTCACCAACCCTCAACCAGGTACATACATCCTTACTTCACTCTGGTAAATCAGATCACTTATTTAGTTGTAGACTGACAGTCCCTAGAGGAAAACATTTGACTCTGATCTAACTTCTATTACTGTTATTTCTGTAAATTGTATTAATTGATTAATTTTCAATTATGGACTTGTTAAACACACTATTTTTATTTGTTAATAATAATGTATTGTATTATGTATTATTACGTGAAGCAGGGACAAAAAAATAAATATGGACATAAAGACAAACAGTAAGAGGGGTGTATTGTGACAGTAATATATTATGTGGAAATATTTAGCTAAACTTGTTTGGTTTGGATCAGGGTTTATATCCTGTATTACAAACAGCCACCAGGGGGCGATCAATGTATAGCCTTTGTTAGTATCTCAATATACAACATAATCCTTTCTCTGGCATCACACACACTCCTATTTTATTTAATTTTTTTAACCTGACTAGGTGAAGCTAGCTTATTGAGTAACATGTCAACCTCACTTTCCAAACTTAATTTTAGTCCTCTGACTTAATACTGATTTTTCTCTGCAGGTGAATCCAGAAAGGCGTAGGTTGAGGCGTGTGGAGACGCTGGAGGTCAGCAGCCCCTCAGGAAGCCTCGATGCCGTGTCTAGGCTAAAGGAGCGGCCCCTCGTTCGCTGTCACACCCTGGACTGTGGAGTTCCCACGCCAGAGTCTTCACACACTTCCAACACGTCTAAATACATTTCGAAAGAGTGTGATCCGGTGGATGACACACCCGCTCCCACAGCAACTGTCGACACTCTGCCTGCAGGCCTGCAGATGTGCGGCGAAGCTGATGATACACAACCTGACACCAGTGAACCACATTCCACTGATGTTTCCTACTGCAGCACAGGTAGCGAGACCTCACCGTCTCCACCTTCTAATGTGTTGTCACAAGCTGACACCTCAGCTGTCTACCCTCCCACACCCTCCCCGGACAGTATCTCTGCTCTGGATCATGAAAACGAACAGTCTGACACCCACAGCCAGATTGTCCTGCCTGTAAACCTAAATTTAGACGAATCATCTGAAAGCCGGACTCAGACTGAAGCGGAATCCGAGCAGTCTGAGGGTAGGGACGAAGACTCCTGCACCACCTGTCAGTCTGGCCCACACCCACTGATCCAGACTGATGGAGGCAGTCCAGGAAAAAACAAGCAAATACCAGAAATGAGCACAGAGTTTAATCAGGGAGGCTGTGACTGAAATGAAGACGTGGTGAGTCCTAGAACGATTAAGAATTATTAGGAAAAAGGATAATGCAGACTCATTCGAACATGAAACAGAAACTAAATGTTTGCCCAAAGGAAAAAAAAGGGAGGTTGAGATTTGTGATTATATGTTACTGGCTCTAACCATCAGCTAATTCATACTGTAATAATAAAGTGTAATTTGTGGGGTTGATTCACCCAACTTACAAAATAATGTTTTCTCACTCGGGGCTGTGCTGGTTTTATTAGACCAGGTTTTGGGATAAAGTCTCCTAGATTTCTGCCTTCATTCCAGTACAGTAGAGGTGAAGGGACTTTTTGTGTTTGTGTTGTCAGTGAGCAATGAAATTCAGTTTGAGTGGCAGATCGAGCAGTTTCAAGATCTGTGAGGCACCAAAACACTACAGAGAGGGTGACAGGATAATTCAACTCACAGACGGTGATAATGGTGATAACTAGTATGTAAACAGTAGAATTACATGGTTCATTTTACAAAATAGGTCTAATTGGCGACTTACTTTGCAGCCCTGCTTAATCACTGACATAAATCAGAAGTTGCATTTTTTTCACAAACGTCACCGACGATACTTTTTTCAAGTGTGTCTCTTCACTTGTTCTTTTGTAGAAAGTAGTTTAAAAAAAAAAAAAACACTGGTCAGTGGGTACTGGCATGAAACAACCAAAACCTAGTTTCTCAAAAGATTTGCTGAATGTCACTTCAGTGGAGGCAGGAATCTGATGGCAACACCGTTATTAATGTAATGTGAGAGAACACTCACACATGGTAGTTCCCTGTCTATCTTATACAAACAAGTGAATATGGTTGAGTCACTAGGTTGAGTTAATATGTCCTGTCTCAGCTCCGGGGGTTCCTCAAGCAAATATGTGGGAAAAATAGATTCTGACCTCTGAGGATGACTTTGGTCTCAGCCGCTCAGTCATCATCTCCTCTCATCTGACTTTGAAGCACTTTCTTCTTCTAGCCTTCACTTAAAGAAAAGGGATGCAAATGGACTTTGTTATGCGTTGATTTCATTGCTTTAGTCTCGTATTCTGCCTCTAGACTGTAGGTCTGACTAGAGCACCAAACTTCATTTGAAAACACATTTTTCTGTTTGTTTGTTTTACTTGAATACTCAATATTACCTTGGCTTATTTGTTAAAATTGATTCACGCTTTGGTTGGTTTTCTCTTATCTCCTGTTTAACACCATGTCACTTCCTGTTATTGTTTTATTAGAAAAATGGGATTTTATTTATGATGGCAGTGTGCTGTGAGTTCAGAGAGGTTCAGCTTCTCCTGGATGTTAGTGCATGTTCTGCACACACACACAGAGCAGTTTAAAGAATTACACAGATGGCTCTGCATGCTTAGGTTTGTCAGTTAGTTTTGTGTTTTACTTGACAGTTTCTCAAATCATACCAAAGGATATCAGATGGATTTCCTTCCATTCAGCCACAGATCGTAGAGACTCACTTGCAACATGTTACATCACCTTTATTTGGGACTGTATGCAGCAGCTCACAGGTTAGGGAACATAAAATCAAAATACAGTCCCCCAAAAAGTAATTTGTGGTGCATTCAATAACACAGAAAGGAACATGCCAGGAAAAAAAAATAAAAAATACTGTATATCAGAAATGAAACCTAGAAGACCAATAATTCCATAGAAACATGCATGTGGCTGGACTGAGCCATCTGGTTCAGTTGTATGTATTCCTATACAGTATGATGTTATTGACATAGCCATATCAGGTTTTTATAAATTTCTATTGTCCATGTAACTGATTCCACCAAACAGAGATGAATTAGCCCAAATGCAACCACTGATCACCAGCTACAGAGGTTTTTGTACTAGGAATGCTTTTCTTTTTTTACTATTATTCATATGTGGCTTTTAGTCATTGGAAAATTTCACAGTTGGCAGAGTGTGGATAGAATGGGCTTTACTGTTTTATTTATTTTATTTTTTGGGACATTTTATGAACTGAATAATGAACTGATAAAGCAAGAAAGCAAACCATTCGTGTTTGTTTGGTTACAGCGTGAGATAAAAAGTGTTAGAAAATGAGTTTGTTCCAGGACACACCATGAGGACATTAGACAGTTGTATAAAAGTATGATTATTCCACATGTTTTTGCACAAATGTGTCATATCCTGATTTAGATTACTCAATAAAGGTTGGGAATTATTAAAATCATTTGATATTAATGGTTTGACCAACTTTATCCCTGTGTCAAGTCTCTGTAACAGGATTTTCTTTTTTGCAGTGTACTGAAAATGTATAAAGCAGATGGCTGCTTGTGAGTATACCAATCTACAAACTGGTGATATGATTTGAAAACCGCATAGATGTAATGTAAACATACAATGGTATGTGTTAAACATGCGGAACTAGTAGATTTGACTTTCAACATTATGAGATGCTGACAGAGCTACATGCCAACAAAATAACAGCTGCTGTACTGTATAACCCTCACAATCAGTGTTACTGTTCCCAGTGTCGCCACATGGTAGTTTCACCTAGTTCACTTGTTAGTGTATGTATGCGTGTGTATGTGTATTAGATGACAGTCGGCTTTAGTGAGGGTGAAGCTGAAACTGATCTTAATACCGTTTACCGTTTTTGTGTCCTCTGTACTCTGCTGTCTTTGGTACATAACGCAGAATCAGCCTCTTTCTGTTTCATTGTGTCTAATTTAAGCTGCATCGATGTCAATCTATACCAGAAGCCACGTATCGATGATTTTTTTTTTTTTTTTTTTTTTTTTACCACTGTTTTTATTTTCATGTTTGAGTGTTTAAAAACGATGCGAATGTGCCTTATTTAAATTACACCCACGTAACCAATAATAAACATTTGATTCTGACAAATTATGTTTTTTTTTGTTTGTTTTTTGTCACAGGTATTAATTTTAATTGACATTAAGCATTCAGATCACAGAGTCACTACTCAAGTATTCAGAAAGCTCTTTTGTCCATTCCATCATATGAACATCCGACTATATAACAGCCCGGAATTTGTTTTGTTTTGTTTTTTTACAAAAAAATGTGTCCCATACCCAAGTCTAATTTTCCCTTGAAATTATCTTCTGCAACTCACAATATTGTCTAATTTTTGTGGATAAACCAATACCAGGTATAATATTTCTGTTGCATTTGTTTAACAAACACATCTGCTGATGTTTTGGAGTAAATTTTTATACAGTGGTAAAAACTTTTTAAATGACAGTATATACTAATTGGTCAACAGAACAGTTGGACTCTGTAAAGTATATAATAAAGTCACATCGGAGCAGACAGATTAAAATGAAGACTTAAATATTATCAAGATAAAATCATTCAACAAGGACAACTATGGTTTAATTTATTTTGACACATTATTCACATTATTTAAACTGCGTTATCTGTAATGCCAATGGCAGCGCGACCGGCTACCGTAATTCTTGTAGTCTGCACGCAACATTGTTTTTTTTTTTTTTTTTTTTTTTTTCTCATTCATATAACCCTAAATTACGGGACATTTTCGGGGACAGCTTTAGCCGGGGAAGGGTCATTCAAGACGGGACTGTCTCCAGAAATCGGGGGCGTCTCGGACGCATCGTTGACATGAATGTATACATTTTAAAATGAACTGTTGAGATTTTGTGGTACATTCGAATATACAGACCTCAGGCTGTCGGTGTCTTTTTACGTGGACACAAACCCTGTCTGACGGTAATAAATAAATCCAAATACTAACAGCTTCTCATGGGGTTGATGGTGGGCTGAACCCGGGGGGACTTCCTTCCAAAACAAGGAACAAGGAAGTTATCTGACCAGCTAGCTGATTGTAGCACATGATTTGACATGACAGCATCTCACCAAACAACTGATTTACAGCTGTTTTCTAACGGTGAGTCGTTTTATTTACTGAGAAGCTGCTATAGCAATAATAACGGTTGTTACTATTTTTATTATTTCTTATTTTATTGTGCCGGTTCGAATAATTAAAGCACGGACCGAGTCGTCTCTTAGCATTAATTAACGGGCTTGTCTCGGTTTGTCTACCAAGCCGTGGATGTTTAGAACAACGAGAAAATAAATGAGTACAAAAGCTAAAGATGTACCAGCTAAACGAGTTAGCTGTTGGCTAACGTTAGCTCCCTCTCATTTAGCTGCCGAGGGTCTGAGGGAAGTTCAGGAAAGGGGCTTTTTTGTTGTTGTTTTGAACCCCGCTGAACCCCAACCGTATTTCATTGTGTAAAACTGCCATATTTGACACGGCGTTTTAGTCCACAGTACGTCAGGAAATCTTTATTGTATAGACTCCATCTGTATACACTGCAGCAGGTGGAGTTACTTAAGCACAAACACACTTTGCTTGTTTATTTGCGTATATATAATAACTATATGATAAAATATATATTCCTCATCCTGATCTAATAATGGCTCGACTATAGGGCTGTTAGTGAGTTGGTCCTTCATCTGTGCTGTCTGCAGCAATGTGACCAAGGGAAGAAAGAGGATCTTTGTGACTGTTCATGGAGCAGCTGGAAGAGAGGAGCTAATGTTGTGAAATAGAGTCTCTTTCAAGTAAGTATGCAGCATGCATTATCCTGACTAACTCCATTCAAACTGGATGTGTCTGAGATCTATCTCTACTGACGTGCTATGACACAATGCCAAGATGCATCTGGTATTACATTAAGTGTTTTTTATTATGTTTATGTTTATGTCTATACTTGTTCCCTGCATGTAGCTCCAGAATCTGTGTACAGTATTATTGTCCTGTCATGCAAAGGTGAGTAATGTTATTAACAACATATGTGCATAGCAATGACACTCCTTGATGGCAGCAGTCGTACCCACCAGGATGCAGCCTGACACAGACACACACACAAAAACACTTTAGGAACAACTCAAAAAACTCTCTGTTAGTCCTGTCGCAAAAGAATCTTGAGTTTTAAAGATCTTGAAGACAATGTTACATTCGTTAATAACCATTCATCATCACATTAGTTAATAATCATTCATTAAATATCTAAGACAACCAGCTTCTCACTAAAAATCTACTCGTTATAGGACGTTGTCATTCAAACCAAAACCTTCGGTTTTTCAAAGGCCTGTTAGTGAATCCTCACTTTAACCTGCCCCTCCTCCTCTGTCCCTTCATTAGGGCAGAATGTCCTCAAGCCACCGTCTGAGGGATGTGGAGCAGCAACGTCCCCTGCTGGACGGGACGGAGGAGGCGGTGGAGGACAGATCCCGCGGCGAGGCCGAGCAGCTCTGGTTCATTCAGGACTGCTGTGGAATAGTGTGTGCCTTCATCACCTGGTTCCTTGTATTCTACGCTGACTTTGTGGTCACCTTCGTCATGTTGCTGCCTTCCAGGAGCTTCTGGTACGCTGTGGTCAACGGGGTGGTCTTCAACAGCCTGGCTGTGCTGGCACTGACCTCCCACGTGCGCACCATGCTGACTGATCCGGTGAGGGGGCTGAGAGTATGCGTGGGAGAACTGTAGGATTTGTGCAAAGATAGTTTCACAAAGGTGTTGTTATGTTAACTGAACCAGACAGTTTTGTAGTTCAGATTAATCTGGAGACATAATAATCAGCTTTGCAAGATGAAGGTGAGGTGTTTTGATTACATTTGGTGTCTCTCATCTGACTTTTTTTCCTAAATGTGGGTTAAATTTGTATTTGATAGTACTGAAATAGCAATGTAGTTAATGTAGATGGATTCAAATTGTCCATGAGTATCACAGAATAATGTCCAAGGACTCAGTTCATTTTGGTTTAACTGGTTTAGCTTCTCCTTAAGCCATCTGATGGCATGCATTCTCTCTCTATACTCTGGGCTTCTTTGCTCCTCTGCTCAGGGAGCCGTCCCTAAAGGAAACGCCACTAAAAAGCATGTGCAGAGTCTGCAGCTGAAACCGGGCGAGGTCGTCTACAAATGTCCAAAATGCTGCAGCATCAAACCTGAGAGGGCTCATCACTGCAGGTCAGAAGAGTACACGCTACCTGGATTGTAATGTGACGTCACCATTCCCTCAGGGGTTCATAGAGTAAGTCATTCTGCCATTTTCTTAATCCTCTGCTGCTACAGTATCTGTAAGCGCTGCATCCGTAAGATGGACCACCACTGTCCATGGGTCAACAACTGTGTCGGGGAGAAAAACCAGCGCTTCTTTGTCCTCTTCACAGTAAGTCTGTTTACAGAGTCCACTGTCAATCTTAAACAGTGTAACAAATATTAGATATTACATATTTTAGAAAATTAGGGACTAGGGGTCTCTCTCAGCTGGGGAGACAGTCGTGCAGGTCAGGGCAAGTGGACTTGATTGAAGGTTGATGTATTTGTACTAAAGGTCAAACAACAGAGAAATTCTGAACTAAGAACGGACACTAAGACGTGAAGGATGTGAATTAAAATGAAAGTAAATGTGGAGAGTTTGGAGAGACTGTGAACATCTTCATTTGAATCAAGTAATTCTTTGTGCCATTTTCATTTGATTTATTGTTCTCCCCTGACCTCTGGGAGCCAACCAGTCTGCTGATTGAGGAAGCAACAAGAGGTGACAAATGTGTGTGTGTACAGAATAGACTGTTGTGGCGCTAAGAGCTTAGATGTTGCAACATGATCTACTTTTGACAGATTCACAATGTTTGCCAAAGAGATATCCTTTTATGCATACCAATGCCCCAATCAGTGGATGAGTAATACGAAGAATTGTTTTAAAATCTATAAATATCCTCAGCATCAATGAAGTGATCCTACATTATCTTCTGTCTCCTTCCTTTCCAAGCTGCTCTTTAAAAATAAGCCCTCCTCTAAAATGATCTTTGGGCTGAGAAACAGAGGAGAAGTGAAGTATGAAAGTAATTTGAATAGTGTGGCATTGGTTCCTCAGAGGAAGTACAGGAGTATATTATACGATTTGCTTTTGGCTAAGTTACACTCAACAGGCATGAATTTTATTTAACGCTGTGAGAGAATCCACTAATTGTGGTGATTTGATTCACAGCTTTTCCCTTTCCGTTAGAAATGCTTGGTTAGATGGCTAGCCCTCCAGGAGGATCCTAGTGTTGCTTCATCTAGTGAGTGTCAGTGTAGTAATCCTCTAGCTGTTGATTGTTTTAGCTACACAACATTAGCACATTGGCACATTTATTAATGACAGTAACCTCAGACAGTTAAGAGCTAATTTTCAGTAAATCCTGTCTCATATGGACCAGTAGTTTATTTGAAAATCCTGTTAGACCCTGACATGCTAAAATACCAGCAGTAATTAGCTCCAGTACATTTTCTTCTTTCCACAGATGTATATCGCTATAATCTCTGGTCATGCTCTGGCTCTCTGTGGTTACCAGTTTGTCACCTGCATCAGAGTCCAGTGGAGAGGTGAGAGTTTCAGTATTCTACTCTGTTTTTCCACTGATCTGCTCTTGTTCTTCTCTGATAATGCTCGTGTTTCCTGACGGTAAATGTTTGTCTTTGTCCAGAGTGCAGTGATTTCTCTCCTCCAGTGACAATGATGCTGATGATCTTCCTCTGCATGGAAAGTCTCCTCTTCCTCACGTTCACAGCTGTTATGTTCAGCACTCAGCTTCACTCCATCTGCAGCGATGAGACGGTGAGGACAGAGGCCTGTGCTCTGTGTGTCCTTTTGGATTATGAATATGTATACACAGAGATGTGTTTTGTCTAGAGGTTGGAGTGAAAGCATCTAATGCTACAAACAGACGTCTTTTATTGTTCAGCATCAGATTTTCCCTTTTTCATTATAGTCAACGTAGAGAGTGACTTCTCAGTGAGCAGAGGATTTACAGTGAAGGTGATGGCTTTTTTTCAGCTTTTCAGCACAACCTCAAAAATACAAATAACTCATACTTCAATTCAGTTCAATTCAGTTTTATTTATTTTAGCGCCAATAACAATACAAATTGTCTCAAGACGCTTTACAAAAACTGGCCTGAAACCTCCAGAGCAGCCTGAGGGCGAAGGTGGCAAGAAAAACTCCCTTTTAACAGGAAGAAACCTTGAGCAGAACCCAGCTCATATGGAGGGACCCATCTGCCGAAGGCCAGCTGGTTAGAAACAGAGAAGATAGAGAGAAAGGAAGAGCAAGAGAAACAAGATAAACAAACTTCTGTCATAGATACATATATTGAACTGAAGGAAACATGTAGGGTCTAGTAATATAACACATATCTGATGATCTGTGACAGTTTGTGAGTATGACAGGAATCATGGGCAGGTTGGTGAATTGTTCATCCAGGTAGGAGTGGACTGGGGCAGATGTAGTTTATGGAGCTCCACAGGTCTGATACACAGCACTCCAGACCATGAAGAATGGGCTGGTTGATGAGGCCACGGCAGCAGATGTAGCTTAGAACTCCACAGGTCAGATATTCAGCACTCCAGACCAGAGACCCTCACAAGAAGATGGAGGGGGGAGGGGAGGGGAGAGAGTAAGCCACAGTGGTTAGTAAATTATAAGAGATGGAAAATAAAATGATAAGATATTAGAGGACAGGAGCCAGAGAAGAAAGAGGAGAGGACATGTCCTCAGTGCATCGTCCCCCTGCAGCCTAGGCCTATAGCAGCATAACTAAGGGATGGTTAAGTCCAGCTCTAACTATAAGCTTTGTCAAAAAGGAAAGTCTTAAGCCTGACCTTAAACGTAGAGACTGTGTCTGCCTCCCGAACCCAAACTGAGAGCTGGTTCCACAGGAGAGGAGCCTGATAGCTGAAGGCTCTACCTCCCATTCTACTTTTAGAAACTGTAGGAACCACAAGCAGACCTGCATTTTGAGATCGTAGTGATCTGTTGGGACAATATGGTTCTATGAGGTCTTTCAGATATGATGGAGCTAGGCCTTTCAGGGCCTTGTGTGTAAGGAGGAGGATTTTAAATTCAATTCTAGATTTTATAGGGAGCCAATGAAGAGAAGCTAATACTGGAGTAATATGATCTCTCTTGCTAATTCCTGTCAGTGCTGTTACTGCAGTGTTTTGAATCACTTGGAGTCTTTTTAAAGAGCTATTTGGAGCCAGACAGTAATGAGTTACAATAATCCAGCCTGGAAGACACAAATGCGTGAACTAGTTTTTCCGCCTCACTCTTCCCTTGTAGCCAGCGTGGCCTTCATAGCTGCATGTCTCAGTTCTGTAACTGGACCAAAACCACTGAGCCAAAACAAGGCAGAAGCACCTCAGCAAACATCTATAGACCTTTAGTGCAGTAAGGTTGTCTGCCTCTGAGATGCAAAAATTCTAAAGAGGTTGTGTGTGTGTCTGTTAGGAGATCGAGCGCCTGAAAAACGAGAAGCCGACGTGGGAGCGTCGGACTCGCTGGGTGGGGCTGAGGGCCGTGTTTGGAGGTCAGCCCTCACTGCTGTGGATCAGCCCCTTTGCTGGACTCAAGCTACCAACCTTGTTCCCCAAACGCAATTGGAAGGGCGGGGCGGAGTTCTCAGTCTGACACTGTCCACAAAGCCCTGCTGTCGGATGGAAACCAAACCACGCTGAGTTATTGGAGCCATCGTCTCTTCTACTGTTTGTTTTTAGCTGGAGTCAGTCAAATCCTGATCTTCCACAGGAGAGCGCTGCCTATACTGGGAGGAAAACAACTCCGCTGATGCTTGTGTAGTGGGTGGAGGTATTTCGTCCATAGTGATTTGACGGTCAGACTTGAAGTCTGAATGTGTTGTAAATTGCTCATTAAGATGCTGGATCTTCTTAGAGCAGTTACTAATAAATGAGATTCTTATTTGACAAATAAACGTGTCAAATTGTTGGAAACTACTCTGCAAGGGAGATCATTTTGAATGGCAAAGTGGTGCTTTATAAAAATAGATTCTGTGGAGTGTAAATGCCATAACCACTGTCTGTGTAAGAAAGTGTACACCTTCCTCATATACAGCACCGTTCCACTATTTCACATGTTCCTTGAAATCAGACCTTTTTCCCTTCTTCTCTGTTGTGCTCACAACACGAAACACATTGGGACGTTTATCTAAGTTCTTCACGCTTATGTGTTCCTGTGGAGAGTGTTTCTGTGTTGTTTTAGTGTTTTAACTCAGTGCCACAATCACATAAAAACTGTGTGAAGCTGTGTATTCACATTAGCAGTTGGAGGACTCTGTATGGTGTCATGCAAAATAGTCTAGAATTCAACATTCCTGCATCTTGTCCACTACTTTGTTCTGGACTGACATGGCTCTACCAGCTTTGGGTGGATTGCCAAAAAATCAGGATGCACAATAATAACTTTGCTGATTCGTTCAATTTTAATGTACCCGGACCTCCATGACCAAATCCATGCAGATCTAATGTACTTTGAGCTCTGTGCAAATGTTTGAGTGCCTACTATGGCTGAAGTACTGAAGTGCTACTAAAGTAGACTCTATAGTAGCTATACTGGCATTGTGACTATTTGCATCCTGCATTAGCACTGACTTCAAAGCACCACTGCACATGCTTCACTGAGATGTTAGCATGCTATATACACCAATCAGCCATAACATTATGACCACCTTCCTAATATTGTGTAGGTCTCCCTTGTGCCTCCAAAACAGTTGTGTCATCAGAGAATGGACATGGGTCTTCTGAGGGTGTCCTGTGGTGTCTGTCAACAGGATGTTGTTAGTGGGGGTCTTTGGGTCCTTTGGGTTGAGGGGAGGGGGCTCCATGAATCATCCCACAGATACTTGATTAGTTTGGGATATAGTGAATTTGGAGGCCAGGTCAACACCTAGTGCTGTTCTTCATGTTATGAGTTGTTCCTAAACAGTTTTTGTGTGTGTGCCTGTGTCAGGCTGCATTCTGCTGGGGATGTCTGCTGTCATCAAGGAGTGTCATTGCTATGGGGTGGGGGTGTCTGGTCTGGTCTAGGTGGGTGCTACATGTCTAAGTAACATCTACACGAATGATGATCAGTGTTATTCACTTCTCCCGTCAGAGGTCATAATGTTATGCCTGATCGGTTTATATTTATTTGTGGGATCTTGTTTTTCTATCATAACTGAAATGAGTGAAGTAGGGTTGTGTCACCTTGTACACTAAAAAGCTTTTGACACTAGAAAGAGTTCTGAGGAACAGACTTGTCAGTGAATGTATTTCAGTTTCAGTGAATTTTCATATATGTATTTTTTTTCCTATGCTTCAGACATTTAATAAATCAGGTTTATCTCTACCTCCTGAGAAATGTCTCAGCTTCTGTTTCATGGACTATACCACCCCAGTAACAAACTGTCTTTTTTCGGTCTGCTACCAGTAAGACACAACACATCTCAGACAGAATCCAATATCTTTATTTAACTAAAACAACCACAGACTGTCATCAGAATAAATCCAGGTTCTTTTAGTTCTGATTACTGGTTACGTTTGCTGACACAGAGCTTCTCTTGTTCCTCAGACTGATGGGACTTTTCTGGTATTCCTTCATTCGGTCCTTTTGCAAGGTGGACAGTTCTCTTTCTCTCTATCAGTGCTGACTCCACAGGTGCTAGTTTTCCCACTGATGGACACGTTAATCATTTCTGATCCACCCAAGCTGCCACACAGACTCTATCTTCACATTTCATTTAGAGAGACCCTTTTTCTACTTTCTTTACATCATGTACAGGTTTCCCTGCTTGTTTTTTGCTTTTGTGTTTTGGGGCTCAGTTCATGGTGGACCCCAGACAAAGCCCCACCCTGACGTAACAGACCAGGAGCTGTTCTGGGGCGCCGACCAGTACGACTTCGCCGTGGTTCTTACTTCTTCTGCAATGGAATGTTTCTGGCACTTCGCTCACCGTGGAGAGACATTTTACCTGAACTTCATGGTAAGAAGAAAGAAAGACTCTTTTTTTCTCCTTCCTTTGACTCTTCTTTCAAAGTTCAACACATTGTCTGTACAAAACTAAATAAATAAAAATTCTAAGAAAGCATTCAGTGTGGCACAGAGGTGTTCACTTAATGTCAAATCTATCAAATATTTTCTTACAAATGTGAGTGTTCTGTCTATATTTCAGGACTGTTTTTTTTTTTTTTAATTAATTTATTTTACTTATTTATTTATTTTGGTATAGAAATTTTATCCAAAATTAGTAGATCAACAGCCAGGATCACAGTGATCAGTTGCCAAGGTTCCATTAAAACTATGCAAATTTGAACCAAGTTTCCAGAAAAAAATAAATAAATAAATAGCAACACAATTCCATCAGTTAAGTGAATACTTTAAACAGTAAAGATGAAACTGAAATCTCACAAAACCGAGCAGAGAAGATTCATTATTTAGACTGATTTGTGAGCATATATCCTGTGGTAGTGGAGGTTTTGTATCTTGGGCACTGAGCTGTGAGAGAGCTCAGGTTTGTAATGACAATCTGTCGTCTTGTCTAAAAAAGTTCTAAACATGGTTTATAGGTCCAGTGGGTGACCGGAGTGGGCCAAGACAGACACCTGAGTGTCACCATCAACGCTCCCAGTGGTCTGCTGCTGTCCAGTGTCGATGATGTGAAGGGACAGATCAACTTTGAGGCCACGGAAACAGGTAGCTGTCTAATGTGCGTTCTACCATCATCAGCTGATACCATTTTTTGTTTTCTTTTTTTTTTCTTTTTTTGCTTAAATCTACCACTTATTAAAACTGTGCTTACAGAAAGAAGAATACATTGCTACTGTTTAAAAATATAAATAAGATCCAGACTGGACAATGGTGTTTTTGAAAAGCCTTCTTTCTTAAGATGTCTTTAGCTCTAATTTAATTTAAATCTGGAAGGGTCTTTTTTAATCAACTGTTTGACCACTATATAATTAATAAAAAAAAAAAACAAAGTGGCCAGTTTTCAGTGCCTATGTTCATACCTGACATTAAAATACATCGACACAGCCAGCTCTCCAGATCCGATCTCCGTTTTGAGCTCTGGATGCGTTTTAACAGCGTCTGTCTCTTATGGATGTCTGCTGCTGTATAGAGCGGTGCTCATGCCTGTCCAGTACGCTGCTCACTTGGAATGTGTTGCTGGGAGAGGGGACTGCTGGAGTTCCTTACTTGTTGCCACCACCACTCTGTGGAAATAAATGAATGAACTTGTGACTGGGCTCCCCAAAATGGATGTTAATGCAAGGTCTGACCAGGGGCCTTTCACACCAGTAATAATTTGTGAACTGTTGGAGGTCGATCGTGAACTGAAAACCAAACACAAGTTGGTTTCTGCTGCTATGAATACTTTAACTGAACACAGCTGAAGCATCAGAAATCAGTAATTAACAGCTCAACCCCATCATTTAACAAATAGCTGCAGCAGAAGGCTGGACCTCCACCACCACCAACCTAAACCCTGCCGAGATGATTTGGGAGGAGCTGGACTGCAGACTGAAGAAAAAGCAGCCCACAAGTCCTCAACATATGTGGGAACTCTTTAAGCGTGTTGCAAAGGCTTCACTGATGTCTTCATGTAGACGCACAAAGCAGAAGGAAGTTCCTTCAAAGCTTTGGTATTCTTACTGCATAAATCACACATTATTCTATAGCTTTCAGTTTTCTTCTACATAACGAGGACAAAAGCTTGGACGAGTAGGTGTGTCCAAACTTGACTGGTGCGGTGTGTCCTGATTTTCTGTGTTACACCCTTCCAGGCTTCTATCAGATGTGTTTCAACAACTTCCACAACCGCTTCAGCAACATGCAGGTCTTCCTCAGCTTTGGGGTCTACTATGACGATAACCGGGACCCGTCTAAGAGCAAGGAGGAGGAGGAGAAGAAGAAGAAGGAGGAAGTCAGCAAAGAACTGAACAACACACTGAGCATCATAGAGGTACACATGGTTTCCTGCTAATGTTGTGGCAGTTGAAGGAGGTGGCAGTGCTACTAGTTGAGGCTGCAGCTGTTGTTAAAGTTCATCATTAGAGTGGTTCCACCTTTAATAACAGCAGTTCATCTAGTAAAGGAAGTACTGCTTGCTGTAGTGGTTATTAGTAGTCGTTGTTGAAGATGTGATTGTATTTAAATTGTCTGTGTGGTCTGCTATGGCAGGACTCTACCCTTACAGTGGAGAAATACGTCTTCCACATGTTCCGCTACTACAGCTTCAGCCGGATGAGCAAGAGCGCCGACTTCTACCTCCTGGCATCCAACTCACAGTACATCACCTGGTGGTCGACAGCCCTCAGCCTCCTCATTGTCACCTCTGGGTACCTGCAGCTCCGCTTCCTCAAAAGCCTTTTTGTCAGCAAGACCTGCACCGAGGATGAGAAGCCCCGATGCTGATGGGACTCTTAGAAACAGGCCAGAATCAAAGCTGAAACCAACAGAAAAACAGTTTACACATCCAGATCTTTACTATCCTTTCCAAAATTTTATTCAACAACACACAGCTCCTCAACCACATCACCAGCTATCATATTAACACGAAGATACACGTAGTCAGTACACATTTACAAAGAATATGTACTGTTCCTTTGCTCAACACCTCAAACAAATCAGAATACAGTGTGTTGTAAGTTAATTAAACCATGTAATTAATCGAAAATATTCCAATTATAACATATTGTTGTCATTGTACTTTTATTGTTTTTTATATACACTATATGCTAATTTAGAGTGAACTGTACAATGGAGGAGAGGCCGAGTCTTCCAGAAGAAAGTTCACAATGTGTGTATTTCATTAGTTATGGTACGTCACAAGATTGAAATATGAGACGAGAACCCGCAGACATGTCTAGGAGCACGGGTCAGGCAGAAAACCGAGACAGAATGGTTGTAGTCTTCATGCTACTGCAATAAAAACAAACATGATTCTAAAAAACATTGCCCACGAACACATTTGTCATTACATCGTTGGAGCAATGTGTTTTTTTGTTTTTTTTCAGCAAGACAATGCCAAAGTCCATTCTGCGTGTATTACAACAGCATGGGTCATTAATAAAAGTCCAGTAGTTGATTCACCGACTAAATACATTTGGCCTATAAAGAAGAAAAAAACACACCAAAAAGGAATACGCTATAAAGAAAAACTGGGAGAACGCTTTACTTTGTCTCTGTTCTCATAAGCGAAGGTGAAATATCTTGCTGGTATAAATGCAAAATGATAAAATATTTATCAGAGAACAATGGATGTCACAATCTGATATGTATCTTTGCAGTTTTAGAAACTGAGTTGTATGATCAGTACATTCATCAGCTGTTGAAAAACGCCTTCGTTTTGAACCAAATCATCACCGACACTGTTTATGTCACTGCCAAATGATAGATGTGTGTGAGTGTGGCTTGTAGGAGTCGCTTGAAGATTCACTACACTGTAAAACATTCCAGATCTGCAAAACTCGAAATAAAAGTTCTGACTTAAAAATGTGTGTAAAGTCAACTTGAAGACTCAAAAAGCGAAGTTGTATCTAATGATCAATTCTTATTTCAACCTGATTCTATGAGTTAAAACAACTAGGTTACATTATCCAGTGAATAGTGCTAATAATTTATTTTTTTTCTTGACAAATGAACAATTCCTCACTAGTTCAACTCACATTTCCAAGTTAAGATCATTGTAACTAACATACCGTTTGATGTAGGGAACATTATTGTTTATAAATAATCTCCTGAGATTTCTCATCTTGGTGACTGATGGCAAGTCACACAGATTCAACTTGATCTACCAAAAACAAGCTTTTTGGCATTTATTCCTGCTTTCTAAAATCCTCTTTGGAACTGTACCTGCAAATAAAGGCCTAACTCTAACAGTGCTGCTAGAAATCTCCAAACTCCCATGATTGCAAGCTGAGCTACTCTATTCCATTATTTCTTTTCCGCTCTGTGGTGGATTTCCTAGTTTGCTGAGGATCATAATCGTGCTGAAAGATCCACTTCCAGTGTTCCAGACAAGTGAGTTGACATCATCTCCTTGCAGTCTTTGATATGGTGCAGATTCATTGAATGAATTACCGGAGACTAGCTCCCAACCTACAGCTGTTCACTCTACTGTTCAGTTCTCACATCAGTTAATGCTAAATTAATGTGGACTTTTCTCCATCCCAGACACTCAAATTATATAAATCATATGCTTATTATGCACATGAGTGCTTCCCATAGAGACAGACTGCTACTTCTAATCATTGAAGAAACCATCAAAACATAACGACAGTAATGATGGATAAACATTTCATTGTTCATCCAAGAGTGAGGAGAGTGACCGAGAAGAATCTCAGTCCAAACGAAAGCTAACGAGAATGAAAACCTCCTCCTGACGCCTACATAACTACAGTATAAACAGTCAATGAAAATCTATCAGCTCTTTAGAACCTGCTGCACATGTGCACCTAAAGTAAATGCATGGTTTATAACCCCCTGTAAAATTACAGACTGTGATATAATAGTTCCTTTACAGCTTTTAAATGCTAAATAGGGGTTGTGTGTGCTGTAATGAAACCCGCTGAGAATTTCTGTTTGCATTACTATGAATTGTACTCCCCTGTGGTTAATAATTCTCTTCAGCATGATATCTATGAATCAACAGAAAGAAGCAGAAGGCTTCCCCTGTAACCATGCTGCTGAGCACCCTGCTCATACTGCTGAGCTCTCAGATGGTCTGGTCCAGAAAGTCTGAGCCTTTCCTCAGTGAGGGGGAAGCAGGTTTGTTCAGGGGATCAGACAAATATGACTTTGCCATTGAGATTCCTGCTGCATATATGGAGTGTTTCTGGCACTTTGCCCACCAGGGTGGAAGCTTCTACTTGACGTACATGGTGAGAAGTCTTCATATAATTTTGTCTGGTTGGGTTTCATCCTGTCTGCTTTAATAGATATGCTCATAAATTAGTGTGCGGTTATGAAATGAACCTTAGGAAATGTCTGTCTGTCCCTTCCCGTCCTGGGGCTTATCACACTGACCTTCAAGGTGATCCAGTCTGACTTCTAAACATGTGACTGTTACCTGTGCCCTATCATGTATAATATGTGCTTACTTTATTAATATGTCCAGAATACCAATATGTTAATATGTTCTGTTTGTTGTTCAGAAATGATATACAGTAAAATAAAATTCCAGTCCAAATGTTGTTTGAGATGTCAGTAGCAAGGATGAAGGTGCCAGACAGACAGTGTAAGATTTTGGTGTATAATTGTGTTTGTTTGTTTTGTCGATGTTTAAGTAGTAATTTGTCACACAGTTGTACTTGTAATGTCTTAATTAACTACAGTGGGTTTGAGGTAAATGAGTGCAAAATGAATCCTCTGCTCATGTGTTTTGTGTTTTCATCAAAATAAGAAATAATGTGCAAAGCCCTGAGCGAGAAGTAGGAGTGGAACAGAGGATGTGTTGTTCCATATTTTGGAACTAGCTGTGCAGTCCATCTCACTCATTGAATCTATTTTTATTTATTTACCCTTTCCCTTTATTTTAGAAACCTGGCCAAAGCTCTGCTTAGAAATGAACCCTGTCCATACACAGCATAATCACTCTGCTGTAATCTGATGATTTCTGATTGCTGATTCCTCTCACCAGATCATTCTGTGTGTTGTATATCCTAGTTTGTTGTCTTCGGTTTTGTTTTTCCTATTAGAAATAAAGAATAACCACTGAGTTCAACTTTGATTGGAACTGTATAAGTAGTTTTAAATTAACAGCTGAATAGTTATGTTTTAAGCACAGCCTGATGTCTGCACCAAAGACTGTAAATAAAGATGGACAATGGAACAGCTCCTCAAAAGTAAAGCCAAAGCAAGTAGAGCTCCCCCTGGTGGCTGCAGTGTAGGTCATAAGCTCCACCCCCTCCATGTAAGTGAAATAGATTTGGGCCAAACTAAAACATTAAAAGCACATCAAAGATTTTTTTTCAAGGGTGGTTTCTGTGATTTTGGTTAGAGTAATATAATGATGATGCATGTTCAAGTGTCCATTTGATGCTATAGAAAAAGATGTGACATCATGATATGATGTTACAATCTTTGTAAACTGGTGGAGGTAGGGCAGAGCACAGTTTCAAGTGAGTCTGTTGGAAGTGTGGGTGGATCATATGACGTGGCTGTGCATGGCTCCACTCAGACCGTACCGCACAGACTCTGGTTCCAAACTTAGAGAACGGTGCCTCCCATATCCCCAGGAAAATAGCATCAGTTTGGCCAATGCAGCAAGTGGTAATGCCTTGTCCATATTTATGTACAGTCTGTGATCTGTACTATTTGCATTGCATTTAAATGTAATGCATATTTCCGTCACTGTTGGATAAATAAAGGATTCTCTTAAAAATGAGAATGAGAAGATGTGTTCAAACTTTTGACTGGTAGTTTTATGTGTAATGAGAAGATTAAGGCAAGTCAGGGTTTGACACAAAAACCTGTTCATTGAATAAATTGATGCTGGTTTTAGCCTTAATCCCAAACATGAGCTCTTTTTAGCAGGACTTCAGTTTATTTTTAACATTTGGTCATTAAAGTGTTGTGTACATGAACACAGGTGCAGTGGATAAAAGGGATGGCCAGCGACCACCGGCTGTTTGTAACCATTAATTCGCCACAAGGCGTCCTTCTAGCTTCAAAAAACGAAGTTACTGGTCAAATGAATTTCCAGACCGAGGTGACAGGTAGGATCATCAAAAACACTACTGAGTCAAGGGAAAGGTAAAAAAAATTAAAATAAAATCTGAGTCAGATAACTACAGTATCACTCTCCTCTCATAGGTTTTTACAGGATGTGTTTTGGGAACCACAACAACCAGTTTGGAGGCATCAGGGTCTTTCTGAACTTTGGCGTCATCTATGAAGGTTTGGAGTCAAAGGGAGAAATGGAGGAGAAAGAGAACGTCCTCAACAGAACTGTGGCTGATATTGAGGTATTTGTTTCACTTTGAGTCTCAGACGATATGGAATTTAGGAATTTACCCTTCTACATTTAATGAATATGAGGTGAATTAAAGGTGTTTTTGAGAATATAGTGGAACCAGGATCACTTCTGTAGTTGTGCTTTTTGATTACTATAGAAGCAATGAAATGTTTGCATTTGATTGTCTTCAGTTAACCATTCAGAGTGGGTGGTCTGGTTCATTTATGCTAACAGGGCTCATGGAGTGCACTTAGCTTCTTTAGCCTTTAGGTGTGGATCATATCAGGGTCTGGTGCTATCCAATTCTTCTTACCTGATACACTTGTCTGCCATTGTGATGGTTACTGGATCCAGCTCACAGCAGCTGGCTTCCTTCTCCCATAGGTTTTTCCAGTATTGTATAACTCCAGCCTCGGTGGGTCTGTTCTCATGTTATTACTCTCCCATCTAGAGTAGACTTTAGATGATTCAGTGGAGAACATCCTGTTTATTCTCCAGGATTCTACCAGTCTGCTGTAACTCTTCAGGTCTCTGAGTCTGGCCTCAGGATAGCTTACCCTCCTGCATTTCTGATATTTGGCTAATTTCTATCTTCCCTTTGTCTTGGCCTCCAACCTCTCTCTGAATGGAGGATACTGCTCTTCATGAGTGGTGTGTAGCCAGTCATCTCAAGAATCAAGGTCTCTGTGATATTTATCAGCTTGTTGGTCTTCATATAGGGATAATGTAATTCTGCATTCACCTCTCTAGTAGGCTATCAGAGGGTACTTCACTTGGTCTTGGTAACCTGTTCTTCCAAACTAACTTTTGAAACAACACACAGAAGAACTGGAAATTGCAGTCTTTTTATTTTAATCCTTTGCAATAATGTTAACTTGGGATTTTAGTGTTGTATCTAGTATTTGTGTAAAGCCAGAGAAACAAATACTTCCCAAGTGACATGCCCATACAATAAACTAATAATAATAAACTAACTAATAAATGTATCATGTCTGCTTTAGGACAGTGTACAGAAGCTCCAGAATCAGATCTTCCACATCTGGAGATACTACAACATTGCCCGCATGAGGAAAGGGAAGGATCACTATCTCCTCCAGTCCAACCTCGACTACGTCAACTGGTGGTCAGCGACCCAAAGCCTTGTTATCCTCTTGTGTGGATACCTGCAGCTGCTTGTCCTCAAAAGGTTCTTCTGCACAGACCACGCCCGGCCGAGATGCTGACTTCAGTTCGTCAGAATTCTGCTTTGTCCTGGCAGGATTTACAGAAAGTTGATTTAATGATTTCATCTGACTAAAGTTAATAGTTCAGCGACATCTGGACTTTGCGCTCTAACATCTGTACAACTTTGAATTATAGCACATCCTTTATAATTAAATTAAATTTAAAAAACAGGAGCAAATCAAATAAAAGTCTCAAAAATGATCATAGACTGTGATTTTTTTTTTGTTTTACAAATTACCGGATGTCCCCAGGTAAAAGTAGTCCGTGCGAATAATATAACCTTTTCATCAGCTAATGAATGAACAACCTATCTGTTTTTGTTTTCAATAAATTGCCTGCTCAATTTTTTGGTCTCTTGCTACCATTTCTCCTTTTTGCATTTTGAAGTTCTACTTAGAATCTAGTTAAGATCCAACAGTCCAAAATGCAAAGTCCAAATCAAGATTCTTCCTTTAGGGTGCAGCTGCCTTTCTGGGTGGAGTTTGCATGTTCTCCCTGTGTTCGCATGGGTTCTCTCCAGGTACCCCGGCTTCCTCCCACCTCCAAAGACATGCTCTTTAGGCTGATTGGTGACTCTAAATTGATCCTAGGTGTGACACTGTAGATAGGTAGGTCTCAGGATAGAATTGAGTGACTGATGATGTCACATTCCATTAGTGAGTCCCTGATGATGATCCTTTTACATTCAGTTCGTATTCATCACACAGAGAAGACAGTTTGTGATTAATAAACCTTGTTCTGAAGATATATTTTTAAACCACAATCCACATTTGAGTGATGGCAATGAAAACAACCACCGCTATGGACCAAACAAGCAGTCCACAGGAAGAGGAGACTCCTCCAACTACAGTGGACGTGATCCACTGTGTTGTGAATTCTTACTGTAGGATGATTGAACCCAAGCAGTGGGCCTTTTTGCTCACAGGAAACCCTAACAACAAGACCAGGTACTTCACTTATTTTTATGATTCTTCTAAATATTGTGTATATAGCATATTGTGTTTTCCTGTTATGTAATATGTATGGTGTTGAGTGCCTGTAACTGTTACATTGCTACTGCAACTTTCTCAATTTGGGATTAATAAAGTATCTATAAAGTATAAAGTATCTATCTATTTATTTAGGTACAATCTGGAGGAGCTGCTAATGAACTTGATGGACTTGATACCCAACAAACGCTGGCAGAGGAGGAGAGGAGTTAAGCTTTGAGAGCACCTGTCGTCCAGTTTGGGGGAGGCACTACTTCAAACATTTCCTCAATCACCGTTCAAAAAAGAGCGATAGGGATAATTCACAATGTTGCCTATCAGGAGCACACAAACTGATCATTTCTACAGTCAAATTGACTTAAATTTACAGACATTGTGGAATATCAAATAGCTCAATTAATGTTCAAAGTTAAAAATAACTTATTATTCAGTATTTATAAGGGAAGTTGTAATTAAAGATGAAAAAAAAAACTTTAACATTCAATAAATTTGTACAACCAGGACAAGTTTTTGTGTTTCAGTCAGCAGTGTGAGAATATGGAGCAGGTTCAGAGTTAAAGCAATGTCCAAACCTGAAACAGTTTAAAATGAGGTACAAAGAAATTATTTTGAGTTACAGGGATGAGGGAGTGTTGGGTAGCAGGTAGGTGTTATGAGGATATTGCATTAGTTTTTATTTCTAATGGCTCTTCTTCTTTTTTTGTTTTTCGTAAGTTTTTTGTATGTGTATGTGTATGGGTGAAGGTACTGTACGGATGTGAAGGTGTATGTTTATATCACGATTATATTATGAGTATATGTGTGTATGTATATACATTATTTATATTTGTGTTGTTAAATGTGTGTGTATACAAATATATATTTAATATTATATATTACAATAATATAATAATATTATACTATATTATATTATTATAATAATTATAATATGTATTATATGAATATGTGAATTAGATGTATCTTTATTCAATTCATCGTATAAAACAAATTCTATTTATCTGTAAGTATCAGGCATTGGGTGTAGACATTTTTACACTGGGAGAAGGCATGGGAGTTTATAAGTTATACTTCTTCCCACTCCTTTTCAAATATGTATTATACAGTATATTTTATGCCTAAATGTTTTGTCTTATATTATACATTTTTAGTCTTCATATTTGAAAAGAACTTCAAATTTTTTCTTCAAAGTGACGTCCCAGTGAGTTTGGAAGTGAGACCTGAGTCAGACCTGAGCCAGACACCCGACGTTACAGACGTAACCCCTGTGGACGTCTCTGTGCCTCCAGACACAGCTTCGGTGTCCGCCTTTGCCTTTCATGACAAACAGGATCCGAGAGCGAAGGAAAACATATTTGCAAGCAGTGTTGCAGAGAAGATATTTTCATGGGCCCTTCAAAAGTCCAAGACGACCTCCTGCACTACAGATTCCCTACATCCTAGATTTACATCCTGATGGATGCACCAGTGGCTGTTCGCCAAAGTCTAGGATGAAGTCGAGAGCATCGGTCTTAACATGAACCCAGATAAAATGAAGAAGGTGAACAAGGCCATTTTCAAGGACACCTGCGAAACGTTGCTCTGCTCCAAATCATCTCGTGGATTTGTATGGTCTCAGGGTATCCACCAACTGAAGATATCATCGTGTCTTCTTTTAAGAAGCACCTGCAGAGACAATCAGAGGAACCACAGGAACATGAGAAAGTTCTTTGCAACAATAGGCAGAGCTTTCCACAAGTCTACAGTCAACCTACAGTCCTACTGTTGGTTCAACTTTTCCTCTGCTGGAATCCATTAGGTGGAGACCAGTGGAGCAGGAGCATGCCTACAAACAGGTCAGGATTTGAGTTCATGAGCTCATTTCATCATCTCGATGGACACCAGCACCACCTGACATCTAGAGGGTGAGGGATCGATTCCCTGCATTATCTGTGCTGCTGCTGTGGACGTCTCTTCATCTGCTACCTATTAGCAAAACAAAAAAAACAAACTAGGTAAATAAAACTCCATACTCTGGATTCAACAAAATAAAAGACAATAAATATTTAAAACAGTGTATACAGTACATACTCTATAAAACATGAAGCACTAAAACCTGTAAAATATAAAAGAAAAACGGTTTAATTAATTTCAAAAATACAAAAAATATTTGAAAGGATGGGTCAAACTGCAGGGACATTATTTCCCCACGGGAATGTCAATTATATATATTTATTTATTTATTTACTGAAGCTCCATGATAGCTGCTTATGCACTTATAAGTATACATATAATATAATAACCAAAGTTAAATTATATGCCAAAGGTTAATCAGTGTAATACATTCTTTTCTCAGTTCTATATCCAGTACAGATGTTAACCCAACAATCTGCTGATTATTTGATTGTTTATTGTCTGCGTCATTGATTTATTATTTATTTAAATCTTCACACCTTCAAACATAACTTTCCTTTATTTCAGTTTCAAACAAGCTCTCAGGTATAAAAGGGGGTAAAATCCCAACTTTTAAAGGGACACTCTTGTCTGTTAGTCATGTATTCTTTAAACCATTAGCATTAGCAGTGTCTGGCATTTTACCCACTTGTTTAAACATGCTGTCAAAACTGTTACAGATAAACTCTGAATACCCTATGACTTATTAATTACAGACCAGTTTCCGAAGATAAGATAAGTAATATAACATAAATTCTGAGTTCAGCTTTCAAGGCTTTCTGAAGAACAGCCTGCCATCACCTGAGGCTGTGTGTGCCTCCAAGTGTTAGTAATAATTGATTAGATGGTTCTCAGGTGTTGCTGACTTATCACTTTACTGAGAGAAGACTGCACTTAAAGCACAATTCAAGAACCACATCAAGAGTGTTTGTGTGTTTCAGGCCAATAATGAACCATAAACTTAACCTTGTATTATTACATTTGAAAACTGAGTCTTTGCCTTAAACATTTCTGGAGCAATAGAACATCGTAGAAGACATTTCTGAACTACCAGATTTTACCAGAATTCCCTTGCATGCTTAATAGTGTCCACACAAGTTAATTATTGTTTATTTATTTATTGCCCATTATATTATCAACTGTTGTTGAAAGACATGATTGGAGAAGAGGACACGACAGGATGTTTTGACCAACTTTTGTAGCAAAGTTTTTAGGTTGATTTGAAACCCATAGCATCATCTGCTGTATGGAAAGTGTGAAGAAATGTACAAAATATTTTAATTGTAATGTTCAATTCAATTTTATTTGTATCTGTGCATCAATAACAATACAAATTGTCTCAAGACCCTTTACAAAATCTGACCTGAACCCTCCAGAAGGCAGAACCCAGCCTGAAGGCAACAGTGGCGAAAACAATCTTCCTTTTAACAGGAAGAAATCTTGAGCAGAACCCAGCTTATATGGAGGAACCCATCTGACTAAGGAGACAGAAAAGAGAGAAAAGAACTGCAGGAGATCCATCTGTCATAGATACGGAAACCTGATTACAACGACTTTAATTTTTGTCCAGATTTGTTGAATTTGCATGTTTTGTAATTTCTCTGCAGCTCTGTTCCTGGTAACAATCCGGGTGGCCTGCCTATGGAACAACAGCAACAACTGAAAGTTCACAGTGATGCATGTGATACCAGATGATAAAGTTCTCAAGTTTTATCAGGGACAAACTGACTACAAACTTGCAAAGATTATACTGACAAAACACCGTGGGATTAATAAAGAAAGACGCTCAAATGTTGTACTCTGTGTGGGATTCCTCACAGGTGTAGGCTCACATGGAAGGGAACACAATCAATTAAATCCATTCAGTCAAGACCACCTCAGCATATGTTCATATTGTATCTTAATTCAGCTGGTCTCCTGGACCAGTTTTCCTCTCACTTTGCCATTGTTTTATCTTCAGTTATTAACCTGGAAAAGGTAATAATAGTTTCCATATTGACATGCTACCAGTTACAATAGAACCACATTTTTTAATATAGAGTTACATGTTTCATAGGTGGTCACACATGGGATCTTATCTCTGGGACAAGTTAATAATTACATCTGCTGGGAGGTCCAGCAGAGCCATTAGGGCCAGAGATGCATAGGTAAAGGATGGCCTGACTGCATCCTTTTTTAAATGTAATATCTTGCAATAGCGTTCCAATGTCACACACCATTGAGCTTTGATGGTGGAGGGGTGGGTCATCCAACTCCTAGCAAGGATCCTGCATCCACTTCCATTACGTTCCTCATCTTACACCGACCTGGATCAGTTTTCCTGAGATGGGTAACAACCAGCTGCTTCATTCCTGACACTCTCTCAGACCGTCACAATGGTGAGATAATAACAAAGGCCTGTCTGCAGCTTCACGCTGCTATCCAGATTTTATATGCAAACTTCTCTCTGCTTTTTTATTGTTCACTCACACTGTCTTCTGCCTTCATTCCAGGCGAAGTTCCTGACACAGGATCAGATCAATGGTAAGACTCCACTCACCTTACACCTGAGACACAGAGAAATTAGCCATGACACTACTCTTATAGTGAAAAACAGCTTATGTTGGACTGTAGTGGATAGTAGTAAATAATCGAACAATAATACATGTGTATGGTCATGCTGTATTTTTACACTGAAGTAAGTAAGTAGTAAAGGTAGGGATAGCATTACTTACGTGTGAATTTTAAACTTAATTTGGATGCATTGAAGAGAAGATTTAAATTTGAATTTGAATTTATTTTAAATTAAATATATTCATATGTTTAAATCAAGATATTATGATATGACATGTCCTGTCTCTTCAGACCCAAAAGCAAATCAAGAATACAGACTGAGGAGACAGGGCAGCTTCTCATGAATAAGTCTACATCTGACCGGCCGTCTAATTACACTAAATTCTCAGTTTTTTTTTTTTTTTTTTTTTTTTAAGTTGTCAGATGTTTAATCATATTTCTTGTTGTGGTTGCCTAGTCTGCATCTTATGAGGTGAAGTACATTTAACCGTTTGGCCATTTTGAAGGGTCACTTCCATGGCCTGGGGCCACGCCCCCCTGAGTGGCAAAAACATGGTGACACGCAGCATAGACATATACACATATATATACATACACTCCTGATCAAACTCCAGATACACAACTGCAAGAATTTGCATTTTGCACTGTTGGATCTTAAAAAGGTTATAAGTGAAGCTTCAAAATGCAAAAATGAAGAAATGGGAGGAAGAGACCAAATATTTTGAGCATGCGATTTATTGAAAATAATTTATGAAGGGCATCCACTGTTTGGAACTGATGGCCATATTTGCAAACTTCCCTTGCCATCCATCCCCTAATGTTCTCAATTGAATTTAAATCAAGGGAACATGCAGGATGAACCAAAAGATTGATGTTATTCTCCTGGAAGAAGTCTTTTGTCTGGCGGGCATTGTGAACTGCAGCATTGTCCTGTTGAAAAACCTAGTCCTTACCACACAGACGAAGGCCCTCAGTCATCAAGGATGCCTGCTGCAACATCTCTACATATCCAGCTGCTGTTTGACGCCCCTGCACAACCCGAAGCTCCATTGTTCCACTGAAGGAAAAGCCACCCCAGATAATGATGGTGCCCCCTCCACTGTGCTGTGTGGAAAACATCTCAGGTGGCATCTCCTTGTCATGCCAGTAAGGTTGGAAGCCATCAGGAGTGTCAAGGTTAAATTTTTACTCATCAGAGAATAAAACTTTCTTCCACCTCTGAATATGCCATGTTTGATGCTCCCTCGCAAAGTCCAAACAGGCAGTTTTGTGGCTCTGAATGAGGCGTGGCCTTTGAAGACATTTATGTTTTTGAAGCCCCTCGCCGATGCCATCTGATGCTTATTGGGCTGCAGTCAGCACCAGTAATGAACTTAATGAGTTGAGGATAGTCCTGTGTCTTGATAAACAGCCAATCAGATCCTCTGGCTCACTGTTAGTGAGATTTTTCTTGGGTCTACCACTTGACTTTTTTGTTCCATAACCGTCAGGATCTTTTAAGAAATTCTATATTACTGTCTTACTGTGTCCAACTTCAGTAACAATGGCATGTTGTGAGAGGCCTTGCTTATGCAGCTCAACAATCCTGCCACATTCAAAGACAGTGAGCTTTTTTGCTTTTGCCATCAGGAGGTCTTGACAATGTGATTGCTCGACAGAAAATGAGATGGAATCCAAATTCTTGCGCAGATTTGGGCTTTTATAGGCTGTGGTCTTAAACTTTTGATCAGCTGATGAACAGCCTATTTCACTTAAATAGTTGTTTTTAATAAATTGCCCGCTCAAAATTTTTGGTCTCTTGCTTGCATTTCTTCTTTATGCATTTTGAAGATCGACTTAGAACCTACTTATGATCCAACGATGCAAAAAGTGAATTCTTGCTATTTTGTACCCAGTCTTAAGATTTTGATCAGGAGTGTATATTTGTCTATGACATGTAGCAGTTAATACAGAGAGACTAGGAAAATATGGATTGTCAGATCAAATTAAGGACAACTGAACTCAACAATGATTCAAGTATGCATTTGGAAAAGTGGATTAGCCTCAGTTTCAGTTAGTTTAAAGTAGTTTTAGGTCATTTCAGTGAATGTAGCTTAATAGAAAATGCTAACGCTAAGAGTTTTACTGAGAAGTAACGTTAGCCATACAATACTGAAGCGTTAAAAGGATGACCAGGAGTGATTGCAGATACCCAGTTTATTGTTTTATTGTTATTTATTGTTGGAACTGAAATAGTTACTGTTAGCCGTAACTACACCAAGACAACAAGATCCACAAACTTATCTGACAGCCCTCTAGAACGTATACGTTACTTCTAATAAGAATTAATATTACCTGACACTAAATGTGTCAACACCAGGTTTCTGTGCCTGGTTCCTGTTGTTTTTTCATAGTGCAGCAATCCATTTACTTCTCTTCGGCTATCACAGATATCTATAAAAAATATATCTGACTGCTTTTCAGATCTGTTGGTACAGTCAATCGCACAACAGCTCTTCCCCATTTTTAGATTAATTTTATTAGATTTAATTTAGACAGTATTAAAGCCTACGATTCAAACTAATGCTAATCTCCATGTTCAGCTGTCACTTTTTGCCACTCAGTGGCTGTAACCAGGGAGATGTCCGCTTGCTGTGACGTCACATGCATACCCTCAAGCTTTTTTTTTATTATTTGTTATTTGTACTTCATAAATTTTCATTAAAGTTGTTTGAGGAAAAGGGAGCTGAGGGGCAGTAAGTAAACATTGCTTTTCGGTCTGGTTACTACCGTTTGCATCAGCACCTGTGCCATTATGCTACCAAGTATCAGTACCCACCCCTACCCAGGATCCTGTTCGTTTATTATTATTTACTGTTATTTATTGGTAGGTGGTAGTGGAGAGACAGGAGGTGATGGCTGAAAGAGACAGGATGTGCTGTGTGGGTGTCCTAGGATATCTGTTTTAACTGGCTTAAACAACCCAGTTTGACCAAGGTGTGAATATAAAGGTGTGTGTTTTTTTTCCAAGGCCAAACAATTCAATAACTTAACCAAAGTAAACAGCGTCTATTCAGCTGGACATGATCTGACTTGGCAGCTCAGTCCTTCAGTTTGTGAAGTAGGGAAATATATTATAAATGAGAGAAAGGATTTAGTGTTGGTGGCGGTGAAAGAAAAAAAAATGAGGAGAGCCTTGCCAAACAAGACTACTCTCAGGATGAGGAGCTGGTACTCTGCAGTAGTCAGGCCTGCCCCCAGATAGATGAGGCTAACATCAGACCCTGGCAGAACAGTTAACAACCGTCTGTACCCATAGTTAATTATTCTTATTGGTCTTTTAGGACTTCGTAAGAATTAAGATCCTTTACTGACAGACAGCAGCCACCGTCCCACGATAAACCAGCCAGGTTAGAGTCCTGCAGCAAATGAGAGCCAGGCTTAAAACAACGAAACATGTAGCCCCACTCAACAAACTCCTCTGCAGTATGTTAATAAAGAAGCCATTTCCACCATCAACACCAAAATGCCTGGATGGACAGTTAAAATCCTCCATTCATGGTTGTTGTTGTTGTTGTTGTTGTTGTTTTAATGAAGTTGTGTGTTTATCAGGGAAAGCTGGCTTCATACTGTGACAGCTAGAGCTGCTGCAGCTGAAGCAAAGTCATCAACACCTGATCTTGAAAGTTTTGCTCTTTTGAGAGACTTCAAAATCCTCTTTTACAACATTCACTTCACTCACTCGCTGTGTCTGAAAGCATGTTATAGAGGAGGAGAGTGTAAAAAGTTTTACAGCGTTGTACTTTTGTTAATGGCCACATGGTTGCACTATTGTAACAGTTTCTGAATACGTCAAGCAGTTCAAGGTCAGGATGTTTCCTGTAGCCTTTTACTATTTTTAGGATATCTGAGATATTTTCTGTATCTTATTAATTGTAGCACGCTAATGTGGTCTAATCAGACTTAATTTATTAAAAGTCAAACCTCAGGTCTCCCTCTTAATCTATGACAGTCACTGCAGTTAAACAATTTAGATTATTTCTTTTCTATAATACAGTACCCTAGTGTTAGAACAGTACCTTGTTACATTTCAGTAAATTTAATAAAAGTTTTATCTGTACTCCAACAGTATACTATTAATTAAAACAACTAAAAACATTACATTTGTTATCAACACTAAAATCTATGCAACAATGAGTTGATCTCTGATTACAGATAATTAAATATCAGGAGTGGTTTTTTGGTTGGAACGTTTACCATAAGAACATATGACACTGAGGCTAGTTTGTCATGAAGTTCGTTCAAAACGCCAGAACCACATGACTGAAGCTTCAGGTATCACTAGTGCTGGAGAGAGAGGTTCATCAAGTCTTTGCCTCTGAAATACAACAGTACTGATAATCTGATGAACAGATTCAAGGTAATGATTCATAATAAAATGGGTTCATCAATACATCCCTTTACCTAACTGCATAAATGTGCACACCGGTTATTATTTTTATAAATATATTTATACTGTATGACTGAACAAATCTGACTGGGTGTCATGTGCTCATGTCATTACAGAATTTAAGGAATGCTTCTCTCTGTACGACCGCAAGAGAAACGGCAAAATTGAAGCCCAGGACCTGATAACAGTGATGCGATGCCTTGGGTCAAACCCCACCCCATCGGAGGTACAGCGGCACCTACTGAGCCACAGCATAGGTACTCTAGTCTGACTGTCTCACCTGTCTCACCTGTCTCACCTGCAGCACATATGTTTACATGGGTAAACTCAGTTCAGTTCAATTCAGTTCAGTGTATTGCTAAACAAACTCTTTGGACTTTGCCGGACATATAGGCATACTGTTCATTTATCGTATGAATGATGCCAAAACTGTTTGTGAGGAATCATTTTTATGGCCAGGTTGCCCCGAAGAACAGACATGGAGTATGAATAAGACATGTTACCATGGTTATCACATCAGTCCAAATTACCTAGATGGGCTGCTAATTGAATAGACTCTGTGCAACATTCACATAAATATGGGACAGATGATAGAAATAGGGCCGATGTCCATATCAGCAAGGTAGGTGTTTATTTCCAGATGGTTATTAGGCTAAAAACACAATTATATATAATTTTGCAATAGCAAATAAATATATCAGGTTTAATTACATCAAGCACTGAGTATTTCTTAGATTTTAAGCAGTATCAGGTGCAAAGTTTTACATTTCATCACTATGAGGAATCCAGAGTTTTCCACTCATAATTTCAGGAAATTGTGATAATCAGTTCAGTTCAACTCACACAAGAGGAGGCCCATGTGCTTAAAGCCAGGAGATCAGAATGAGAGACTCTAAAATAGTGCACAACATATACATTGTTCATGATACCAGCACAACTACATGATACTGGTATAGTAATAATAGTAATACAAGATTGATTTAAACAAAATGGAGGGGTTAGCATTAAAAGCATCAGTGGCTCTACTACGGGTATACAGGGTGTCCAAAAAGTTACTGTTATATAAAAAAAAACAGAGCTCTGAGCATTGTCAGCCCCAGTTTGGTTTGTGGTCCTGGAACCCACCCATAAAACCCAGCACAACCACGATGTGATCTCAAAGTACAGCACCCCTAGTCATTCAGCTGCCTGTTTGTAGCATAGAATGTCAGTGTGTCTCTTAACATTACAGAAGAATATTAGGGCCACCTAATATTTTTTTGAAAAGAAAGTTGAAATTTTCAGACAAAAGTCAAAATACATTGTCATAAAGTAAACCTTCAAATCCAGCAGTACCGTATGTGTCTGTCACAGCTGATACTCCACAGAAGAGTACTGGGGCTTAATTAATAATTAATATTAAGAATAAAAATTTGTATTGTGATTATTTCCTGGAGGAGTTTTCATGTTCTCTCTGTGTCTGCCTGGGTTTCCTCCCACCTCCAGAGACATGCTCGTTAGGCTGATTGGTGACCCTAAATGTGAGTGTGAGTGCGAATGGTTGTTTGTCTATGTGTTAGTCCTGCGACAGAGTGGCGACCTGTCCAGAGTACCCCGCCTACTGACAGCTGGGATAGGCTCCAGCAACCCCTGCGACCCTAGTGAGGATAAGCGGTAGATTGCTGATATATTATATTGGACTGTTGCATGTCATCAGTGGCCTGGATATTGTCACACACTGTTGCCTTGTTTGCTGAGGGAGGGACATAAACTCCAAGGCTCAGCAGTGTGTCTCTATCTGCCCATAGAGTCCCGACGCCGGGCACAGACACACTGTAGTCCAGGAAGTCGCATGCAGCCAGGTCTCCGCAAAACACAAACACTGCTCATGGCACACTCCCTGTGGGTCCCAATAAGCGCACACAGTTTATCCATCCTGCCAAAGACCTCACGTTCACCATGAGTACAGGTGGTTTGTATAAACTGTGTGGGCTTGTTGTGACTTCCCAGACCACAGATCACTAATTTTTGACTTTTTTCTCAAGCTTGTATTTCAACTTTTTTCCCAAAATTTGACTTTTTTCTCAAAGTGCATGATGAATGATGAATTTTTTTTTTTACAGTATAGTCCAGTCAATGTCAAGCAATGTATAGACTCTCAGATTTTTTCATAGACACTTTCATGTCATTTGTATTGTAATCTCTTAAATTTTGCAAACATTTTACCAAGCCTCGTTGCCCTGGATCTTTTCTACTGTATTAGAGTCATTTTAATCATTAAAAGAAACAACCCCATGTTTAATACCAACCCGAATTAACTGCTAAATTCAATTCAATTCAATTCAGTTTTATTTATATAGCTTCAATAACAATACAAAGGATCTCAAGACACTTTACAAGCTAAGCCTTTGAGGACCTTGTGCGAAGGAGAAGGATTTTAAATTCTATTCTAGATTATAAAAGGAGCCAATCAAGAGAAAGTAAAACTTCTGACACATTACATGACATGATTCCTTCGGCCAATATTCGGATTCTGCCACTAAGAGTTTATATTAAAATAAAGTATTTTGCTCGGATCAAGGTGGAGACCTGGACTTCTCCACCTTCCTGAGCATCATGCACTGGCAACTCCAGCAAGAGGCACCAGAGGTGGAGATCCTGGAGGCCATGAGGATGGCTGACAAGGAGCAGAAAGGCTTTATCCTGGCCTCTGAGCTGAGAGCCAAACTGACAGGGCTGGGGGAGAAACTGACCGACAAGGAGGGTGAGAGAAGAACACTGGTTTATATTAGCTTCCCTGAAATGTTAAATGTAGCAATTACTAATTGGGGAGCAGTCTAGTTTCAGTCTACACACATGATAGAGAACAAAAAATATTTATTTCATGAAAGTTTTATTTGCTATTGAAAGTTAAAGTTAATCTCTGAAGTGATATCAGTAAAACAAACCACATTGACCTTTTCCCAACTACAATCAGATTTTATGCTGCACACAGCATGAGCCTGTGAACAGAACGGTTCCTTGCTGAGAAGCTTTTTACCAGTGTCAGTCCGTCGATATGCACCAGTAGGCAGCGTGTCCTTCACTGTTGCCACCAGCTGGACTTCTGACGCCAGCTTTTTCGGCCATTCAGCATGTTGAATAGGCAGAGATCACTTTGATTGGCTGTTCAACTTAACAAACCTGTTCCCTGAGAAAAGAAACAGATGTGACACAAAGCAAATAATGAATTTAAGAGAGGACACACAAACTGTTCTCCTCAATTTTTGTCTTCCTCTCATCTGAACATTCAAACTCATAAATGTTTTTTCATGAAAGGAGTGGCCACGTCTTCTGGTTACCTCCTAAAATCCCTGAATGTGTTTATAGTGATTACATTAGCAGTAGTTTTCATGAAAATATAAAATAAAGTTTAAAATAATGAAAATATAAAATTACTACAATACTTTCACCAGCGGGCTATAGATTCAGTGTGTTACCTCATTTGTTGAAAGATTTAAATGAAAGTCTCAAGGATTGTCATTGTAACATATTTCCCTAAAATGAATGCCCCCTGCCACTCCATGAGTCATGAAAAAAAAGTGTATAATTGAAAGAGTTTTCCGTTCCCTTAAAGCTAAGTCTGTTTGACAGTGTCCTTCTTTTTACAGTGGATGATTTGCTGAAGGTGGCGGGTGTTGGAGCTGATGGGAGGGTGTACTGTGAGCAGTTTGCTAAAGCGGTGACACGTTCCACTGCGCAACACTAACAGTTCCTGACTTGTCTGATCAGTAACACCCTTCTTTGGAACACGACTGTAAAGTTAGAGCTTTGTAAAAATGTCTATGTGCTCAACAGGCTTGTTTGCATTTCTGTGCGTGCTGAAATTGTGTGCACTTGGCTTAAATGGCCTGAGCAGCAAAAGCAGCGGCACTTTTCAGCACAGAGCACGGCAATTCCCTATATATTGAGCAATTGTTAAATCTGGAGTCGTTCCTTTGCTGACTCATCTGGTCTCCGATCATGACACAATGCAACTGTACTTGACTGAACTGTGATAAAATAACCTGATTCCTAAAGACTTTCTTTGTTTGGTTTTGTTTGTGCAAAAACAACATTTAACCAGACAGTATATGCATGTAATGTTGTGTTATGTGTCTTCTTTCATGTCAATGACTTTGTAATTTATTTATTTATTTTTTTACTTCTCTCATGCTAATGTTTGGTCTTCCTCCTGGAGAAGTTGTTCTGTTCAATTGTAAAATCTTTATTTTTTAACCATGGAAAGGATGCTGAGATCATCCATCACCATACTCCCGTCAGCTATTTATGTTACACAGTTCAGCATTTTTTCTTCATGTGCTTGGTTTCTACGATCTAAGATAGACATGTAGGGTTTGCAGAGACAGCTAGTTGATGTATTATGTCTATATTAAGTGCAACAAGGGGAAACCTGGACCAGCAGCAATAGGCATAGAGAGCATAAACTATACATGAACTGATAATAAGAGGACCAAAGTTAATGTCTTGCTCAGATTAGAGTGCATATCTAAGCCTGTAGCTACAAGACTGCAGATGTTGCAAATATAAACTGATAGGACACTTCCCGCACTTGAAGTAACTCACAAAGGAAGAATCCCACACAAAAAAGGCAATAAAATAAAAAAATGAGAAACTGTGGCAGGAGACAGACTAGACTTTAAACAAACGGAGGTCTGCGAACCAGGAGACAAGACAGACAGGTTTTCCTTGGACTGGGTCGCTGACTGATCATAAATACATGGAGCACTGATAAGAATAGAACAAAGGAAAATAATACAGTACTTTATTGTCCTATATATGGAAATGAAATGTATCATCCCCACCCATCTGTTTGTACATGCTTGGAGCAGTGGGCAGCCACGTCAGCCACATCTAAAGCCTCAGCTCAGCTCAGGGGGTTAGGCGCCTTCTTCAAGGGCACTGAAGCCACTGATGCCAAGAGGGAAGCACTGCTTATTCACTCCACCTCTCGTAAGTGGCAACCTTTAATTAAGGGCCTTGAGTGACAGGTGACGCATGGGCAAAGGTCACACGCCGCCTGTTAGCCAGTCTCCACCTGCACTAATCAGGACCTTTACGTTGTGTTTGTGGTTTTGGTCCCTTTTGGAAATTTTTAAGTGTAAGTTTGAAAAATATAAATCCATCACTTAATTTAGCTAACGTGTTTTCTTAACGTCACTTCTTTTGCCATGTGAGCAAAGAAATGTTAATGGCAAGCTTGGTTCAAGCAGGCTTGTGTGCAGCTACGATTCCGTATTAAGCCGAGCCAAGCCAATAAAAGTCGATTGCCCGGTCAGACCCTTCCACACTGAACTGTCAAAGGGGCTTTATGGTCACACTGCCTCATGGTTCAAGAGATGACATTAGCCCAGATGTTGAAATAGGTTATATGTTGAGATGGAGTTGCCTATTGAAGTCATCTGGTAATGTAAACTTTGACAGCCAAGGGACCAATATTTCAATATATATACATCATTTAATCATTTAGAATTCTGAGGATATTGAAACAAACCATTGTCAAGCCTTTGGCCTTTACCCATCTTCCAGTGAGCAACTGACATAAGCCAGTTAGCCAACGCACACTGAGGAATTTGACTCTGGTTAAACATTGCTTTTATCTTAAGTTAAGAAGAGCCAGACAGTGCACTTACACCGGAATGTAAATAATAAGAAGTAGGTGACTTTTTGTTGGAGGGGGATTGTCTGTGTCCGACAGTAAGCCGTTCATCAGAGTGATGGCCTGAGAGAAGAAACTGTTTCTGTGCCTCCTTATTTTGGCATACAGTACTCTGCAGCACCTACCAGAGGGGAAGAGTTGAATGTCCAGGGTGTGATGGATCTGCAGTGATGTTTCCTTATGTAACCCTAACCCTGTCACCTGCAGCCCTCGTCTAACAGCCCACTGCGACTTGTTCAGTTGCAGCTTTCAAACTGATCCACTGTCAGAAAATGTCAACAGTGACTGTCTAGATCTGGAGACTAGTTTGCAGACTAGTCTTGATGAAAAGATGAAGTCCATTTATTTTTTGTGCCAGTTCAGTACAATTTAAAGTAGAATTTGTGTATTGTCTCTTTAAAATGAACAAACTACATCACACTTGTGAGATATTCTCAGTACACATCGGCCTCTTGGAGGGGAAGGTTTTGACCGAATTTCCCAAAGGATGAATAAAGTCTCTACCTAGAGTCAATAATTTAAACTCAGACATCCCACCCATAGAATATCTATTGCTAGACCCCCCCCCCCCCCCAATAGAATATCTGTTGGTGGGATGTCTAAGTTTGATTTATTGTGATCCAAATCATTCCTCTCAGTGATTATTTCGGAAGCTGGCTTCTTAAAAACTAATAAATATCAAAAAGAGACAGTCTTTTGAACGGCTCTTGAAAAGTAACAGATCCGCAAGATCCAACTCTCATCAAAGAACCCTGAATCTCATATCTAATTTGCAGTTGCAGCAATAAGAAATATTTGGTTAAGATTGGCAGCGACCTGACAACGGTTTAGCATTCCGCATTGATCAGTTTATAGCGATAACAGAATTTGTTACAGCATGGAAATGTGCATGAAAACAGGTCAGTGGAATTTCAATCCATCCTATTTTATTACTTATATCTGAAGCTTGACTGAAAACATCTGAGAACGAAAAACAAGCTCAAGTGCAAGAGTCACATACATCACGGCTTTAGTGCGGCTGCGCGATAGTGTTTGTGAGTAAGTGATGGATGAGCCACTCCAGGCGCTTTCTAAGTCGGGAATGTAAAACTGCATTATGAGTGTCCAGTTAGGAGGTTGGATATGTTTACGAATAGTGTTAACAAGACTGCTACTTTGCCCGCAGCGCTTCATGTCAAACAGTTATTAAATCAACACAACCAGTCTGGGCAGTAGTAATCAAAGCCACCCAGCATGACAAATAAAGTCATTCCTCGCTGTAAGAAAACTTGTTAGAGGAGGGAAATTCTGTGATGATGCCTTTAGAATCTGACCTGCTGTAGGCTTTATTTTTCACTTTTAGTCTGATCTGACAGACAACAGGGAATGACCGCCTCAACTGCACCAGCAGGGGATATAAACACTGACTGACGTGTTACCCTGGTACCATTACAATGTTAAGTGTTGATGTCTCTTGTGCAGTCCATGATGCAGGGCAGAAATGCACGGCTTGTATTTCCATTTTATTTGTAGTATAAATGGAATCAAGCTTTTTGGCAAAGTTAAGCCATGTGACATGGTTTTTCCAGTGTCACTCGATTAGAGCAGAAGAGTAGCATTTTTTTGCTTGTTATTTTTTTCTTTTGGGAATGTCAGCCTTCCCATGTCCTAGTTTTCTAGCTGCAGTGTTCAGACCTTCAGTTTGACAAGGACCAGCACAAGTCATTTATTTTAAAAAGTAAAATTTAATTAGTCTATTTTAGTCATTTTCTTCATTTTCTTGTGATAGTAGTGGTTTTAAAAACAAACTAAATAGTGTGCTTCTGTAACTTCTGTATCTGACACGTCCTGACTAGCGATTCGAGTCTAAATACATTTACTTTAGAACCAAGACAGGCTGCTAGGGAAGCACTGTTGACCTCAATAAACTCACAGTAATGTACTTTGTGTGTGTGTTCGTGTGTGAGTGTGTGTGCTCATCTTCTTCACCCTCCATTTTAATGGGCAATTGTATTTTCACACACCACTAGTTTCCTTGTTTCTAGGCTGTTTGCAGCTTTATGTGATGAAAGATTCACTGAGCTCCCTCTGCAAGCTGGCATGAGGAGGAGCAAAGTCCAACTTAGTATTTATAGGCTGGACTGTCGTTACATGGAGTGCCGTACGTACTTTGTTCTGCCTTGGTTTTATACGTCTCTTTCTGGTTTGTCATTTGTATGTGTCCCTTACACCACTGCATCCTAATGATATGTATCTGAGAGTTTTTCCAAATGCTCATTCAGGTTTTCACCTGAATGTGGCAAGATACAAGTACATCAATATATCCACTCACAATTCTTTACACTGTGCAGCACAGTAATATGAGTAGTGAGTGATTCAACAGATCACTCACTTAAAAAATACTTTAACATGTATTTTAGCACTTTTTGAATAAAAAAAAACAAAATAATGACCTCTTTCTATGTCAATGACGTCAAGCTTAAAGCAGTATGATAGCCATTTAGGACACAATTAGTAGCAGTTAGAGCACTCATTTTGGGCAACAGATGATAATTGGTGTTCTAAATTAACAGGAAAGTCCTGAATGTAACAGTCACGATAGTTAATTTTTCTTTATTTTCAACAAACCTAGAGAAAATGACCTTTTTACATACATTTCTTATACATTCCTGCATTTAGCATGGACTTGAAAGATAAATTGCACTTATTTGTTCCTTAAACCCCTAAACCAGTTCTATAAACAGAATACAACATGTAAGGAAAGAATGTTTACAAGTTCGGAGTTTCACACTATTTTATTTTACGAATATAGAAAACCACAAAAATAGATGCAACGGTTCATTAGCTTGTTTCTGAGTTTTCATTGCTTTTGACCTCTTCACAAAATAATAATCAACATTTCAGATAGTTGGTTCAGCATGTAAGCTATTTTTCAAACTCACAAACAGCCAAAAATGCAAAGAGACATTCCCTTGTTTGATTTTGAGCCGATGCTATTTGATATTGAGCACATGTCTTTAGGTTTTGTGCTGTTGCTCAGACCAAACGAGCTGCATGAAGACATAAAGTTGAGCTTAAGAATAATATAACATGATTTTTTCATTATTATTCTGACATTTAATGAAATTAATTATTAGTGAAGTATAATTATAGTGCTGAGTTATAATTGGTTGCAACTTGTTTGCCTGCAGATTTAATGAGGTATGCTTCACACTGGCCTTGCTGGATGGTTTGGACAGTGTTGGATTGGAGCTCAGCTGAGGTAAATTTCTTTAAACTATTTCTGAAGGAGAGTAGATGTTTCTGAGTTTCTTAAAATGTATCTTTTTTTGAATTTCTGAAACGCTCACTTCCTTTGACCTCTAAAACAGCTGTGATCTTGAACACAAAGATGACTTTTATGGTCCCCAAATAGCTCCCCTTAAGTGCTCTGCACTAAGAAGTTTGTCTATAACATTTAAAATAAACAATTGCCTTCAACTTTCCAAATAAAAGCCAGCCATGTTAGGGTTTTTTATAGTGGCTGTCCAAAATAGACTGTGCAGCAACAGTTGGGTATAAGATTAAATAAAAATCCATTAAAAGTTAGTCCACAACCGAACAGCCAGACTGAACCCTTGGAAGCATCAGAGTCGGTTGATTACATAGCCCCAAACCCTCTGATAGCACTGACACTGAAATTGAAATAAATACTTATAGTTATACAAGAATAGTTAAGGGTGCGTTTTATTTTTTTTTCTTTACATGCACTTATTTCTACGTTAACCACTCCACACATCACAGAATTATGTTTCAAGCAGCAGCAGCAGCAGCAGCAGCAGAAATCCTCCCCGTGGGAGCTCTCTGCTCCTATCATATTGTCTGCACACAGAGAGCCCTTAGAGAACAAAGCAGCACTGAGAGACACTGAGCCTCATTTGCGTAAGTCAAAAGAATAAAATTAGTTTTCCACAATCAAAAGCAGTGTTGTGAGATCGCATTAACACTGATGAAGGGGAGAGGCGTTGAGTATTTGCGTGTAATTTACCCAGAGCTGTTGTTCACAGTATGTTTCGCTCGCTCAGTAGAGATACATTTTATGAATCCCTCTGAGGCAAAGACAAATAATTCTAATACAATTCTACCTGTAATTGCAACCGTCCTATATTTTACTCGGGCGCTGAATTTGGCACAGTCTGCATGGTGCGCTCCAAACACAATAATTCCACATGTAATCATAGTGTTGTGTCGTTAAACGCAATATGTCTAAAATATTGTTGTGAAAAAGAGTGGTTAAAAGTAACCAATATTTACCAAGCAATTATTAGTCATGATTTCTTTGTGGTTCATGGCTAAACTGAAAAAAAATGTCATTATTCACTATTTTCTGTGACAATGATTTTTCTGTGTAAATCTCAGTTTACGTTTGCAGCCCGTCCGTGTCGCATTGGTCCGTCAGAACAGACAGTCTGTAGTTTTCCGTCTCCACGTTGTTCAGCGGGATGGCTACCTGCGTGTCGTCCGGCTCCGCTCTGACAGTCCCGGAGAACGGACGCAGGTGGCAGCTGTTCGCTCCGGTAGGTGAGGAAATTCTCCAGAACAGATCCTTCATCTTCTTCCTGAACTCTCGGCGCATGAGGCAGTACAACACCGGGTTCAGGCAGCTGTTGGTGTGCGCTAGACACACGGTCACAGGGTGGACGTACGTGTGCACCATGTAATATGTCTTATCCCAGTTGACTACGTTGAACTTGACCAGAACCCCCCAGAATGTTATGGCGTGGTTGGGCATCCAACAGATGAAGAAAGAGAGGACAACGATGGTGACCGAGCGGGTCACCCTGGACCTGCGTTTTACCTGGTTGTTGTTCATGCTGCGCAGGCGGACGAAGCGGAGCAAGAGCAGGTAGCACATGGTGACGATCAACATTGGGAAAACGAAGGCAACCAGAATCTTCTGAAGGTGGTGCAGGGCTAGCCATGATTGACTGTCTGGGAAGCCCAGCAAGCAAAGCCTCTCTCCGGCCACGTCCTTCACAGTGGAGAAGATTGCGGTTGGCAAAGAAACCACTATGGCAGAGACCCAGAGCCCGGCGATCACCCAGCGCACCGGGCACACCCGCCGCCGGGTGCGGTCTTTAAGCGCCGAGGCCACCGACCAGTACCGGGTGACGCTCATAGCAGTGAGGAAAAACACACTGGCGTACATGTTCATCACTGTCACAGAGAGGACGATTTTGCACATGGCGTTTCCAAACGGCCAGCTAAAGTCCAGAGCTGTGTCCACTGCCCAGAACGGCAGGGTCAGCACGAACTGGAAGTCCGTCACGGCCAAGTTAAGGATGAACAGGTTAATGCTGGAGCGCTTTTTCCTGCCTCGGCGTGCTTTCATCAGGAAGAATACCAACAAGTTCCCCACCAGCCCAGCTGCGCACACAACTGAGTACACGATGGAGATGAGGATGCGCAGGGTTGGTGAGCCGTCCGCCGGTATGTCAATGTCATCCAGGCTACTGAATCGGTTCAAATCCGTAGCGGACCGGTTCCACGAGGACGAAGTGGTGTTGTGGTTCCACAGCTCCGTCATCTCTCCGGTAACAGAGCCGACCCGTGTCTCGCTGGGCGCATCACCTCCTGCGCTCTTTTAGAGAGGAGTCTTCCAGCTCGGTCAGGCGCACGGAGCTCCCGCTGCTCATGTTGATACTGTTAATGTGTGTGTTGCTCTTCTGCTTTCAGCGTGAGATCTGGAACCGGAGGTGCTCTCACCACTGCTCACTGGTCGACTGCTGAGTCCCGGGCGCACGCGGCTCACTTTATGGTCTGCTGGTGCCCGAGGAGGCGCGTGCCCTACAGACGAAACCCGAAGACAGGCGACAACTCAGCGACAGAGAGCAAGTCAAGTCCCAGAGCTGGAAGGGTCCGGGGAGCATTTTAGACACTCTCACGCCTCACCTTCATCCCAGCAACCCTTCACGCTGTAAAATATTACAGCCCCATTAAGTAATCTGAACATTTTCTTCTTTTTAAGTCCCATAGTCCTATAGTCAAAGTTTTTGATATTTAACTAAATTGTATGAGTTTTCCAAGCTTAAGCTCTTCTTGTGAGTTTTGTCTGTGTGGCCAATGCTCATTTAAGTCATGTCTTGTATAGAGGCTGACGCCATATAAACATTTTATAATGACACAGAACTATTGCCTGCTATTAAAAAAAAAAACGATACTTTTGAAACAAGGCTCCTCAAGAGAGGATTAAACACTGTATCAGAATAAAATAGCTTAAGTATTGGCACATAATCGTAATGGATGGGTGGATCTTAGAAACCGCGTTTTTGGTCGATCAGATGTCCTCCCTTATGTCTCATCTCATCTCATCTCATCTCATCTCATCTCATCTCATCTCATCTCATCTCATCGCATCGCATCTTCCATATCGCTTATCCTCACTAGGGTCGCGGGGGTTGCTGGAGCTCATCCCAGCTGTGTCCCTTTGTACTTTTTTTTGAACAAAGTGGACGTGAATTGAATTTATCTAAAGTTTAGGCAAACAATTAGTCGCCAGGATGAGAAAATAGAAACTATTTAAGAACATAAGTGCTGGCATTTTTATTTATTTCTTTATTTTTACATACTTCAGTCTGTATAAGCACATTGCTAGTAAATACATAAAATAAAATGTCCATTTATTTGAATTTCATCAACATATTCTAATGCTGTTTAAGAAATATCGAAGGTGGGACTCAAGGGCCCAACAAACAGTGCGTGACTTCATTTAAAACTAGTTGGAGGGAAAACAATCTTACCGAGGGAAACAGGAGGACAAGACTCCTGTTTGGATGACAACCACAGGTGGCTCTTCAACCGTTTCTTTTACTATAAAAAGACATATATATATATATATATATATATATATATATATATATATATTATTATATATATATATATATATATATATATATATATATACAGTATATATATGAAAACAAAATTAAATACAGATGAATACAAATACCATAAAGTGAAAGCAGACAAAATATCAATACATCTGTGGAAATTGTTATTAAAGGTTATGCAGAGAAAAACAAATTTTACATTGTTTCCCCCAATTATTACAAACAAAGCCTTTTGGTAAATGGATGGCATTTAAAGTTCTGTGGGAGAAGTTATCCTACTCTAACAGATTTCTGCAGAATGATAACAGAAAAACACTGTTATTTGACATACTTTTCCTGAATTGTTACCATAAAAGACCTTCAATAAAGAGTAAACACATGAAGAAGAGGCATATATATATATAGAAAGAGAGAGAGAGAGAGAGAGAGATTGACCATTCTTCTAGAATTACAATGCAAACTTGAAAAGGAAGTACATTTATATTTATTTAACTTTCAAATGAATTAATACATAGAAAGAAAAGCTTCTTCAAATTCTTAAAAAATCCAAAGTAAAATTATCCATGTAAAACAACTAGCTGTGTTGGACAATTACAACACCCCAATACAAATTAAAAGTATACGCTTTCTATTGTAAAATACTTCCAACACATTCCATTGTAAATTTAAAATAATCAGCAAATAACTCACAAACAGTGAACTGGTGCTGAACTGAATGGGTTATGGCCTGTAGTTTTATTTTCATTATATTCTATATTCTCCCGTCCCTCACCACTCTGTATGGTGATGATACAATACGTGACAATGATACTGGTATTGACTGAATGAATCTTTGACATGACAGTCTTCATAATAGTTACTTGCATGCATGGGAAAGAAATTGAGGGGAGAAAACTCGGTGCTGTTTTTACAGGTCTTTTGCAGAAGCACAAGGCAAGTAAAATAGTTCAGAAGAGACCATCGCGTGCTTGGATAGAGAGTAGTTTTTTATTGTTGCCCAGCACTTTACAAGCTCTGTGAAACTCCTGGATAAACTCATAAAAGGGCAGCGGACTTATGTTGCCAAGTCACTGTGTGACAGGTACTAGTAAACTCAGACAGAAGAAGCAAGAAATTTAAGTGGAAGTCCCAAAAAGAAAATAAGCAATATCTCCGGAGCGGTAGAAACTTAACTTAATACAATATATTTATGATTTTCATGTGTAAACAGGTCGTGTTGGTCCAGTAGAGCACACCATTCGTGCTCTAGTTAAAACTTCCCTGATTATGTCATTAAGGAATGTCACCAGTTGCACAGTACTGCAGTCATAAAAAGCTTTTTAGTTTTTGTAATTTTTCTGTGCCTTAGTACTGTGTTTATGGATCTCAACCCTTGTCAGTTGTCCTTGGAACTGCCTGGTTCTCCCCAGCTCTTTACTCCTGCTCTGCTCAACCCAACCACCTGCTCTGCCTGGGATTCCCAGCTACCAGCACAAACCTTGTCTCATCAATCTGCACAGTCTTCATAGCCTACAGTTATACACTCCTATGTGAATAAACAATTTTCCAACCTGCCTGCCTCTTATATTCTCAAACTAAATTGTAACGTATCTTGTATCCGTATCAACAAATTCTACATGTTTGCTTTAGTCAGATGTATATATCTATGACAGATGTACTGTATCTCATTTCTCCTGCTGTTCTCTATCTTTTCTGTTTCAGCCTTAGGCAGATTTGTCCGTCCATATGAGCTGGGTTCTGCTCAATGTTTCTTCCAGTTAAAAGGGAGTTTTCCTTGTCACTGTCGCCTTGAGACTTGCTCTGCAGGTTCAGGTCGGAATTTGAAAAGAATCTTGAGACAATTTGTATTGTTAATGTCACTTTATAAACGGAATTGAATTGAATGCCTCGGCCCAACACAAATCTCCTAAGTAAATAAACTAGCTCTCTGTCTCCTCCTTCTCCTACAGTGGGGGTTTTCTACCTTAAGCCATGCATATTTTGGTTTTAAACTACTTGTTAATAAATTAATTAAGAAATCAGCTAAAACCCTATGTATTCTTTCTTTTGTCACATGCATCTTAGTCCAGGGTGTCATTCAGTGTCATTCAGTGTCATTCAAAAGTATAAATGTCCAGTTGCTCTGGGGGGGGGGGGGGGGGGGGGGGGACGACTTCCTAGTCCTTTCTTTGTCACTTATGTCCATAGTCAATAAAGCTTGGCTGTTTATTGATGAGTTCCCCAATTCCTTGTATTTTTGGTCTTCCCTCATTGTTGGCTTTTATTGAATGTCTTATATGGACAATTGTTGGATTTACCTGCTTACCCAGCAGTGTCTGACTTTGGTTCTTCCCCCTTTTTTTGTGATCATGGGCAGAACAGAAATAGTATCTTACAATGATATTGAAGAGGAATGAGTTGAAGTCTTCGAAGGCTCTGTGAAGTAGAGCAGGTTGTCCACGGACAGGTTTGATCCTGGAATGTGGAAAGACCATTTACCATTACCGACAAAGAAAGAAAAGAGGCGTAAAATAGCTGCAGACGGTGTAATCCCCTGGTAGCAGAGGCCACGTGGTTTTGGAATTGTAGTCTGGAGAGAGCTGGACTGAATGCAGAGGAAGATTAAAGCTCACCCAATCAAAATGTGGAAAAGAAAAGACAAGGGTCAGCAGGCAAGAACTAGAAAAACTCAAACAAATCTCAAAGGTACACAATCGCCACTGAACATGACGGAACAACCTGGCAAAGCTGGACTCACAGACCTGGTCTTTTATTTGAGGTCTGTCACAGGGCTAACACAGAGAGACAGACAACCATACTCACACTCGCACCTAAGGCCAATTTAGAATCACCAGTTAACTTAATGAGCATATGTTTGGACAGTGGGAGGAAACTGAGGTACCCAGGGAACCCATGCAAACACAGAGAGAACATACAAACTACACAGAAAAGCCTGAAGCCTCTTGCTGTGAGGCTAATGTTCACATCTCTGTGACGCCCTGGAACCCTGGCAATTGCACAGATATTTTCACAATGTTGATTGATCTATTTTTTGTGGGGTATATCTTTATTTGTTGGCTGGCTCACTGAGAAAACATGGAATAGTGTATGTGTAAGAAACATCAACCCATTATCGTTCATGCAATGACTATTTGCGTAATAATATTTTGCGTTACTGCCGTATTTAATTAGCATATAAGAATGCATGAACTTACGTCAGTTTTGAATGCACTAACATATTAAATGATTTAGATCATGTTTTATTATTTCCAGGGACATCATCTCAGCATACTAGACAAAAATGTAGGAAATCTTCAGAGCAGTCTGACATCTGAGCACTTTACTCTTAGGGGTTTCTTCTACCTGATCCTGTCCAATATGAGCATCAAACATTTCACATAAATGATTCCCTTTTGTTAAATAAACTGGTCAGAGTTCAAATATGTAGTGCTCTTGTAGGCAATCTTTATGTTTAGTATTGTTTGCATTAGCCAGTCTAGGTGAGTGAGTGCTTGTCTTTAGGAGCACACTTATTCATGCTGCCAGGCTATTATCAAGAACTGCTAGCTTCTACAGCCAGTAGTAAGGACTATGTTTAGCTTTTCATGACCTAGACTCATTGGATGTCTTTCTTTGTCATGGTTTTCACTCTTTATCAGTAAGTGAGACATCACTAGATAATTATTCTCAAAAACCAGACTTGGACCTGAACAGTAGATCTCCAATTATTTTTAGTCTTAACCTTTGCCATATGTAACCACACCTTAAATATAGTTAATTGGCCATTTATAAGCATAACCCATCCTATTATTGTAATTTCCTCTTTCTGTGGCTGCATTTAAAAAGAAATAGCACTGACACCCCATCGTGTCTCTAGACCTTGGAGGTCAGAGTGAAGGAATAAATATTAAATAAAACGTGTTTCCATAGAAAACAGTCAGATATTCCCCGGGGGGCCTAATGTGAGTGTGATGACCATGGCAGTGCAGCCAGTTCTGTCATTAACAGCGAATGACAATAACCCTTAATACTGTACCTGCTGTAGTTTGTGACCTATACATGTAATAAAAACACAAAAGTCATATCACAGTGTGATATTGAAATTCAGTGTTGAAGATAGGTTTACCCAAATACTAGCAACACTACACAATATATGTTTAGAAAAGATTCATATCTGTAATATCTGAGAACACTTAGGCCTTTGACTGAGGTAACACCACATCTGTCTTTGTCATGCTGTCATTCATGATTCCACTGGCCTCCGAGTTCTTACTACAGTCAAATAAAGGCCAAAAGATTGAAACTAAAAAAATACAATCTTTATGTTAAAAAAAGAAAAAATCAAAGATGTATAAAATAAGATACCTATCTCAAAACACAAAATCTCCAGCTGAAAAAAAAACACAAATATGAAAATATAAATAAAAATACATTTAAAAAAAAGAAAGAAAAAAGTATTTTATTCAGACAACTTCCCGAATCAAAATCATAGACTCATCTATTTGCAGCAGTACTGAGAGGTGTAAAAATGCCTCAACAGAGATGTTACTCTTTGTCAGTCTGGTTACAGTACTGAAAAGGAATCTGCGGTTGTTCTTGCTTTCTTCTATTAATGATGAATAATATGCTGTCCTAGCACTAGGCTGGACTTTTTTGTTTGTTGTTAAGCTGTTTTTCCAGGCTACGTCGTCTTAATCTAAATTAATGGCCAGCTTTCATGTCGTCTGCTCTCGAGAGCACACTTGTGATTTATGCCAAGAAGCTAGTCTCTGATTCGGGGCATTCTTTTTCAGGGGCAAATTGTATCGAGAGTGGTCTGCAATGTTGTAGTGTTATCAACACTTTTCTTTTGTTATTTTATTCTCCTGCTCTTATTTTATGTACCGCTCTGCGCCCTCCTAATTGCCCTTTGGAGATAAATAAAGTTTTTTCTGATTCAGATTCTGTTTCAAAATCATTTATACAAGAAACTTTTTGTCAGCCATTTTCTATTCCAGCCTCATGGCACTTAAATAACTGATAAAGAAATTACCTCATTAAATTAGTTCCTCCATATTCAGGTTGGTATTTACCACCATGACTATCTTTGCCGTGCAGTCTATGTGTAAATTCAAGATTATTTAGAAATGGTGTTATGGCAATACTAGCAAATGCCAATGCGGATGTCAGAATAAGATTTATGGTGTGAATAAATAATAAAAAAATGTTTTTCACTCTTATTAATCCCTCACAGAGAAATTTGTAAAGCGTCCTTCCATATTCAAGGAGAAACCCTCTGACTGGAGTAATGTGGTGGTGTGAAAAAGTGTTTGCACCCCTCCTGAATTTATTTATTTTTTTTTTGGGAAGTTTGTCAAAGTTAAATGTTTTACATCATCAAACACATGTTAACACAAACTGAAAGTACATAGTAATCTGTACAATTTGTGTAAATATCCCAGTAGATCTCTGCAACGCCCGTCCATAAAGGCCAGAGGGTAATTTCACCCAGGGCTCCATTCAAGCTAGAACTGCCACTGTTGGGCCTTGACGTGATCGTGATGGTATTTATGACATCTGACAGACAGATCATCATCCTGTGTAACATAGAATACAATACAGTGATTATTGTTACTAATTTCCATCTTCTCTCCATAGTTATTAGAAAGCACACACGGGGCCACAGGATCGGAATATTTTATTCTCGCTATGGATTTAATTAACTACTTTCAGGAAAACAACAACGAGGGCTAAATTCGCTAATTAGGATTATTAGCTACAGGTCAGTGACAGGCTTGAGTATAAAAAGGTCACAAGAGGCTGAAACGTTCACATCAGAAATGAAGATAGGGAACAGTGCTCTCCACTGAACATAGCATTAAAATATTTGGAAACTCAGGAGAAATCTCACACTGTACAAATCCAAAAACAATGCTGAATTCCCCTGACTGGCCTCTTGCTGGCACATGGAGAGCGGCTAACCTCCAATGTTGACATGTACAGGAATTGCTTAATCAGTTTGCTTCTTTTTGTTAAAGGAAGACGATGATATCGCAAACTGGTAAACTTGACCCAACAGTCAGATGATATCATTTGAATATTTGTATACTCATATGTTATAATTTGAACTTCTATGGTGTTTTATCACAATTCTCATAGAGTGCATTACTATCCCTATCTACCAAGGTATTTTGTCCTGAAAATCCAGATAATTTGTTTGTGTCCTAAGTTAGTAAGCTAAGTTCTGGCAAGTCAAACTGCTAGAAAATAGTTATAGGCTACATACAGGATGGGCTGTTGGTTGTCTGTACCAGTATGGCAGCTCTGTTGATGCTTGGCTATAGTGAAGCAATAGGATATCCATGTGCAGGCTTAGAAATTATTATTTTTGTTTATTTTTTCTTATAAATTCATATTATAATTTATTTTGGCAGTCACAGTGCAAAGTTATATTTTATAAGAGTCTTACTCTTCTGCAACTTTGTTGTTTGTAATTTAACAGAGGTCAGAGGTGTTGTAATATTCAAAACCAATGCATGTAAATTAAAAAAAGACAAAAGAAAAGACAGATTAAAAAGCAAAGGAAAAAGAGACAAGGATAGAGATGTGACGAAATAAGGTGAAGAGACTGAAGAAAGACAGGCGTTGAGCCTTTGAGCAAATTGGTTGTCTTGCATGTGGAGCTGTGCTGCATGGAGGGAGGCAGAAAGTGTCGGGTTGGTGGTTTATCCCAATCCCTCTGGAAATTACTTCTTCTTCCGGTTGACTGACTGAAATTACCCATGTACAGGGGGAAATCATCTCACTGAGCTCCCTTGATAATACTAAAGCCATCCGTTGAGAGATTTACTCTCATTTCTGTCTGCTGAGGGCTTCAGGCTGTCTCTCTGTGCTCCCTGGGTAAAACAAATTGAGTTGCAATGATAACTTTATGGTTAAAGATGTTTTTGTTTATGACATTAAGACAAACATGCTTTATCATGATACATCATCTGTATTCAGGTGAATGTTGCCAAAGTTTGAAGATCAAATTTGCAATAAGACTTGAAAGGTTCAGGAGGAACATAAAGACAGTACTTAGTAGGTCCTGATGGATGAAAATGCTTATCGATTTTTGCACTTTAACAAAATTGTCGTGTGGCAAGGTCACTGAGGGCTATGTAGAACAATTTATAGACAGCTAGATCTATGTGGTTGTATGCTTAGCTAATATTTTAGTGCCTTTAATGTCGTGTGTGCAAATAACCCACAGTACCATAAAGGCTATGTGAAACATCTGTTATTGTTAACTGGTACAACTAAATTTTGTAACTCGCTACTATGAATAGAACTTGGTAAGGACATAATGCAAAACTTTCCTAGTATGACAAGTGACTTTGTAGTTATACTGTGGTTGGGGTTTTATCATTTTCCAGCCTAACTAGACACATAGTACTGCTGACAATGTACAACCCAGCCCTGACATTGACCGGGTCTTAGGAGCATATCTCACTGAAAGGACAGAAAGCAGAAATGGAGGAATGGAGGTTGTGGTAATGAGTTAGATTACCTTGACAGTACAAAATATGTATTGGTTCTGAAGAAGTTCACAGTCTAATTGTAGCTGTAGGAATGAAAAAAACAATGACTGCATGAAGTATTGGCTATAATCATATATCTAAGATTTCAGATTCCTGAATTAAAGAATGTAAATATATTGTAGCTGTTACTGACCACAAGTTGATTCTGAATCTGAATGTTGCCTACATCTAATAAGCCGTCTTGAGGCAGTTTAAAAGCAGGACTGACGAAATGCTGATAATCTGTGGCAAGCTTTAGCCGAAGTGAGCGTGAGGAGTGTATACTGATTTGGAGAAGGAAGATGATGCTGATAGCCTGAAGCACATAAACTAGGGCTGTCAATAGATTAACATATTTAATCTTAATATCTATTTTAAATATAGCTGGAAGGGAGACTTTTCAAATTTCTATTTCTCTTATCAACAACTTAGGCACTACCTGCTCAGTTCATAAGTCAGTTCACATCTACAGTTTATGCAAATAACCTGTGAAGGTTCTCAGTCTTCCAGGTCATGGTAATCCAAAAGGCAACTCAACTTGGTTCTTATTGAGGGAACCATCTAACAGGGCTTTGGAGTTGAACGTTCTGTTTAAAAGTAAGCAGAAAAATATATTTTCCGATTGCTTTCTTTTTTGGGATTTGTTGTAATTTTGAGTTACAGGATCTAATTCTGCCCAATGCAGCATAAAATTATAGACTACAACTGCATTTCAGAGTGCTTTACACAATGTTACTGGTGAAAAATATAGTAGATGAGGATGCTTACACTCCATGTACAAGTATGAAAGTACAAGGATCACTGTCAACCAGCAAAAGGACCCTTGGTCTATAAGCTGACATGGTGACATTTGAAAGCTGTCTTCACAGTTTTGGAAAAACGAAAAAAGCAAAACAGTGCCACGAGTGAGGTTATATAGAATCATTAACTCACTTGTAAAGGATACAAGTGACATTTGGAAAATCTGGCCTGACTGCACCAAATGGCAGTCTGCTTACGTTAGATGATAATATCTTAATATGATCACATATGTCAGAAACCTGACATCTAGTTTGATCTTTGAAGCCAGGTAAATCAAATATGTTACACAAACTCTGGTTATGTTTTTATGACATCCAAGGCAAGTATGACTCGTAATATTTTACTCAGACATAAACAAAGTAATTGTCTAACTGCCTGTGTTTCAGCTTTTTTTTTTTTTTTTTGGATATACTATGACCTAGAGCTAGACTCCAACTCATCCAAAATGGTGCAGTAAGATTATTTACAGCAATTAGCAAGAGAGATCATATACACTCTGATTTTTAGCTCATTAGCATTCTATGCGATCCACATTTAAATTTAATCCTTCACCTATTCAAGGCCCTTAATGATCCAGCGCCGTCTGATCTTAAAGACCTCATAATACCATGTTTTCCTCACATGTCGCTCTTAAAGTCGAAGGGGAGCCAGAGCCTCCCTTTCAACCACGTCACTAGTTTCATTTAATTTATTTTTGTTTTCATATTAGTTATGATGTTAAAATCAAGTTTACAATATCTTTATTTTAACTGTATTTAGTTTAAATGTTCAACTATCTAAAGGCTAGATAGCCTTTAGCACTGTGGTTTACTCAAATACATTATCCTTGGATATGACGTTACCATATCATTTGTGACCATTTGAAAAGACTATTGATTCCGTTGGTGAATCAATTGTAATACATCCGAATGTGTTGCTGTGCATGTCATCCATCTTATCATCCTTTGAGATTCTCCTCTTCTGATTGCTTTGAGTTTGACTTTTCTCTGACTGGGTCCCCATGCGCAGTGACACCCTCCTGATTTTGTACCCAAACTGCTGTCTGAACTTTCCTTTTCTGCTCTGCCTCCATAACTATTGAATGAGACAGAAGAAAGTGGAAAAATATAAACACACTCATGTCACTGTGTTAGGAGGGGGCTTGTGGTCTTCTGTGGGTCTGAGTTGCTGTGTTTTTGTGTTTTGCTTGCTGCTTCAGATGTGCTGATTAGTGTTACTGCTGGGCGTACGCTCAGTCTAGACTACTAACTCCCGTGCTTCTCATCATCCCATCATGGTTGGAACAATATTTAAGGACTTTCAGCTCTCCCACTCATCCACCCACTTGAGCCATTCTCTGTGGTAGCTACTTTGGATGTACAATTACTCACGGCCTGCCTCCTCCTTTTTGCTATAATGTCTGAACACCTGGGTCCTGCGTCCGGGTCCTTTTCCAGAGTTTTGAGTAGTATACAACAGATGAGATGCAAATCCGAATGGGACTAGTATTAGGCAGGTATGTTAACATTTACACATGTACACATGTATGAAAAAGTGGCACAGAGTTAAGATAACAGAGAAAGTTTGCATTTATTACAAATTACCAGAGGACATGCACCAGCAGAATGTTTTAAAGAAATCAGACGTCACTAACAATCACAAAATGATTTACAACAGTAACTGAAACCTCTTCTAACTACCCATTAAATAGTTTTTCATAAATCAACACACACACACACACACACACACACACACACACAAGTGCAGGTGAGTGAAGCGTGGAGCATCATTTTATTTTAACAACCACGACTGTTATTTTATTCAATCATAATTTCCCTATTCAACAGCACACTCAGGGGAGCTTTTTCATGTACAGCTTCCTTGCTGGGTGTGAGCTGTCTGTGCCTAATTAAAAGGTGTTTGTAATTGGTGCTGAGGGCATACCAGCTGTGAGGCTAAGACACCGTGGAGCTGCTCTCTGCTGGGTGCACAGCCCTTAATTTGCAATTTACAACAAACTCTCTGTAAATAATAATATACTACAGTAAAAGCTACAATATCCCCCTTCCAAATACTCTACTTCTAAATGAAGTGAAGTACAGTGAACAAGAGAACAGAAGAATGTATAAGTTGAGTGACACAATCAAATGTTTAATTATTTCCCTCTCCCTCTCAGAAATTGATTCTTTTGTAATACAGTTATTAACATTGCATCGGATACTACTGTTTTTATCCAGTGTTCAAACTGAGTCTGAAACATGGCACAGATAAAAGCTGTTTTTATCTTTCAGCTCTTTGTTCAGCTGGAACTAGGGCTTGAGTGAAGGTGGAGAGAATCATGACATAACACATCAAAACCAAAAAATACTTACTTATATAGAAGAATAAAAAGTCTTTTTTACCCCATATCGTTTCTTTTTAATGGTGTAACTAATCTCAGAGAATTGCAACCCCTGCAGTGCCACTGAAAACCAATGTGACACAGTTCAGAGAGAAAGTTAGAACAGCTTAGCTGCATCAGTGTGCACATGCCTGAACTGTACAACCGACAGTCTTTAATTGTATTACCAACCTCCATCTGTTTGAGTACCAGTTAATCAGCTTTGTGGCAACATCTCAGATCTGTCAGATAGTGACATGAGAATGCATTTTCTATTCGACTCTCATTTAAAGTTTTCTAGCACACACTTGAAGGTTTTGTACCCAAACAGTGTGATAGTTCAACTTGCTAATCAACCCCTCCACTTTTACTTAAGCCCCAATTCCCCCTGAAGAAAAGCAGCTTCAAAACAAAATGCTGTGACCTCTACGCTTTACTCTGGATATGGTGTTCCTTTGTTCTTAAATTTCTTAAGCCCCTTTCATATTGGATATAAAAACAACCTGGCAATTGCCCCAGGATTTTATCGGCTCGGCTTCGATGTGGACAGGAATGCCATGTCGACCTGCTAATTTACGCGATTACGTTGATGTACCTGCCTGTCACATTCTAATTTTGTTGGTGGATGGCCTGACAGACTGTGTTATTGTAGAAGCTCCAGGGACATAAGCAGCTCAAAAACAGAGCAAAGTTTTGGTCTACTCCCGTAAGAGACCGATTTCTGAAGAGCAGAGATTTTTGTCCATTTTTTCAATCAGACAAATCATTGTTGTTGTTGTTGTTGTTACACGATCGTTAATGGAAGTGCGTAGGTGAATTAGCCCTATGTCATGCTCAGGAAATCGTACCGGGGAATCTTGATGTGAACTGCACATGCGTGGCTTTTTTATTGATCATGGCAACACACTAGAAAGACCGTGAGATCTGTGAGCTGCCCTGCATTCATGGAGAAGAGGAGATTCGGCACACTTAAATGTGTAATGAAGATGTGTCAACATAATGATGAGCTCTCACAGCAGGAGGTCAGACCTCAGGAGGTCAGGAGGACTGCTGGCTATGTGAAAGTGCACCAAAGACAGGTCAACCCACAATGCCAACACTGTATTTCCAATGTGAAAGGGGTATTACAGATGGGCAAGGCAACGTTGGGTGACAGTATTGAGGGGGCAAACGGAGGCCTCTAAACCTAAATATTAACAAGACCACGATGGTTCATGGTGACTGATCAATTGAACAAGCCCATCAACATTATGGGTATGGAGGTTGTAATTATCGAGCACTCTAAGGGTCATGAGTATATTCCTGAGTGAGGCTCAGGGTTCTGTGCTATGGAAACCCAAATCCCAAAACAATCTCACTGTTTTCCATTTTGAAGTTAGACTGTTGTTGCATTTCCAAATCTCCTTCCTTTTAACAGGAAGAAACCTTGAGCAGAACCCAGCTAATATGGAAAATCCTGTGTCAACCCATTACTTTTGATGTGAAAGTGATATTAAAGAGGGCGGCACACTGCCATGGCACTAATGCCTCACAGCAATAAAGTCTGGTTTTGAATCTGACTTTCTGTGTGGAGTTTGTATGTTCTCCCTATATCTGTGTGGGTTCTCTTCGGGTACTCCAGTTTTCTGCCACCATCCAAAGACATGCGCATCAGGTTAATTGGTGATTCTAAATTGGTTGTAATTATGAGTGTGAACGGTTGTCTGTCTCTCTGTTAGACTGCAATAGACTGGCAACTTGTCCAGGATGTACCCCGCCTCTTGCTCAATGACAGCTGGGATAGGCCCCAGCCCTCCCACGCCCTCCACTAGAAGAAAAGCTGTTGACATGATTAGTTTCTTAAAGAGTGCACTCTACGGCTTATTGGTGAGTGGTAAATTATCTTCAAGAAACACAAGTCCAATTGTATTTGTTTTTTGGATGAACCATGACCTGGATGACTGAGAGCCTTCACACCTAATGTGTAGTGTAGCTTGCATGCTAAACATACCAACAACACTAAAATAATAATCATAACAATAATTTTTCATAAAGGCTTTGGGAGAGCAGAAGAAATGTCTGACATCTGAATACATTTCTCAAGTGCGCTCTTTGAAGCAAACAGCATTGGTGCTGGAGCAAAACAGTCATTCCACTAACTTAGAAGAAGCCCAAATTGCCTAGAAAAATAGTTAGATGACAAATGACAAAAAAACAAACAAACAAACAAACAAAAGAATTAATGCCAGAGTTGCATATTATTCATCACTAACATTTCAGCACTGCTTCCAGGCTGAGTTACATCTTTGGTGAGTCATCTACTCCTTTATCTCCTATCAGAATGACTTCATTAGTGTCTTCAATAAATAAATTACAGCTATTAGAGAGAGAATTCAGGACATCCTTTCTACAATTGTCAAAGACCTTTCAATGGGTACATTGTCTTTAGAATTTATATTTGGACTGTTTCTCTGTTTACTTACTCCCATGGAAAGCGTCAATGAAATCAAAGGAACCACATTAAATTGGTTGGAATTTTGATTGTCATACAGGTTCCAATTTGCCCACATCAACTGTGATTCTTCCACTTATACAAACATTAGTCATGGAGTTCCACAAGGTACCGTGCTAGACACTATATAGGTAATAATTACCTATGCAGATAACCCCATCTTTATTTATGTATGAATCCAAATGAAGCAACCAACCAGCAAAGTCAAAGCATGCCTTGAAGTCTTCTGAACTTAAACCTTCCAAACTCAAACAAAAAAATAAGTGATTCATTCTATAATAATATAGCTATTCTCGATGACAATACATTTACTTCCAGTACCAATGTAAGTAGGGATGGGCATCAAGAACTGGGTCTTGAAAACAACTGGTTCCAACTGGTTAAATTCATCAATATCATTAGCCTTCATGCTTAACGATTCCCCCTATCGATTCCTTTCGTGCTGAATCTTTATGTCGAAGCATGTCACTCACGTCACGTCATACTTACGTGATGACAAGAAAGGCACAATGGCAGAGAGACTGAAACGGTTGAAAGTGTGGCTTCAAGGTAGTGTAAGGTAAGGTCAACGTGAAATTTATGCAGCACTGTAATTTCAAGCAAGGGCGGCAACACCAGTGGGAGTGAAGCTGGACCCTCTGACTTCAGTCAGAGACTTCAATGCTTCACAAGGTGAAAGCTATCCTGGACAATGAGTCAAAGCCACTCCATGACATGCTGGCCAGACACAGGAGTTCTTTCAGCACCAGACTTATCACACCACAATGCACCACAGAGCGTCACAGGAAATCATTCCTGCCAGTGGTCATTAACGTGTACAATTCCTCACTCTGAGGGTGCAGAACCCATATTATTTATAAACATATTGATACTGATAATGCAATAATCCATGTTCACCTCATCTCATATACCAGTTCACATTCCCTGTATACTAATGGACTCTGGTCTTACAATGTGCAATAATGTTTATGACTATAATTCATGTTTATAACTATACTGACCCTGAGATGACCCTGAGACATGTGCAATAACACATGCATAACATTATTTTCTTCCTTATATATTCTCACCATGTGCATTATTTTTTTTACTGTAGAGCAATAACTAGGAACACAGATTATATATTTCCTTCAATATATTTTTTTACATTCTCTTACTTATTTTTATTGTCTCTTACTTACTCTGATTGCTCTTTGTTCTTAACACTGGTACACTTTGGGTTGGAGCTGCTGTAATGAAAAGTAATTTCCCCCTGGGATCAATAAAGTAATTCTAATTCAGATTCTTTTGTTAGTAACTGATAAAGTAGTCAATAAAGAATCTGATTGATAAGCAGAACTAATAATGGCATTGGTATCTATAAAATGTTATCAAAGCCCATCCCTAACTGTACAGAACCTTGGGTTTATATTTGATCAATAATGAAAAAAAAATTAAATCAAATTAAAAATTAGGATCATCCTGTATAAATGAATGCTGAAACTAGTTTGCGCATTTCTTTGTTGTCTCAAAAAGTAGACCAGGAGCCTCTGTCCTTGAGGGCAACTTCAACTGGCCTTTGTGCGCTTTACAGGAGATAGGTCTCAGAGAGGGCTCCATGTGAAGGAGGCTGTTTAGGGTTTCCAGCTCAATCTAGAAGGCTGCCTCTTGTGAATCCAGGTTCTTGACTACTGTGGAGTAGCCTGTAAGCAATTTTAAAGGACGATCTTGAAGGACTTAACAGGCCCACTTCTGAAACCCATGCACTTCGCCTTCAGGTCAAACTGATCTGTGGATAACGCCTCAACCTCATCCTCCCACTCCAGAACTTATGCCAGGATCCTGTTTGTGAACTTCAGCTCAGCCTTAAACACAGTCGTTCCGTCACTACTACAGGACAAACTCTCCCAGCTGACCGTGCCTGGCCTGACTCCACCTACAGGTGGGTCACAGACTTCGTCTCGGACAGGAGGCAGCGTGTGAGGCTGGGAAAACACATGTCAGACTGCTGTACCAGCAGTACAGGTTCCCCTCAAGGCTGTGTACTTTTACCTCTGCTCTTCTCTCTACACACAGATTGCTGCACCACCAGTCACTAGTCTGTCAAGCTCCTGAAGTTTCCAGATGACACCACGCTTATCGTCTCATCTCTGATGGGGATGAGACCGTCTACAGGACAGAGATAGACTGGCTGGTGACTTGGTGTAGCTGTAACAACCTGGAGTTGAATGGAGATGATCATGGACTACAGAAACACAGCCCCACTCCATCATCCTATGTGACTCTACAGTCAACACTGTGGAGTCCTTCTGGGTTTGGTTCCTCAAAAGGGAGCTGAACATCAGTACCCTCATCAGGTCATCAAGACAATGATGGTTCCCTTCTACACTGCCATCAATGAGTCCATCCTCACCAACTCCATCACCACCTGGTAAGCTGCAGCCTCTGTTAAAGATAAGAGCAGACTGCAGTGTGTCATACGCTCTGCAGTCTGAAGTCTCTCAACGAGTGGCTGATCCCTCTCACTCTGGAAACAGACTTTAACTGACTCCCCTCTGACAGATGGGTGCGATCTATCGAGTGCAGGACACTTACATGGCTAACAGTTTTTATCCATCCACAGTGCCCCTGTTGAACCATACCAGGGCCCCCGTCATGAACACATCCCACCATCCACTGTAAATTATCCTTTTGTTGTATTGTACAGTGAATATGTTTTTTGTATATTTTGTTTATTTTAGTGTGTAAATGTTTGCAATTTATTTTATTTTGTCTTATTTTATATTTTTTATGCAACAAACATCATGGCAAATTCCTTGTACGTACAAATTTGGCAAAAAGTCTTTTCTGATTCTGATTCTGAAGCAGTTCCTGGGTACAATATATAAGCTGTCGCCTGCCTTTAGGACCCCTAGTCTGTAGTATGTATGTTGTGACTTTTGTTTAATTGTAACCACTATGATCCGGTTTCAGTGGCCAGGGCAATGGTTGCTAAAGTTTAGGCTGATAGGAGACCTCCCTATCCTATCCCTATCTCATCTATCCTAACCTCTACTCTTCCCTCTTTTAGCATCTATGCACCGATATGCTACTATGATATGTTTTAAACTTTCTTCCTCCTTCTCTCTAACCCCCAGATGAAATGAATCTGGCGCTCTCGTCTCCTACTTTGTTGTTTGTTGGCATTATGTAAATGTGTTACAAAGTGAGGTAGACGGAACAAAAGACTAAGCCGACAACTGAGCATTACTCAAAGTCCAAAAGAAGTGAGAGTACTGAACTTTTGGCTTTTTGCTTTACTCACCTTTTCACACTTAAAAGATGTCACAATTAAAAAACATATAAGAAAAATTTTTAACCTTGTGGTTCCCCTGAACATTGAGCAACATCCAAAATGGTTTCAAATTTCAAAATTCCCTTTCTTTTGTTGTTGCACAGTAAAATACATAAAATAATAAGAATTAAATAAGAATATTCTATATGGGACTCACACAAGTAAGGGAAATATGAACTGGTAGCAAAATATTTTCATTCCAAACTGAGCATGTTGAGGGCAATATTTGAGCTTCAGGATGCACATGTCAAGTAATTTGCAATTAGCATGATGATACACAGATACACAGATCGTGCCACTTTTTCACTTAATGGTACTATCGAAGAAAGAAATTCCAAGTAAAAACACTGTGGAAAAAAAAAACAAATTAAGAAATGACTGTGGAATGTCACATTTCATTTGGCAGTTTGCCAAAAGTTTGCTTTTTTTAAATATAGGCCACTCAATGCTACTTTAGAGATCTAATCTTATGGATAATATCGCATCATTGTGGTCAAAGGCAAGTCATAAGGGAACGTTCTTTTATTCATGTAGAGCAGCTTTGATGTTAGAATGTGCTTGGTAGCAGAATTTGTAATTCAGAAGTTTGTCTGTTCAAAAACACTTTCATCCTGTCTTCAAAAGTGTGAATCTAAGAAATGTTATAAAATGTTAACATGCTGGTTAAAGAAAGCAGTCTGTCCTACAAATAACAAAGACGGGATGCACCAGCTCACCTACAATACAGACAATACTTGTTGTTTCTAAGGAGTGACAGCAGTGATAAAAGATTTAAACTCTTCACTTTGTCCTTTTATCTTCTGAGATAAGACAAGCATCGATCTGTGTTTCTAATAAGTGCAGCATAATTGTGTATAACTGCAATAATTGAGAAAACATAGTTCCAATGATTCAATCTAGTGATCAAGTTCACTGTGGGATAAATTAAAGGATTATCTTATCATATACCTTCATATAAATTTCTCTCCGCTACACATAGAAACATTATGTGGTAATATATTAAGACATGAGAGCAAGTGAAAGTTTGTACAGGCATCCATTGTTATTTGTCTTCTATCTTGTTTATTTATTCTCCAAGGAAATAAATTCTCACTTGGTGTTGTCCTGACTGTCCCACTAGCAGCACTGTAAAGTATATTACAGTGTATTTTCTTTCTAGGTTGGAATTTTCTTGGAATAAAACATTCTGTATTAAAATATAAAAGATTTTAATATTATAATTAAATAAAAACTAATCTATTTTAATACCACATGTAAATAATAGATACCATTACAGATGTTCATTCCATATAAATGTTATTCTTTTTGTTGAATTGCTACATCATTTTTACCAGTGCATTATATGAATGTTAAATGAGTGACATACAAAGCACAGATAAAAAAGACTTATACTTCACATGTTAAACAGATATTTGCATATAGGTGGTGCAGGTTTAAAACACTTAAAATTTGTGCTGGAGTCAGACATTACAATGTGATGTAATCCTAGTTTGGATGTACTGCATCACAACTGATCACATGACACTACATCACTTTGCTAGACATCCAGATACACCTAATTCTGTTTCTCTAGCCTTGTTTTCTCATCTGTGCAAATCACCTAAGTATTTCTGTATGAGCTGTTGTGAGATTGGTTTCCTTATTGTATGCACACAGGCAGCACACATACACTTTATCTGAAGAAAATCCTCCACAGAGTTACATACATAATCCAATACAAACAAACTTTACAAACATTCTAACCATTCTATTGTACACACATTTTTTTTTATTCATGTTATCTTTGTTTCCTAGAAGAAGTGTTAATTTCAAACTAGCTTTGTCAGCTTGGTTATTACAGGGAGGGAATGCTATTACAGGGAATGAGGAGAGAGAGGAGGTGAGAGACCCATTTTTCTTCAGTGTGTCCTCTAGAGATAATAGGAGAAATTAAAGCAATTTCCAAGTAGCAGTGGGAGTGTTATTTTACCTTACCTGTGTCTGGACTTTCTACAACTTTGAGTTTTTGATGAGCTATTATAGAGTGTAACAAACTATGCAACAGCAGGTAGTTGTGGGCTACATAATGCTGATAAATTATGAATAAGAACATGAATCAGCAAGTGACACTGCTTGTATTCTTATCCATGATTTCCAAAACTAGAATCTTAAGCCAGTCGTTCATTCAACATGATTACATTTATTCATTCACAGAAAGATCTGTTGAAAGATGTACATTGCCTGTTTTACAATATATAGAGCTATGCCACAAGAGAACATGGACGGCATCATCATTATCATTATCAGCTAAAAGGTTCTCTCAATCCTTTAACATGTTCATGGGGGCAAAGTTCAAATGATTTTCATAAAGAATATGTAGACTATTTCACCAGATGGCACTTTCATTTCAATCAGAAAGCTCTAACTCAAAAGTCCTGAGTGCTGCTTGTCCAGCTAGAGCAGGAGGTATGATATGCTTTTGACTAACTGTTTAATCTAACCTCACAGATCATTCTAGCTACATCTGCATTTTAATGGACATTTAGGACCACAGTACGTCTGTGCCTGGCTTTGGGACTCTGAGGGATAACACACTCTGTCGGCACACAGACAAGGAAACACCATGCGACATGATCCATCCTGCTGTTGTTATGCAACTGGCCAAACAACCACATCACCATGGACACTGTTTTGCCAACTACTTTTGTATATTTGTTCATAATGCTAATTCTGTAAAATTTTTATTACACTGTTTATTCTGTTTTACTAGATAATACTTATTTGTATTATATCTAATCTTATTCTATTTTATCTTTCTTGTGGTTTTTAATAGTGTTTACTTTTAAGTGCAATTAAACTACTATGACAAAGTAATTTCCCTCGTGGATCATTAAAGTCTGTCTAAGTCGAAGTCTAACTTTTATGGACAGAGACTGGTCCATTCCTGGCACCACACCCACTGACTTGTCAATTTGACCCAGTTCATCAGCAGCCAGCTGTTTCTCCTCTCCACATTCACTATAGCTGCTTCTCTATATTTCACACTTGCTCACTCAGCCCAGCATCCCTATGCGGTCGCCTATCCTTCGTTGGATGTGGAAACACATACACATACACATATTAACACATTAAAACTGGTCACATTTACAAAGAAGTCCTCACATGTCATTGGTTATCACACCCAGGATGGTTGTAGACTCAGAAAGCAGCTGAGTTTCTTCGTGTTTATCGGCAGAAAAAGTGTGCCAAAGCAGATGTTAAGTCTACAGCTGTATCCTTTATGTGCTGCCTCAGCATCAAAGATGTTTGATGAAGAAATAATCTTCTGATTTACTGTGCTGGCATTATTAAAATCCGGAACTCAAACTAAACGCTGCAGACAGGAAAAGAAATATGAGGCTAAGATACTCACCAATAAGTCACTCTGTGTATTTAATCACAGGCAAATAGGTATTTGGCCAAAATGAACATAAGAGGCAAATTCTTTTTGCTTTGGGACGTTTCTGTATGACTACTTAATGTGTTACCAACGCAAAGCCGATCAGGGTTTCTGAACTCCAAAAAAACACTCCAAACGTTTCCAGATTGGCCACATTGACCAAAGGATGGTTCACTTTCTGTGTTTAATCTCTTTTCTGCATCTCCTCCCTTGTTTCTTGTCTCCCTCAATACTGTCGTAAGGACAAACAAGACTGACTAGGGAGGGATTTCATAAGTTGCAGATGGATGGTTTTATTCCCTGAAGAATTTCAAATGGATGTGACCTAACAGGTTTAGCAGACCTTGGAAATCCTGCAGGGAGCTCAGACAGACAAAGCAAGTGTCTGAATATAGTTCCATTTACTGTTGTCACTCTACTCCAGAGGATAGCATGCATGGAAAAGCACAATACGACAGAGTGACATTGTGAATGTGACTGGACCTGTCTTGTGTTTTCGTCATAACTTTAATTCCACAATTAACAGTTGAGGATCATCTAAAGAAAAGCCTCAAATAACAACTTCAGCTTGTAAAATGCACTCCCTGTCCTTTAACATTTACTTAAAGTGATTCTGTTAATCACCCCACAGTAATAGGCTGTACCTTTTGATTAGACTAAGACAGACTTTAATGATCTTTAATGATCGTTCATGATGCACTAATTGCACACACAGACAGTAGAAGTATAAAAACTGCCAACTGATTTGCTTTTGTCTGTGCAGCGCTGCTGTCAACACATATACCACAACATACCTTAGTGTGTGTGATGTGTGATGTGTCATGTGTGTGTCATGTTGTGTCATTTGTTCCAGTCAACCTCAGAGGAAATTCAGTTTACTGTCTGAACACAGACAAATAAGGCATTTGCTATGAGGAAACAACATGATTTGGTAAATAAATAAATAAATAAAACGAAAAGAAAACAACCTTATGTCTATTATTCTAGACTAATAGTCACTTTCATACCCTTCTAACCCTATACTCTTCTGTCCCTTCTACTTGAAGGGGCACAACATGACTGTGATGATAATGAGGTACTTGTGGGAGACAGTATGGGTGACTGTGGCTCAGTAGGTAAAGCAGTTAGCGGTCCGATCGCCAGAATGTGCCACTCAAGGGTCCTTGCGCAAAACACTGAACCTCTGTGACTAAAGGGCTATGAGTACCAATAAGTAGAAAAGCGCTATATAAAAGCACGACCATTTACCATTATCAATAGAAAATAGTTTGAATTACCGAGCTAACGAATGCTAACTAAGACGAATGCTAACATGAGAGAACCTGACTGCAGACATGATAGTGATGCAGTAAAGTCGTGTTTGGTCCAGTCTCCTCTGTTATTATTATTAACAAATATTGAACAAATATTGCATATATATTTATTGGAAGGATTTGTAAAAAAAAACATGTTATTTGTGCCTTTCCACTGTATTCGGGTTCGGCTCCACCCCTAATAGACTGATAGATATATAGATTTCACTTGTATTGAGATTTTGACTGGTTCAGCATTTTAGTGACAGAGAGTGGACCCGCATGCCAACCATCCACCTCTGAAAGACCAGGACATAAAAGCTCAAAAACTGGAGAATAAGGAGCTGAAAGAGCTCTGAAGAGTGTAGGATGGCGGTGTTGAAGGCCCAGGGAGAGACAGAAAAACAAGAGGATGGTGATCTCAGCTCGAAAGTTATTTTCCAGAGATTTTTGGAGGATGCAAGCAGTCTCTGAGGTGCACTCAGTTAAAGCCAGGTGGTTTCAGTTAAGTTCACAGCTGAGAAAGCACTCCATTTGGTTTCCTTTATACTTGTGTATCATATAACGAGTAGTATAACATGAGTTAAAACAGTCTGTAACGCAGATAATGTGTCTTTAAGCTCCTTCATGTAATCTGACCAAACCTTTGAACTAGAAATGTGTTATTTTTAACTATTTTTGGTATTCTCCTTAGACTTATTCTCATACACAGTATGATACATTAAAAGGTTGGCAGTCATGTAGAGATCAAATAGACCGACTTATAGTACACTAAAATAATAAAGTACACAGTAACCACATTAAAACAATGCACCAATTAATATTATTCACTACGGAGTGCCACAGGGCTCAATCCTTGGGCTGGTTTTGTTCATGCGTTAGAAACAATTTTTTCTTTTTTTTTCTTTAGGAAACATGGTGTTTCCTTCCACTGTTACCTGGCTGACAGACAAATCTACCTGCCTCTAAAACCAAACCATCCTGACCCTTGTTTACATGCATGGAAGATGTCAGAGCATGGCTCGCTTTAAACTTGAAAATTTTAACTAAAATTTTAACAACAGCAAAACTGAAGTTAGTCCCAGCAACACGTGTTTCCTCCTGGTGATCTAGGACCCTTTGAGCCTTCTATGAAGCCAACTTCTACCAATCTAGGGCTGAAAATTGACGGATAAATGGGGAATGGGGAAGTGATTGGGGAAGAGCGATTAGCTCAGGAGGCTGTCCAAAGTTAAATCTTTTCTATCATGTTGTGTTTTTTGACTACTGTAACACCTTGTATGCTGGTGTTAGCCATTAGTCTCCATCTCTCGATTACATTTAGTCTAGAATGCAGCTGCTCATCTACTAACCGGTTCACAGAAGAAATATCACAAAAGTTTGCTTTCCCATCTATCTCTCCGACCTGCTGGAACCCTCCTAGCTGTTTCTAAATCCAGGCTGAAGCACAGGGGAAACCGGGCTTTCACTGCTCCCTCTGCATGTTAGGCAAGCCCCGACTCTGCAGGTGTTTAAATCACATTTTCATTCTTGTTGAGGCACAGCCTGAATGATTGGTGTTTTTCCTGTGACACTGTATATGCTTTTAATTTTATAACTTGTGATTGTGAGTTGTTATCTGTATTGTACTTCCTTTTAAAGCACATTGGTCTCAACTCTGTTGTTTTAAATGTGCTGTATAAATACATTGGTATGGTACGGTAGGGTATGGCATAAAATGAGAGTCTCACACCAGGCCATTTAAAGCTTCAAAGACAAGAAATTATGTCTGAAAACTAATTCTAAAGCTAACTGGTTTTACAACTAACAGAGAAGGTCAGAGTACTGTGGTCTCTTTCACTGGAGCAAGCTAAAAGACAAGCAGCAGCATATTCAATTAACTGAAGCCCATAGATCTTAAGTGTCAAGTCTGAATTTGATGAATGCATGCTGAAATTGTTTCTGAGTTAAAGAAAGTGTCTGACCTTGCACATCAGTCTAATCTGTGGGAAGCAAGACTGCACGACGACTGTAGTGATTCAAAGAGAGGCATGAACCAGTCAGAGATTTTGGGTCCCATTAGTACCCAAGTCAGCACCTGTCAACAGACAAAGAAAAAACAATATAACCCTTAATTTCTAATTTTCTTGCAAATGTACTCAACTTCAGGAAAATTACATACATATGTTAAGTATATACAATATATATATACAGTATGTCTTTTTTTTTTAAATAAATTTTAGATGAAGAAAGATTCAGAAGGGGCACCCATCTAACCCTAACTGTTTATATATTTTAGTCTAGCATTTTAGCAAAGTGGGACAGGAAGCCAAGTCCAGTGCTGCAATCATCATCACAGTATCTATATATATATGTATATATATATATATATATATATTATATATATATATGATATATATATATATATATATATATTAATATATATATATATATGTATATATATATATATATATATACACACACAGCAGACCCTAACTTTGACAACACTACTCTGACTGCCTCACTGACAACGCAGGTAAGAACTGTGTGCCGTATACACATAATTTTTTTAGGGTTGAAATAAACCACACCAATAATAGTTTGCAGATTGTTTAATAAATTGTTGCATCCTGTTACAGGCAATTAGATGACAACAGTTCTAGTGGTTACTGGGGAACTCCCGGGTTACAGCTGTGTTTTGCAGTGTTTTCTGTTTACTCTTGGTGATATGAGGCTTTAAGTGTGCCCTTAGTAAACAATGGTACTTGTAGTTTACTTAAGTGTCATAATGAAATGAAAATGTGATTGAGATAACAGGGAGAAGCTCAATAGTAGGAGGTACATGAGCAAACCTTCTGATTTACTGCAGTGGTCCACTTTCCTGTTTTCTGAGCAGAGGTTAATTGACCATTTTTATATTTTTTGGATGATTATTTGTCTTTTAGAACACATACTTTAAGACTAGCAAAAGGATAAAAATGTTAGAGGTACAATAATAAAGCTTTTTGTGCTAATGCCGTGGTATTGTCGATTTATTCGTTTAAGTTTTAGAAACCTGCGAGATCAAGGGAAAAAATGTACGCTCGAGTGTCCTAGGGCAAGAATTCAGCCGTGAAAATATCCTTAATCTGATTCATAGTCAATGTCATCAGGGTGACTGACTGTATACTTCATACCTCTCAGCTTTTAATTAATTTTTTTTGGTTATAATTTAATTTAATTTAATTTCACGTTTAATCAAGTATTTTGCTTGGAGTCCTTCAGTGTTTGCTCCTGTGCGTGCCCTCCATTTGTGACTACTAAGTTGAGCTCCTCGACTTTGTGCTTTAAATCCAGAGGATTCCAGCAGATCAGCCCCGCAGCCAATCGTGAGCCTTGGCACACAAACAGGCTTTTACACTTGAAAGGCTGCAAATGGCCCTGTTTTGAATTTTAGAATTGCTCAGGATCAGAAGCTGTGATCAGTGCATGGGGCAAGGAAAAGAATGTGCGACAGTATAATCAAACTGTCTTCTGTGGATTCTCAAACTGATAGATAGCATGTGGTGAGGCTGGATAACAGGATGTCTGCTAAGACACTGTGAAAGTCCTCTAGGCAGCTATCTAAACCCAGAATTGTTGTAATTATTCACATATGACCGCAAATCTGCCCTGGACCACAGCGCAATTAAAGTTTGTAGATGATACAATAATCCTAGGCAAGAGTAATGAGAGAACATATCTATGGTGAGGTGAACAACCTGCTCCTTAAAACAAAAGGCTTATCCTTAACAGGAAAATTGCTGCTACACCTTTTGGTTAGTTATTAATGATGGTGCAATAAAGTATCTCTTCCTTCCTTTTCAGTGCAATGTTTACCTCCAATATCATAACTGAAGCTACCGCATCATTGAGAGTCATTAAATAAAACTATAATACAAATATGCTATTGCACAAGAATGTAAATGAAAGCTATCCAAATGGCACTGGCAATACTCTTCAGGATATGAAAACCTAGCATACCCCACTGTGAGTACAGTTAGTTTGACTCATTGTTATGGTTTAACATAAAAGAATGCATGCACTTTATCTAAACGATAAGAGTAACTTGTGCATTGTTCACTGCAGATTATGTGAACCTGGGACAGCGAGCTTAACCATACACAGACAAAAGCTTAGGATTTTGTTCCTGTCTTTCAGTGACACCTGCTTGACGGTGGGCAGATCAAGCAGGAAAACAGAAAAACTATCCAGCTGTTCAATGTGGGCCTTCTGGTCAGTTTCAGACGTACAAACTAAAGTTGAGTCATGCAGCAGTCAAGCTGGGACAAGCTCTGAAGTTGCTACCACACATTTTGGTTTGGACGTGTGACACTGTTTAGCTAAACCATTAGAGTCAAATGTGGTCAGCCTGTATAGCTAATATCAGTATGAACAACATGAATGACAAACCATCTCAATTTCACTGTCATAGTTTGCATATAAACCTGATGTGCTGATGAAAGATGTAGAAATGTAAAGATGAGAGTAGGTGGGGAGAGAAACAATGATCCTGGGTAAGGGTAACGTTTGAAGTTATGTAGTCGAGATGATTAGAGTTAGGGACTAAGAAAAGTCCTCCTTGGTTTCATTGCATTTTAGCATGAAAGTGAGATCTGGCTCTGGGTCATTTCAACAACAGGTGTTTTGGGCTTGATGTTAGTGGTGTGCAATCTGTGTAATTGACTAGTTAATTTACTGTGCAAGTTTATATGCTTCTGTAAAACTCAGAAGTTAGTTAGGAGCCTACACTAATCACTAAATTATAATTTTAATGTATTTTTATGAATTTAACTTTAGTATCAATGTTATAAATACAAATGTGAATATTATGTTTGTGTGGTGGTGGTAGGGGGCTTCTTCATTCTCACAATAGGACTGAATAATAACTAAGACTGAATAAACTGAATGTCAGGTTTGGACTGCGCTGTCTGAGCTGCCTCTTTTTCTTAAGGAAGATCACATCTCTTGAGAACTGTGGTAAGATGCTGCAGATGATCACAATATGGTGACAAGTGTGTACTTTAACAGTGCAGTCTGCTGGGGAGGAAGGAAAATTGTTGTAGATTTCTGGTGTATTAATCTGCCTCTGCAGCAAATATCACTGCACAGACACAGCTCCCCCCACATAGTGTGTTTAATGGCAAAAAAAGTTCAGGGAGTCTCTGAAGTTCTCAAGAGGGCGACCCGGAGGCGGACAGGACGTGGCAGATCAACCTGGGGGCCGACAGGATGTGGTGAGTCGCCCAGGAGGGCGACCTGGGGGCCGGGAAGACACGGCAAGCCGCTCCGGGGGACGGCCGAGAGGCCGGGTAGACGTGACAAGCTGCTCCGGGGGATAGCCGGGAGGCCAGGACGACGCAGCGAATTGCTCCAGGGGTCTGCCTGGAGGCTGGAAAGACGCAGCGACTGGCTCAGGATCAGAGGCGCGGACGACAGGAGCGGCAGCCTGCTCAGGAATGGAGACGTGGAGTGGAGCAATTGGCTCCCCAGGAACAGAGACGTGAACAGGAACAACAGGGGTGCTGCGAAGGTCCGGGACGCAGGCACGGGAGCCGGATAGGTGATCACTCTTGCGGTGGAGACAGGGGCTGAAGTGGCTGGAGGGGTGATCTCCCTTGCAGGGGAGACAGGGGCTGAAGCAGCGATCACCCTTGCACTGGAGACAGGGGCTGGCGCGGTCCTGGGGAGGCTGCAGGGGTGAAAAATCCAAGGAACTAGCCCTGAAGTCAGCGAGGTTGAAGTTCCACTCAAAAACAAAAACTCACGAGGCAGGGGACAGGGAAATTCACACAGATTGCTGGCTGGTGACATAAAACACCTCTCAGTCACAGAGAATCAGGAATTAGAAGGGCACAGGCAGAGCTTGTGGTCTAGGACAAAAGGCTGAAGTGTTTTACCAAGAGGCAGACAAAGTAGGTGAGCATGGGACAGGGTGGGTCAGAACCGTGAGGTCGGGCAGAAGAGTGCTGGAAAGCCTTGCATGGCAAAGCACAATCTGGCAAAGGAGTCAGTTTGGAGCTGGTGAGTATATAATGGGGATGACAGCAGGGGATGGGCTACAGGTGCAATGATTAGCTGAATGAGAGCAGGTGTGGTGAGGGCAGAATCAGTGGAAAAGTACTGAAGGGTGAGGGACAGTGGCAGACATGATTTAAAATGCGCCTATCAGCCACAACATTATGACAGGAGAAGTAAATATCATTCATCATCTTGTGACAATTCAATGTTCTGCTGCATTCATGTGGATGTTACTTAGACATGTAGCACCCACCTAGACCTGACCAGACACCCCCACTCCATAGCAATTGATGACAGCAGCCATCCCCAGCAGGATGCAGACTGACACACACACAGACAAACAAAACAGTTTAGGAACAACTCAAAAAACATGAAAAACAGATGTTGACCTGGTCTGCTTAAAGTGATATTTATGGATGGTCCGTCACCTAACAGACACTTTTCCTCTCCTTAACTTGACTGCATGTAGCACTTTGGAGCTGGGCGCTCTGTCAGTCAGTGACAGTAATAGTGGACAATACCTTCCATGTTGTTTACAATTTGCACATTTTGTGTTTTGATGTCCTTTTTGTTTTGTCCATGTTGCTCTCTGTGCCCAATAGGGAAGCCAAGTATCAGTGGGATGATCCACAGAGACCCCTCCCTTCAAACCATTAGAACCCAAAGACCCCCGCTAACAACACTGTGTAGCCAGACACCACAGGACACCCTGTCCATTCTCTGATGAATCACAACTGTTTTGGAGGCACAAGGGAGACCTACACAATATTAGGAAGGTGGTCATAATATGTCTGACTGGTGTATGCAGTATTGGCAGTGAATCAACTATTGCCACAGGCATTAAAATAATAGCAATTCAGCTAAGAAATAATTTATTGACAGTATTAAGTTTGCACAATTATAACGCAATTGCATTCATCAGCATTTCAGCTTTCAGTTAGGGAAATTAATTGTCCTTCTGCAGATGGTTTTTCTTACTGTGCATGTGTAGGATTCTGGCAGCAGTTAACCAGAGCCTGACTCCAAGTATCCATCTGCTTGTTGTTGGTTTGCCAGGTTGGAGCCCAGCCCATGGCTGCTTCCCCTCATTGAGTGGATGGTGCCGGCTGCCAGGTTGGAGTTGAGCCCAGACTGCAGTACCTGTGGACAGTATAATAGATCTGCTCTCCAGAGGCAGTTTGCATTCAGCCAGTCATGACTCTAACTCATAACTCTAGGCGGCATGTTGTTAATATTCTGTGTGTCATTTTAAAATATGTGACAGATCTGTATTTCTGCAGAATCACACAAATATTTCATTATTTGGCATGTCGCAGGCATCAGGCCAGGAATCAGATGTATGTGCAAAAGTGCAATAATGTATTTGAATGCATATGACCAAATCAGAAAACAATATTTAGCATAATTTTTACTGACTTCTGGGATATGGAAACCTGAAAATATGAATGTTTTTAAATTGTCTAGTTTTTATCTTAATCAAAGCGTTGCTTTTCATGTTTCACAATCATAAACAAATGATAATTTATTTGTATTCTTTATCAGACTCTCGTGTGACATGTATCTGCTATATCTTGTATTGATAGTAGTATCATCATCAGATTCTACATGTTTGCTCTAGTCAGATATATGTATCTATGACAGAATGTATGTTTATCTTGTTTCTCCTGCTCTTGTTTTCTCTCTATCTTCTCTGTTTCTACTCGGCTGGCCTTAGTCAGATGGGTCCCTCCACATGAGCTGTTTTCTGCTCAAGGTTTCTTCCTGTTAAAAGGACTACTCTGAGGGTTTCAGACTCTATTGACCGAATATACATACAATTTAACTGACACAAATATATACAGTGCACATGCTTCTTGTTATGGATCTGCTTTTTCCATCTATAGCAAAACTGTCACTTTTAACATGTGCAAGAATGGCTATCACCCTAGAGTGAAGGAGTGGCTGACTAAGCAGTTTCTCACATCGAAATGCAACAACAGTCTAACTTCAAAATGGGAAACAGTGAGATTGTTTCGGGGTTGCCCATCTCTAATACCACTTTCACATCAATGACATTACAATGACAGTCTGACAGGCCAATGACAGGCAATGACAAAATCAGATTCATCATACATCAACGTCATCGTGTAAATTAATGGTAGGCCAATGTGGCATTCCTGTTCACAATGAAGCTGAGCTGAATTGATAAAATCCAGAGACAATTGCTGAAAAACCTGGGTCGACCCGATGTGAAAGGGACTTGATATAACCCGCCCTCACAGAGTCATCAGTGAACTTTTGCCCTATAGAGTATATCAAGTCACATTATTAAAATGTTGCCCTCTCTGCTATTGAGCCTCCTCCTGGAAAGCGGTCCAACAACAGACTATCACCCTTTGTCATAAGGGTGTCAGTTAAACACTCTCCTTTATTGGTTTTTATTGTGGTCTGGTTAAAAGGTTAATTTGTTCTGGATCCTCAGCCTCAGTGGCTGTGTTTTTATGGACTGTGTAAGTTCCTCTTATCAGTGATACCCTCTCAATGCAGGCTATCTGTGTCACTCAAACACAGGTCTGATAACAGAATGTTCCAATGGCAGGTGTTAACTTTCCTGCTCTCTTTCTTATCTCTATTTGTTAATTAACCCAGTGAGGTGCCCTCAGCATTTCAGGAGATAAAACAACTGAAACTAAAAATAAAACAAATGAATAAGAAGAGAGAGAGAGCCCTCTTTGGTAACTGAGGAAGTTCTATAAATTGCTTTGCTTATCATCATCTGTTGACATTTGTTGTTCCGGTTTATATTCTGATGACTGTGCTGTTATAACTGTCTCTAGAACTAAGGAGTTATTAGGTGTGACTTTATTGTTCTCCTCCTCTTATCCACCAATAGTCCTCGTTTCACACAAGAAATTAATTATGACACGGAAGTTCACTTGACCTTCTCTGTTTTACAGTATCACTTTTGAGGATTTGACAACATACAGCCTGTAATACTTTGACCACTTTTGACTGTTAATTATTTCTCTTCTCAAATACGGTTTTAATTATTGTTTATTTCTCACTGCATTTTATTGAAACAATTTAACCATTTGTGTCTTTTTTATAGGTTACAACAGAGTTGCTGTCATCTTATCTTCCCCCAGTTGTGATCATTTTGCTGTAGACTTGCTGTGTACTTGGTTGCACCATCAATAAACAATACATTTATTATTTAAATGATCTCTAACTGAACTCTTATGAGATGTTGTCTTTGGACATAGTTGGTGGAGATATTGATAAGAAGTCAGAAAGGATCCAACCCCTATACAGTTGTCATGAATAGTGAAATAAACTATTGAGACCAAAGCCATTTTTTGTACCAGGCTGTAAATATAATATTGCTGTAAAGTTGGGCATTTTAACATGGAGGTGTATGGGGATTTCCCTTTTGCAGCCAGTCTCAAGTTGCTACGTGGTGAACTGCTTTTTGCCCTTCCGCATGGGCTTCATCACTCAGACCAGTAGGTTGCCGCTTGGTCCAAACTCCTTTTGCCGCTGGAAAATCCCAGGTTACTTCTGCACGCCATGTTGAATGTTAAAAAAAAGCAAAAGACGAAGTGAGTTCCCTGCTCTCGGAGGGTATCACCAGAAACGCACACCCATTGGTTGTTTGCAGCCATGTGTCTGCCGTGGTTATATGTGCGTGCCAGAATAAACAGGAAGTACTTGCTGTCTGGCTTGAAACAATATCAGTCAATGCCTGAAACGCACACAACATGGACACAAGTTTCCACAGAAGAGGAAGTCTTTCATGACAAAATATAAGAAAACACTAGTTTCTAAAACAACTATATTTGTGGCATAAGGAGGAGGGCTAGTATATGTAGAAGATGAATCTAAAGTTAGGATAGGAAAACATCCTCAAATTTATCTCAAATGGTCCTTTGGAACAGGGCTACAGCAGGACTGTAACTGGCAGTTACCTAATCACACTAACTCAGCGTACAGTGGCACATAGTAGTAAGGCAGTAGGGAATTTAAAATCCACTTGTGATGGGAGATAAAGCTCAGATAGGGACTGATGAGTATAAATGAAGCACAGAGGGACTTAAGACAATGAGAGGAAGAGGACAGAGGAAAGAAAGGACAGGAAAGGTCTGAAAGCTTGAAATATTTAGAAAACCATTTTCTGGAATGAATCTAAGTTTTGAAGTATGTCATCATGCTTTAGACACAAATCTTTGTATTTGAGTCTTGCTTCTCCAAAACAGCTGGTATTGTTCTCTCTCGCTCCCTCTCTCTCTCTCTCTCTCTCTCTCTCTCACTCACTCACTCACTCACTCACACACCTTCTACTATCTACTCTTTCCTCATGAATCCCCATAGAGGGAATAGGAAGGAAATACCTACAGAGAGGGTGGAAGCTTCTCTTCACGGGGCTTCTGCATAGGTTTTACTTCAGCAGCTTTCCTATGGTCTCTTTGTGAGGAATCCAGGGAGGCCATGCAGGTCCTTATTAAGTTGCTATGAGAGTTGTTATGCAATTGGACTGTATGTTCTGAATGAGAGGCCAGCTGTAAGGCTGTCAGTATCATCACCATCACGTCAAAGCAGAGGGAAGATATGAACTTGAAGTAACTCAAGAGCTGGCTGAGGCGTTACACCTCATAGAGAAAGACAGAATGGAAGAAAATTACACAAAACCATAAATAATACAACAGCATCCGTTTCAATGTTTACATTTACATAGAATGAACCTCTAGTCAGACTAGGTCAGACAGATGAACCCAAAGAAGTAGTAAAGGCAGGAGATCCATGAACAGTAGATGCGGGCAGGAAGGGCCTTGGATAAGTAAGAGAAATGTCTTTTTTGCATAAGCCACATGTTTTCAGCCAATAATATTCACTTATGTGCTTATATGCTCAAGTGGATTCATTAGAAGTTCAGTTTGCATTTCTCTCAACTGCTTTTAATTCCAACCTGGAATGCTTTAATTTGCTTGAGGCCCTTACAGCAATTGGGTTGCTTTTGGTCTGTGAACAAGCTTTGCACTCAAGTGCTGCTGTGAAAACCAAATTACCTAAAATGTGTACTTAAGATGAAAACTGTCCCTATGTGGACCTGCCAGGTTAGAAATAATGCAAATAACCAAAGTTGTATTTTTAAGTCTGTGTCCAAAAGAATCAGTTTCACTCCTAGGTAGTGTACATGAAATGTTAGACTATATAACTCTATGGGAGTATGTTCTTTCTAGTCCAACAAATATATATCTGCACAATCAGCAACAACCCTCTTTTCTTCACATTCAAATCCTGAGTCAACAGTGATTTTTTTAAATTTTTAATTAATGACAGTGAATGTATTTTCACTGAATCAACAACTAATAGCAACGTGGTTGTAAGGTTTAACGTTGTTTTCATATTACTTTGGACATGAGTTTTACAGTAAACACAAAAGAAATCTGGTTCTGTGCATCACATACACTGTCTTGTGCACTGCAAGTGTACATTCTGGAATTGTGGCTCCACATCAAAATTGTGAGGCATGGATTTAATCAAATTCAGCCCGCGTTGTAGCTTCACACAAGGAAAGTTGTTGTTGTTGTTTCTTGTTGAGATAGCCCTGAGATAATGCTGCTAATTTCATCACGATGCACTGTGCTACGCTACTGTACACCTGTGTATATAAATCAGTGTAGAAGGAAAGTAAGGATGCTTTCACATCTTGACTGATTCATACACTGAGCACTGAGATTAGACTTAGAGAGTTATATTTTGAGCACTCAGTTCTCCACCAGACACCTATTTGTTGTTGGCTGCTCCATCTCCCACAGTTACTCTTCTCTTTTACTATCATTATATTTGCCATCACCATATAAATGAGAAAACATTACTAGAATACATATATGTATTACCTTAGGCAGGGTCAGAGCTTTAGGGGGCACCCCCACCCCACATCCCCCAAACTTAAATAAAAGTCAATAAAGATAGGAAACCCTGAAAGAACATCATTCTATCCTTTGTCCCTCCTTTTGGACTGAACAGACCCTGCAGACTCTATCTATTCCGCTTCACCTTCAGAGAGGATAATCTGTCAATTACCTTTTCGTGCTTGATTCTAAATCACCTTCTTCTCAAAGGACATCAAAGCTAGGTGCTGGAGACTGCTTTGGTTCATGGTCCTTCTCAGCCAAGTATGTTTAGCTTATGGACAGTATTAGTCTTACACCTTGGTTTTAACATCAACAAATATGTCTACCAAAAGCTTAACAACACCATAACAGCTCCAATCTAAGCTGTGAGATGTTAGTGCTGAAGTCGGGCACTCTCTGTACCAGTCTGGTCAATGAAAAAATGTCTGGATGTCTTATTTGACCTGTTTCACGCTGAAAACGAGCCTGGGTTTAAAAGCATTCACTGGGAAGAGAAGGGAGTGGAAGTGCGGCTGTAAACGAGAAGGTGAGGGAGGAGGGGCAGCGCAGATTTTACATACCCCGCCTTTAACATTTACAACAGTATGAAGTTGTGATTTGAAATACGCTACTTTGTTTGTTTGTTTGTTTTTAATTCAACTCTTTCTTTAGGGGTGCTGTGACAAAGAGTTACAGTTAGAGTTAGACATGCCTATGCCTTTAGGTATGGAGGGATAAACAGAGTTAAACAATGTAATTCAACATAAAACCATGGTGATACACTGAGACAACTACATATGGGCAGGAATGTGTGAACAATAAATAATAAAAAAAAGAACATTTATTTGCAATATGCTTTTTTCATAAAAAAACATCTACCAAAGGAGTGATTGGGGAGTTTAAGAGAAGACAAGACATAATAAACCTTTATTTATTCCACAAATGGGAAATATAAATACACTGCCTGGCCAAAAGCAAAAACACCTGGATTTAACAAAGCAAATAGGTATGTGTCTCCTACTGGATAATTCATGGGTGATTATCTTTAAGCTGGCAGTTATTTAACCCCAACTAATGCAATGAGTAGCTTCTCATTTTATAAACAACCATGTGGAAAGACAAATCCTGTGGTCGTGGAAAATACATTTTACGTCTGAGAAGTCTGAGAAGGGTCAAATCACTGGCTGCATCAAGCAGAAGAAACATCTAAGGACATTGAAGTAGAAACTACTAAAATTGGTTTGAGAAGTGTCCAAAAACCTAACGATAGTGGGGAATACCTTAGTGGAAATACATCTTGTGGTGGTGTAAAGAAGAAGTTGGCAGATGGCTGGTCATTTATAAGGTCCCAGATGATTTGTGCAAAGCAAAGAAATGGCAAAAAAAAGAAAAAAAGATTGTTTTAATTTAACTTGGTTTACATTCTCAAGGTGTTTCAGAGTACATGGTTGAAGGTAAGGTAAGGCAAGGTAAGGTTGACATTATGCTGTCATAAAAACAGTGTTGAAGTGAACACTTACAATTGAACTGACCATGGGTTTATGTTAGTGACCTGTAGTAAATAAAATAAAAGGAGCAAATATGAACTTAAAGTGAAAGTAAAAAATCAAAAAACCTGCATTGGCACGTCATTTGGAGACATTTTATTCTCATGACTGTCAGGCGTGATTACATAACAGAACATTTTATCACCAGAGTATGCTGGAACCAAAGTACACCAAGCACAAATCATCATTTCTTGGACCATTAAAAAGTTCTTCCACCGACTGATGATGTTCTATCTGTCTCCAGTTACTCCTTATTCTTTGTTTTTCAGGAAATGCAATGGATGTCCTGAACATCATGTTTTGCCACTTGGCCTCTATAATGTATGAATCTCTTCTAAGAGTGAAAGTAGTAAATAATTACTGACCTCCACAGCTTCATGTCCTCAAACTGCTTCCCAGCAGCATGCAAAGCGTTGCCTATTTGCTTGGTATTTCTGAGCTCTGTAAAACATATTGCTGACTGTGAGACAATATCACAATGTCTTTGATTAATACCGAGTACAACACCATTTCATGAAATCGAAAATAGCAATCTTACTAGTGCCCCCAGTCAGAATGTCATACCCAGAGTATGTTGCAATTACAAATACAGTGATGCAACTCAATACATTACTGCAGCAGTGAAAAGTGCACCTTATTCAGTTTTTAAAAACAACAACAACAACAAAAACAAATATGTTTTATATTTTAATTTCTTCAAAATATCCACCTTTTGCTCAGATGACAGCTTTGCACACTTTTGGAATTCTAAATCAGCTTCATGAAATAGTCACCAGGACTACGTTTCCTTTAACAGGTGTGCCTTGTCAGGAGTGAATTTGTTAAATTTCATGCCACCTCAGTGTGTTTGACACTGTCAGTTGTTGTGCAGAGGAAGGGTTGGTACACAGTTCACTACAGTTAATAGCCCTATTCAGCAGCTGTTCAAATCCATTATATGGCAAGAACCAGTAGTCTAAGAAAAGAAAAAAAAGATTAGAGTCCACATAAATCCTTGGCAGACACATCTCAACATCATCTGTTCAGAAGAGACTGTGCGAAACAGGCCTTTATGGTTAACTTGCTGCAAAGAAGTCATTACTGAGGAAGAATAACACGAAGAAGAAGCCCAACAAAAAAATATGTTTGGTTCCCACCATGAAGCATGAAAGAAGAGGTGGGATGGTGTAGGGGTGTTTTGCTGGTGACACTGTTGGTAATTTATTCAAAATTCATGGTGACATTTTAGCACAAGTAGAGTTAATTATAGTTTTTGTAGAGTTAGATGTGTTATATATAACTCTCTGAAGACAAATAGTTAAACTGGAGTGTTGGTGAATAAACACATTTAACTCTTCTTTTCTATGACGAGTTCTGAACCTGGATATGACACCTAAGGTGTTAATTTATTAGCTCTGCCCATTCATTATACCCGTACCTGGACAGTCACCCTGAGAACTACCAACTGATTTTACTCATGAGAAAGCTTTGTCTGGTGAGTAAAAATGATTTGTATATAATTTGTATATAAAAGTGATTTGTTAATATTGACTGTGTGTGTGCCAAGTCATGACGCACAGAGATAAAACAGAGCTGTTCTTGGTTCTGGAGCAGCAGTAGAGAACCGGATGTTAAAATATTCTACTGGACCCCAGATGACATTGGGATTTATTTGCATACAGAGCGTGAAACTGAGATGAGATCAGGGGAAGCATTTGGAGACATATGTTAATGCCACGTCTGACCACACCTATAGATGATCATTGTAATGCAAGATCTTAATACAAAGGCCCTAGGGAGTGCATGACATTATGGAGGTCATGACCAAGTGGGGCTAAAATACCCAGACATGCACAGAGAGAACCTATTATTATAGCATAAAAATACTACAAGGGCCACTAATGGCCTTCCACTGGATTGGCTGGAGGCTACACTGTAAACAGGAGCTGGTGTCTTGAGGAGGCTGAGACCTCCACCTGCAGCCACAGTGGGCTGATCATCTGGCTGTTGGGTTGGACAGACCAGAGTCAGCGGAGGAGGTTGGACCTTCAGGCCAAACTCTGAAACTATTAGTGAGAAAGAGAAAAAGCTCTTATTTAAAAACTCCTGCTGGTGATTTGATGACATCATGATGACATCACCGAGAACGAGAACAAGTGTGGGTAACTGCCACTTGCAGGTATGTTTAAGTGTTTTGATTTTACAGGTTTTGAAACCAGCCAATGTTATCTGAACTGGACACAGCATGTTTGTTGTTGTTTGTCCTGACTGGGATTCGAACCTTTGAAACCTCCTGAGTGGTTTCATTTAAACCTCTAAAATCAAAACACCTGAACATGCCCGTAATGGGTATGGCCTCACAGAGTGGTTGGCATGGCAACTTGTAGTCATCATGATGTCACATCCTGTTTCCATAGTATCAAATAACTAATTGAAACAAAACTTATCAGAAAAAAAATATGCTTAAGTATGCATCAGTATTATGTTAGATACCTAAAACAAGTAAAACAATCCTTGATTTTTTTATGTGCATTTTAGTGTTTTAGTTTGGCCCAAGTTCGATCCACTATCATGGACGGTTACGGCACCTACACCCAGTGTTGCCACATTTACTTTTACACATTTAATCCAAATACGGATTCTTGATAACTCATTTAAAAAGTAACTTAGTTAGGACTGCCCAATCAACCTCTTCAATTCTCCCCCACCTACTGGTTTTGCACTGAAGTCCAGCTGTGTTGTGGGTGGTGGGGGGACCTCCTGACGTGCATTAGGTGCAGCTCTCTGCTTCACACCACCTGGTGGGACTTGCTCTGTTAGCTTCACTGTGTCGTGCTGCGACTCCAAATGTTTCTTTCAAATCGATGTTGTGTTTTGGAAGTTAGATAGGACTTGCCAGCACAGAGTGTACGGCGAGCCTTAATATTGTTTTTGTTAGCTGACCCAAAGTCAAAGTAGTGGCAGTATTTCCAGCTCAAATACGCATGCCACTCTCCTCCCTCCATTGTTGTTTATGTTTGTGTCGCAGCTGGTATTACGTGCGAGTTGTCCTCATGGTGGAAACATGATTTGACGTTTATGTAACGCGACTCCTGCAAATAGAAAGTAAAACTATAATATTTTAAATGGGGAAGAGAGTAACACACAGTGACTTGGATAAGTAACTTTAATCTGATTACTGGTTTGGAAATAGTAAAACATCAGATTACTTGTAACTGAAAAAAAAGTGGTCAACTGAAAAAGGTGAGTTACAGAGTAACACGTCACCAGCATCACTGCCTATACCTATACTGCACTACCCATACTGCAGCCAGACACCAGAGGGAGCTCTACTTGCTTCCACTTCACTTTAGCGGAAGTATTCTGTAGTCCATTTTGTACAGTATATGGCTTATACAGGATAAATTTTGTGACACAAGCGATATGATGGTAATTGTGCTTTTCGGTGCCTAATGGAATGAACATTAAGTCCACTCAAGTATCTGGTGCCAACTTTCAAGCTGACGCAGAACATTGGGTATAATGTCCTGTTAGCAGGCACCTGGATAATTTTGACACTGCGTACTGCTCCATAGTGGGAAGAAAAGTGGCTGATAACGAGCTCCACAGGAAGGCACCTAGGTCAGGATAGAGGCCAGACACTGCTGGAAGTAGTTATCAGACTAAACTGGAACATCTTTGACCTCAGCAGGGAGAGAAGATGACATTAGCTTTCTAGTTATGACATGTACTTCTACTTATTATATACTATTCTTTCCTCTGTATAATCTGTCTCCCTCTGCTTTTCTGCAATGTTAATGGAAAATAAGCAAATTTAGATGTTCACATACTTGTGTGGCCATGCACATGTATGTTTTTCTGCACTGAACAAACTCTCACGCTCTTTACTCTCATTACATTCAGTTAGCATTTACATATCTGGTGTGAACAAAAACGTTCTCAGTCGCTCCTTGCCACCTAGCGTTACCACAGCCTCTCTTTCCTCCAGAACATTATTTAGCTGTTTTGTTGCAGATTCTTGTCTAATTATCTGTCAGACAATCAGATATAGTTGATAGTTGGATCAGTTGGTACAGCCCATCTACAAAACATACACAGCAAATTGAGAAGAGCTGAATTCTTGGTGTTAAACTAGACCTATACTAGTAGAGTTAATTTTACTCTGGGTAGAGTTAATCCATTATAGTTAACTCTCAGTCGATAAATAGTTGTTGTCAAAAGGAAGTGTCACTAAATCAAACCTCTAGGTGTAAATTTTTAAATATAAACTCTGAACTTCTTACTCTAAAGTCAAGTGTTAAGTTAAGTTAGTGCTGAGTTCTGAGGAATGGGGCTATGGATGGGAGTGACCGGAGAAAGGCCTGACAATACAGATTTAGGTTGGGTGTTGTTGATGAAAGAGGGAGAGGTGTGAGCAAGCAACAAACACTGTGTCCTGATTAAATTGATGGAGTCTTTCTGCAATCTGTAACACGTAAAGGACGTGGTACGTGTAGAAGCCGGTGCCTCCGAACCTCAAGGCAAGGACCAGGATGATGGACATTTAGGCATCGAATTCTGCTCTGCGGTTCGGGAATAAAGTGCACAATACGTCTTGATAAAGCGAAAAAGCGAAAGCGAATTTGGTGGGTGTGATCTCTCTTGACTGTTGGGAATATTCTAACTTAAGAATTCCTGGGCCTTGGGGAGTGGAAAGCTCCCGAGTGTGGGTATTGCAATGGAGTGATGTTAGATGAGCTGAGCTAAGTCTACATAGTTACCTTGGAAGATTCGCTGTCACAAAGCAGAGGGGATAGTAGATGACCGTTGTGTTGAAATCGGGTGGGTGGCTGGAACTGCAGTTGCCAAGGTGAAATAGGTGGCTTTCGAAAAAGTCGGCTGAAGAAAAGTGGAGGATGGTTGGGGAAAGGGAGTTGGGTTAAGGATGGGGAGGGAGGATGAGAGGGATGGGCCTGTAGAAAATGGATTAGACTGATGAAATTGGTTTCTATGACAGCTGAAGGGAGGGAAGAGAGAGAGAGACGCTGGGAAGATGGGGTTTATGGGAAAGGGAAGAGATGAAGGATGAGAACAAGTTAAACAAGTGCATTTTAATTGATATGACCTGGCCCTGGAGCGGGATGGCTGGAGGACAGGGGTCCTGTCCTGATTCTGAGGGCTGCGTGGTGGCGTTGGCATGCACGTTAGTGGTGACATACTGGGAAAGCTCTGGTGGATCCAGGCCTCTATGGCAAGCCATTTTAACATTTAAAAGCCAGACTGGATGTGTGTTGCAGCTATCTGTAATTCCATTTTACATAGTCAAAAAAAGCATTTCAGATATCCGCAACTACATTCCTCCTGGGACAAATGACGTCACTTTTGCCATTCATGTGTATGGGGTTCACGTGGGTTCTCTCCGGGTACTCCGGCTTCCTCCCACCTCCAAAGACATGCTTGTTAGGCTAATTAGTGACTGTAAATTGACCCTAGGTGTGCGTGTGGTTGTATGTCTCAGTGTTAGCCCTGTGATAGGCTGGCGACTTGTCCAGGACGTACCCCGCCTCTCACCCGATGCCAGCTGGGATAGGCTCCAGCAACCCCCACGACCCTAGTGCAGGATTAAGTGATACAGAAGATGAGATGAGATGAGATTCTGACTAGTCATAATTCCACTTCAAGATATCTTTAATTCACCTCAGTTAAAGATATCTACATGCTCCTTTTCAGATATCTTCAATTAAGTTTTGACTAGGCGAAATGACGTTGTAGATATCTCAAACTGGAATTAGGAATAGTCTTAATTTAATTGTAGATATCCATTATCAAATTTTAGATATCTTGAACTGAAGTTTGATAATAGATATCTGAAGTTGGAGATATCTGTAACTTTCATTCTGCATAGTCAGAATATAATTACAGATATCTTGAATTATAGTTTTGACTAGGCAAAATGATGTTGCAGAAGGCCCCGCCTACCACTTCAGGCGGGAGCGGGTTTTTGATAAACATTGCACTTGTGGCGAGCAAGATGGCAGAGCAGCCAGAGCCAGAGGCCAATGTTTTTAGTCAAATATTCAACGCCACAGCCCATGCAAGGCAGGAGCTGGCAGGGAATAATGCAGAGAATTCATTACTGTCTGCAACAAGAGGACTATTTTGTCATCAACGGGGTAAGTTTTGCTAACATATCAGCATTGCTAATAGGGATGGGACAAAACCAACTTTACCAACTTAGAAGTATAAATCTATGCGTGTACAACGAGTTTCAGCACGTTTTTCGAAAGAAGTGCAACACTGCTGGAGCTGCAAAAGAGAGTCTCAGGTCAGTGCGTAAGTTTAAATGTAGTCCTTTGCAATCACAATAATATTACAGGGGAAAACTGCTTGAATAGTAGCCTGTTCATTTATTTCATAGGTGCAATCCCGCGGGGCAGAAGCACACTTGGCAGCAGCTTAATATGAAATATAAAAACATTGTTCAAACAGGTCACACAAGTAGCTATTTGACTGTGCAGTCGTTTTATCCCCAACATAATGCTGCTTTCACACACATGCATGTCTTCTCATCTATATCATGTTCTCTTAAATAATTAAGATTGTTTAAACTAACACAGACTTCTACTCAGCCAACAGAAAGAAGGCAGATGCCTGTAAAACGGGTGGTGGCCCAACACCGCCACCTCTAACGGAGGCAGAGGAGCCCTAAGCCACAATACTGGAAGGCCAGTAGCTGAGGGAATCTCTGGAGGGAGCTCATCCTCCGAGTCCACCACCCAAGACACAAGTGCCTTTATAACATGTAAAGGGCCTATAGATATCTTTTTCTTAAGCCTATTCATACAAATATTTATTCGTCTTTTACAGTATGTCTTTTTTTTTCTTTTGACCTAACAGATTCTGATGGTGCTATCTGCCTGGTGGAGCCCCCTCACGGCGCAACAGACCTTGTAACTGTAAGTCAGCAATACTCCAATGATTTTTACCAAATTGCAGTTTAAGTATACTGAAACATATCACTCATCTAGAATCAAGAGGATAAGAAAACGGTGTCTGTTGCCTTTACAGCGGGGCATCCAGAAAGGCCTGTAGATTTAACATCTTCGTATGTTACTGATGGTTCTCTTCCCATTCACATTTCTTAACATTCTAGTGGAATATAGAGTGACATTTAGCCTACACTGAAGTATTGACACATTCTCATCGTTTTTAACAGAGCATGGCTGGGCAGCAGCAGGAGGGTCCTTCAACTTCCACTGCACAGACTGACACAGTGAGATGGATGTTCAGTAAATACCAGAGATTCATTCTGTGGAATTCATCTGCAACTGTATAATTCAATGTCCTCCTTATGTATTCCCAGTTAACAGTAAAAGAGATTTATCGCATTCACCTGCTGACGAAAAAAAAAAAAAAGAAATGCTCTACTTGGACCGCCAGATTAGAAAGACAGATCTGGAAATTGAAATACTGGAGCACATGTTAGAGGTGAATTATGTTAAATATTGGAACCTTAACTGAACTAGCTCTTGTATTTGTAGGAATTAAAGAAGACCAAATTAAATTTCCTTTATTTATCTTTATTTGACTGCTGTGGTGGTGGTGGTAGTGGTGATGATGATGACTTAAACTCTGAAGTGATTATTACGTATGGTGTCTCTGCCTGCTCTCCCATCCTGGTTGGCTGGCAGGCAGGTGGATGGGGTCATCATCGGTGTCTTCAGTTTGTAGGGCAGGGTGTTGCTCTCCTCTGATGGTGGCGATAATATGAAGGACAACACATGTCACAATTATATCACAGGGGTCACCCCTGGAAACGGGCTTTCAACAGGCCTATGGTCATCTCCACCTGGGCTCTTGTCCTGCAGTGAGCTTGGTTGAAGTTCTGTTGGGGGCCTGGTTCAGGGTCAGGGTAAGGGGTCATCAGCCTGCTTTGGCGTGGGTAACCCCTGTCACCCAACAGAAGGCCATCAAACTCTCCTGTATTGTATAGTGGATACAGTACAGTGTATTAAAGGAGGGAGACAAGTGAATTATATTGTGCAAATCTTTAGACTGCTTACCACGTTGCAGTCCTGCTCAGGTTAGACTCGCTAAATTCTTGAGTCACGGACATACCCAGGCCACTTGGCCTCCACATTTGAAATTATGCATGCAGCACCATGATCTTGATGGTGCAGAGAATGACAGATGTTGGAACTATGATGCAGTCATTAACATTTTGAAACAATAGTCAATCTGCATGTACCTGCACATTTATGCTGTGAATGGACTTCCTATTCACATAATCGGCTTCACACCAGGAAATCCTAAAAGAAATGAAAATTACTAAAACAGTCTGAGGTTGTAGCACAATGGCATTAACAGAATATAATTTAAAATTTAACAGATCCCTACATCATTCACCTGCAATCCTGTGGAACTCCTCCTTGATGACTCTGACGGGTTTATGTCCAGGGAAAACGACGAATACGGGTAAAAATCGTTTCAGGGCGAGGCACACTTTTCTGACTGCCCTGCATACTGTTGCCTTGCTGAAGTGCTCTGCATCTCCGACACTGTATAAAAAACTTCCATTGGCAAAGAAACAGAATACCACACACAGTATCTGTTGGGATGTGAGAGCTTGGCTTCGGTTGGTAATGTTGGAAATGTACGGACGGATGAGGTTGTGTATATAAATGATGGACTGTGACGTGAAACGGTACCGCTCAAAAAGATAAGATGTGACAGTGTAGCAGTGAGTTTAGTGATATTGTGGTTTGTCTCATTTCTATGCATTTTATGTGTTGATTGCTGTGAAACTTAGTTACTGGGTAGCTTTATATTTTAAATTGAATTACAGATATCTACAACACATATCCAATCTGGCTTTTAAATGTTTAAATGGCTTGTCATATACATGTTCCTTTTCAGATATCTTAAATTAGGCACAATTACATTGTAGATATCTGTAACTGGAATTATGACTAGTCAAAATGACATTGTCACTTTCCTCATAAGTCACCTGTTTTATTCTGCATGGCTCGGGTAACCAGTTAGCTAGAGGTCAGCATATTCCTGCAACACAATACAAGAGGAATTAATGGACTTGGCATGCTTTCTGTGGAGGAAGAAGAATTGTCTAATTTGAATTGAAGGTAAGGGATCATTCTGCTGCTTTGAGAAGGATATAAATTTGTCACAGAGAGCTGCTGTGTAGGGCTCAGTTATGAAGAGGAATGTATGAGTGATACTGAATAGTAAACAGCAAGGATTATAAAAACACAAGTTAAGTTACAGCTTTTTTTTTTCGCATTATCTAGTGATGGACTTATCACTTACAGAGTGAACATATACCGATGATTGAACTAAACTGTTCTGGAACAGTTTCTAAGTCAAGATCAGTCAACTCAGATTTCATGGTTAGAATCAGGATTTGTTCAACTTAAGAAATTTTAGATCACTTCATTTCATAGTGGTTTTGGAAATATTTTTCTAGTTTTTGTTTCTTTATTCTTCGAGTCTATTTATTTTCTTTTTCAGCTTCAAAGGGTCAAAAATGTTCAGCTGTTATTAGGCTCTTTATGTCAGTGAGTGGAGAATTAAAACTGATAAGAGAGCAGTATTTCAGACTTGACTCAGAGGTAGTTTCAGGCAACACAGTGTAGTGTGTCATTGCCCCTACACAATGAGTCACCAATGCCACTGCAAGAGAAAACCCAGGTTGAAAAGTAAGAAACCTGTGGCTATTATAGGGAAAAGATTAAAGCTTGAGCAGGGCTGCAGCACTTGTAGAACTCAGACGTTTCAGAACACAGTGCTGTGCATAAGGATCAAAGGTGAGAAACCAGAGTCTGTTCCAGGACGTTGGTCTTGTATAGCTGCTGCATCATGCTTTGACTTATCAACACTCAGAACCAGTATGACAAAGTTTACATGACAGTTTAACTAATGATGTAAAGTTATCACACATGAATGTAAATAAATCGAAGAAATAATAATCACAAAACAAAAAGTTATGCAGAAGAGTACTTAGAGTGACATAGATGGTAAGCCAAACAATTAGATATTATGTTTGTAAGCCCGGTTCTCTGAGTGTATTTTTCCACTTACTGGCAAATATGGACACCTATGTACAGTCCCTGTACGTACTATAAGAAATATGTAGACAGACTCTTGTATGGCCAGCTTACTCATCACCTTTGATGTCCACTAACTGGCAACTATGGTTCTACAAGTCCTCAGTGGCAGTCCTCTGTTATCTGACCTCATATATGTAAAGGAATCAAGCAGACCGAGTTTGCAGGGAACAAATCCTCCTGTAGGGTTCAGCCTCCAGGCCCTTTCAGGACAATTTTAGGACAATTCAAAAAGAAAGGGTAAAAAAGAGATGAAATTATTAAACCATCATCATTTTGTAATATTACACTAAAATCTAGTCATAATAATATTGAGCAACCACTCCCATGATTCTGCATGAAATGGTTTGGTCCATTCAAAAAACAGTCTCAGTGACTATTTTGCCTTTGGTATCTCTGTTTTCTATGAAGTTTCTATGAAGTTATTTAGCCTTGCACATACATTTAAGTTTCTGTCTAGATATTAGCTGTCAATGGACATGGATGAATGTCAGCACATGTCCCCCTCTTTACATAGATTTGATATATCAAAAGAAGTAGTTATGAGACTCCATTTCTGAAAACATTCAACCACCTTGTTTTTCTGAAATTGCAAAATTATGCTTTTACTGCTCTGCTGCTTCCAGGTGTATGGCAATACAGTAACCATGGTAAGTTGATGAAAATCACACATTTTATGTTTGAATAGTAGTACTAAGTGATGACATATATGTTGATTTTGTGGAATTACAGCATGAAAAGGTACCATTTATGATCATACACCCTGTACATCTTGATTATGAGTGATTTTTGTCATTTAAGTTAAACACATGCAATAACAACACGTGTTTAACTTTTATTATCTGTTTGCTTAACTGTTTCACCCCAACTTCATTGAAACCTTACATTGAGTCTACATAAAAGACTGTTTGTACTTGTACACTGAGCATAACTGCTTCTTTCGCTATCACAAGCCTAATGGCCTCATGTCTATATTTGTACACGTGTAAACAATGTTGTCCATATATGGTCACTTGGTTGACCTTGATTTTCTATATGAAAATTAAAATTTAGAAAAATTTTACAACAGTAAAAAAAAAGTCTTGATATGTCAATTTTATTGATATTCCAATCTCAATTGAATGTTGTATTGAATTCAAATGAATGAATGGTACACAGACCAATCCTTCAGCCTTTACAATAAGGAGCAGGGGCGCAATGTGATTTTTTTTTCATGGGGCCTAAAATTTCCTGCACATCACCAAATATGTCTGCAAAAATAGCTTTTTGTTTCGTCTTGAATGAGTTTTAACTACATTAGATTCTAGCAATAATAAAGCTTGAGAAGAAGGTTGCTGCCACTACTCTTCAGCCTGTGTGTCAAGAAATGTAATGATTCATTGGAGTCTATGATGTCGGTGGTAGAGTCAAGGACCCTGCACAAACTGCAGCCATTATGAACAATGTCTACCACCCTCTACCTGACACCATAGTCTGGCACAGAAGCTCATTCAGTACCTTTGGCTGTCTTATAAAATCTGCCAAATTTCTAGATATGAGAGATGCACCACCCCAGGTTGATTAGTTGCCATCTCTAGTTATCTGACCAGCTTTTCTGATTACATAGGCTGTATTTTGCTGATGAGAAAGAGTGTGGTGTACCTTAAAACTTTGCTTCTTTATAAATAAAACATTGCAACGTTTTACGTCTAGCTGTATCATTTGTTATTTACTCTAGTAATATAACAGGTGATTTAACTGAAATAAAATTTGCGTTGCATGGGGCTAATTTTGTAGACGAAAACTGGGGATTGTGTATATCTGAGGTCACTGATAAGTGATGGTACTGGGAATCATTCAGTTTTGCTGAAGAGTTTCTGTTGCAGCTTTGTGGCAATGATTTAGCAGCCCTGGAGACACAGAACAATTGCGTATGTTATTTAAAGAGGGAGAGATAATTTGGAAGTAAAGAGCAAAATGCATTGACGAAATGAGAGCTTGTGAGAGTAACTCACTGTGTTTACATGCACGTGAAAAAAAATTAATTGCCTTAATCAGACTATAACAGGAGAACTTAAGTGCATGTAAACACGTTACTCGAATTAAAATCAGTTTTCATTATCCGATTGAGACACCCAGATAATGCAATTGGAATTCAGTTTTCTCCGGCATGTATACAGTCAGTGCATTTACATGCCGAGCATAATCGAGCTATGCTCAAAATTCGACTTTCTCACTACAGTCTTTGTCCCAGTTTACATGCAGCACAAGAAAATTGAATATTAAGGCCATAATTCATTTTTTTCACGCGCATGTAAACGCACTGAGTGAATTGCATTTTTCAATTGGATAACGCGTGAGCACATGCTCCACAACTGCTGTGCTGGCGTGTGACCCCGGAACAAAAATATCCAAGAAAGCCGGTCGCAGTAGAAGAAGAACCGTCTGAGGGATAGCGCATCTTACCTGCGCCAGAAGTGACGCGCACATCACGTACGAGATTAAAAAAAAATTGTATTATCCGTCTGGTTATAGTTTGAAACGCCGGTCAGCCGCCTGAACGACTCTTGTTTATTATATGACGTAATAGGTCAACCAGAAAGCAGGCCGTATTAACGTGGCATTAACCTGCTGAAAAGACACATATCGACACCTAGTGTGGGGGAGGAGGTAAATGCACTAATTGTTTTGGCAGCTGGCTACAATGAGAAACGACATCGTGGAGCCAGATAAAGGTAGGAGATTTTAAAAAAGGCACAGACTGCTAAAAATCCCCTCCATTGTGACACGACGACTCTTCTAGACTTTTTAGTTCTTCAGTGTATGTTCAACCACTTATCTTTTCAAAACATCCACAGGACAAGCATACAAAACTCAATTTTTAAACAGTTCATTAACGGAGACTGTTATGGAAGTGGACATCGCATTAGCGTTTGCATTGGTTTATGTAATGTGCTGACTGTGCTGCAGTGGCTGAGACTTTAACACTCTGGTGGAACGTGACGTCTCTGTGTCTAAATTTGACAGATTCAGAAATGTCCTGTGTGCAGCTCCAGACTTGAGGTTTAATTGTTGGATTAAGGGTACTTGAATCAGGATGGAAATACGCCTGAGAGCTGTAACTGAACAGAAACTATGTACTACTGTAATACTGCCCGCTCAACACAGAGACCAAGAGATGAAGCCTGGGACTAAGTGAAATAGAGACTCGTTATATAAGCCAGTTCTTTTTTCTTTTTAAATTAAATCAATCCACTGAACAATTCCCATGAAAGTATTTATATGAGCTGTAAATCAGATGAGGGGATAATGTGTCCTGTTTACATGCTGTGGAGTCAGTAATCAGAAATAATTACCGTGACCACGTTCAGCTCTGCAACACATCAAGCCTTCTCAAAAGAACCTGCACCTTTCCCTCCGGATCATTTCTGGCATGCTGGTTTATACTATTTCAGATAGCTGAAAGGAGCAAACAATGTGACCTCCTACCAAGAAATATAAAACACTTGCTCATTTGCTACTCTCAGTGCTTTGTGCTGTGAGATCATTTCCAGATGCTGCATTAAATTCTTATTTTCCACCACAGTTCTGATCACACATCAATGTGAAGTGATCACATTACTGTATATACAGTGGTGGAAAAAAGTTTAAAATAATAAACCATCGCATCATTTAAATTAATATTTAGTACTCAATCCATTAGCATTAGAGCTCTAATCCTGGCTGGCATGTTCCCTTTCACACTGTTGAGGGGTAGTCTTGTCCCATTCGTCTTGAATTACTACTTTTAATTCTTCCAAATTCTTTGGTTTGTGCTTTGAAACAGACCTTTTGATAATCCACCACAGATCAACGCTGTTCATGTCCAGGGATTGAGCTGGCCACTCTAAGACCTGGATACTACACTCCTGCAGCCAACTTCTACTGGCACTGGACACTAGTTTGGTTTGACCTCTGCTGTTGGAGCTCCTGTGATATCTGTGACTGACTAAAAGAAATTGTACATGCGTTAGTGAAATTTCCCCTTCCGTTAAAAAAAAAATTGGTGCTACCACTACATAAGTCTCAACTTTTATTGCATACTTCCAACCCAATCTGCCTGTATAAAAGTAGTGTAGTAGGGGGCTGACGTCCAGTGGCGCCATGTTTACTATATGTAAGACTCAAAAATTTGAGTTCTGCTGATTGACCAATTTACCAAACGACATTTAAACAAAAACCCGACAAAAACATGCCCAATGACACCACAAAGATAAGTGCTAGCGACAAGCTATCCAGATATCAGTTTAGAAATAGAGAGGGGGATGAAAAACCCTCTGAAACAACTTAAGCTAATAAGCCTGCTAAACTTGACTCAGCTAGTGCTAGCAACGTTACTGAAATCGCTGCTAATCGCATGGAGGAGATGATGCAGGCTTTCGCCCAGTCAAACCGAGGTTCCTGAAGGAAGCGAGGAGAGAGACATGGTGGCCTTCATTAAAAAGTTATTCCCGACGGTGCTGATTGATCTGCCGCTAACCGAGGATGACATCAAAATCGACCGACAGAGGGATTCGACAGCTATGAGTAGTTGTGAATAATCTACTGTTAGATGGGCTGAGTTAAGCTAAATGGTTCTACTACCCTCTTATTACAGTGGTGTTGTTGGGTTTTTAAGTTTATATTTCCATATATATTTATACTTTGCTGAATCCAGAATGTAGCAATAGCACATTATTTGGTTGTTTTGGTTTATGACATCAGCTGCAATTGACAATATGAGTGATTTACACTCAGCCATTATATGGCCACAGCAGTTTACCCGACGAAGTGGGACTGTCGCACAATGTGACATTATCTCGGAGGGATTCCGCCACCCTCCGCCCAGTTCCATACGGGGACTGGTCGCTACTGGAGATAGGCAGAGAAGTTAAGGACTTAGAAGTTAGTTTGTGTTGTTTGATTTTTGATGTTCATTACTGGAAATTGTTCGTAGCTTCTCTTTTGTTCTTTGTTTTTTCCTTGACATTTATAAGTTGACTACAGAACATTGTGACAGTGAGATTAAAATTAGTGTAATATGGATGGTTTGACGGTGGTCAGCTACAACATAAAGTGTCTGGGAAGTCCAATTAAAAGAAAGAAGATACTCAACCAACTTAAAGCTTTACACTGTTCAGTTGCAATGTTACAAGAGAGACATCTGTCTGAGGCAGAACACCTGAAATTAAGGAGGGACTGGGTGGAACAAATATACAGTGCATCTCATGAAGGAGAGAGGAAAGGAGAGGTTGTGATTTTACTCAGAAGCAATGTTTGTTTTTGTTTTTTTTTAACTGCGAAAACATACTAAAGGACAAGGAAGGCAGATACATTATAGATAGAAATAGATTTACTTGATTTTTTTCAATTATTCTTGAATTTATATGCACCAAATGAAGACTGTCCAATTTTTTTTTTTTTCCAAATTGAATGATGAGGGGAAGGGAAAGGTTGGGGGTGACTATAATTGAGTATTAAATTCAAGCATGGACCGACTACCTGCTGAAAAGGGACCTCGAACCAGAAAATCAGTTGCTGTTCTGGGAATGATGGCTGGATTAGGTCTGATTGATGTATGGCGCTATCATCACCCCAAAGACCGAGATTACACATATAGGTCCCAAGTTCATGGGAGTTATTCCAGATTAGATATGTTTCTTGTTTGAAAAGCTTATGTCCATAGAGTGATAGAGTGCATGATAGCACCCATAACTTTGTCAGATCATGGCCCCATTAAGATGAAAATAAATGTAGGTCAAGAAAAACAATTCAGATATTGGAGATTGAATGTCTCCATATTGAATGACCCCCTAATCCAACAGGAATTATGTGACAGGCTAAGAGAATATATTGACATAAATGATAGCGGAGATGTTACTCCATCTATTTTATGGGATGGGGCCAAAGCTGTTGTAAGGGGACATATAATTCAAATTATGTCAAGAATGAAAAAACAAAGAGAAGCCACTAGACTTGAACTAGAGACTGAAATTATGAGATTAGAAAAAGAACACAAAATATCAAGAAGAGAGAGTATATTAGACCTGTTAAAACAGGAGAGACAAAAATTAGATGATTTACTCACCTATAAAGCGGAGGGATTTGTGAAAAGAAAATATTATGAATTTGGAAATAAAGCAAGTAGATTATTGGGTTTTCAGCTACGGAAAGCTCAATCGAACCGTTTGGTAGCTAAAATTAAACACCCTGACACAAATAGAATTACTTCCCAACCGAAAATAATAGCAGAGACATTTGCTACATATTATAAAAAAATTATATGAAGATCAAGAATTAATAGGGAAGAAGGAAAAAAGTAACAGAATTTTTGGACTCGATTGAATTGAATAGATTATCACAGGTTAAGGCTGAGATGCTATCTTCTCCCATAACCGTACAGGAGATAACAGATAGTATTAGTAAGTTAAAGAACAGTAAATCCCTAGGTGTCGACGGAAACTCTGGGGACTACTATAAAGTTTTTGTTCATGAGCTAGCCCCAATTCTATGTCGAGTATATAATTATGCACTGGATGAAAGGGACCCCCCAAAAACCTGGTTAGAGGCAATTATCACGGTTATACACAAATACGAAAAGGACCCCACTCAATGTATGGGATATCGCCCTATAAGTTTGCTTTGTCAGGATTTAAAGATCCTGCCATCTATCCTGGCAAATAGAATACAAAGATACATTCGGAAATTAGTTAACCCAGATCAAATGGGGTTCATCACTGGACGACAGGGCACCAATAATGTTAGACAAGTTTTATATCTACAATCTATTGCTCCGGATAAAAAGACTCCATCAACGCTTCTCAGCTTAGATGCTGAGAAAGCATTTGATAGATGGGACTGGATATTTTTGGAGCAAACACTGGCCCACATGGGCTTTAATGAAATCTTTTTGAGTTGGATTAGGGTGTTTTATATGAATCTGCAGTCAAGAGTCCGCGTTAACGGCCACTGCTCTGATTTCTTCAATCTGGGACACGGGACAAGGCAGGGGGATGCACTGTCACCTGTTCTGTTCGCTCTTAGCATTGAGCCCTTTGCTGAATTGATTAGAAGTAACTCCCTTATACATAAAATAGCTTTATATGCAGACGATATATTATTATTCATTGAAAATCCCGTCCACTCAATCCCGGGTTCTCTTACAAAATCTTAATGATTATGGTCTAGTATCCGGTTATAAAGTTAATCCTAGTGCAAGTAATATCTTTATCTGCTCTAGTGTTTTTGAGCGAGCAGTCCCAGAAGAAATTTTAAATCAAAAATGTATGGGTGAAACACACCTTAAAAATATGGTGACAGTCCATGACAGTCAAAAAGAGAATTAGAGGGACAGCTGCTCTTTCAAGGGCTATGCAGATTGCTGGAAATCCAGATTCCCCCCACCCGTCAACAACAGATATCACTTTTAAGAGATGGGCAGGCAAAAACTAAGGGTTATTGACCCTTAGGCTTTGTGCGGTCACACCTAAGTGAAAAGAGTGGAAGTGAGTCATTTCAGGAGTTAAGGAGCACAAAACAACATGAACAGGAAAGTCCCCAACAGTTTCTTTATCGGATGATAGGACTAAAACTGAAAGTCATGTTCGCTTCCAGACAAGATAACATGGACATTGAGTATGCGCCCCGCACAGTTCAGAAAGTGTTTCTGCGAACAATTCATCAAGGTCTCCTCCCCAAGTACAGTGATATTCGTAATGAACTCAAGCCACTCCTCTCTGACTGTGCTGTATCAGATAAAGCACTGATACGACAGGTGAAAAGTATCCAGTGAAGAGAGTGAGCGCCAAACGGTACCACATGCTCACACTGCTCAAATTGAGACTGACCAGGACGCTGAAAAAACGACACTCTAAAACTGAGTGCAATGGTTGATACTCTGACTAAAGTAGTGGAAGCTCTCACAGCTATAAAGACTGCAGAACAACCCTGTCAGTGTGCTCACACCCAACCAAAGCCCAGACCGACAGCAAAGAAATATGGTTGCCCTAGTTGTGTCGAAAAAGATACAGACTCATGTAATCACTGTTTCATCTGTGGTAATGCAGGGCACCAGGCAGCAGGATGTCTTAAAAGGTGTAAAGTAAAGAGTCCAGGTCAGCCCTCCGCTGATGTACACGCCCTAAACAGCAACCGCCCATCTATCATAAAGGCAGACCTGCAGCCAGGACTAAAGACTCAGGTACAAACCACCTGTGTCAGTCCCTCACTCACGAGCCAAGAGACTGAAGCCCATTAGAGAGTGGCTCAGCTAGTGGGAAAGAAATGCAACATCAAATGCTACATCAATAACTATGCAATGGACTGTTTACTGGACACTGGTGCTCAAGTGAGTATCCTCGACCACCAGTGAGTAAAGACTTACCTTCCTGATCACAAGCTGCGTCCATTGGCTGAACTGCTGGGACAAAAGACTCTCAGTGTGCTCGTTGACAACGGTGAACCCTTGCCATATGATGGTTGGATGGGAGTGATAGTGAGTCTCCCAAACAACAGTGACCCAAACTTAGTGATACAAGTACCCTTCCTGGTGAGTAGCATGCCCTTAGACTGCCCACTGATTGGCTTCAATGTAGTCGAACAACTGATTCTGGAAACAAAAGCTGGTGCTGGTCTCATGCCCACTCTTGTGAGCCTCATTCGTGGTGCAATTAATCTGCAAGATGATAAAGCCACTACATTAGTCAACTTCATCCAGACAAAACTCACCAGTGATAGAGATGTAGATCAGAGTGTGTTTAAAGTGGGACTATATGACGTAGTTATTCCAGCTGCCCAGGTTAAGCTGAAGTGTAAAGTACTATCCACATACGACACATCAGTCACTCGTGCTCTTTGAACCCAGTGAGAACAATCCCCAGTTGCAACAGCTTGATGTTAGTGACAGGCTAATAGAGATTTGTCATGAAAAAGCCCCTTATGGCAAAGTCCCCATAGGCAACCATAAAAAACATGATGTAACTCTGTTTAGTAGAACTGTGTTAGGGAGCATTGAGTCAGTAGTTAAAATAGTGCAAACTGATGAGCTAAACCCAGCTACACCAAGCGTTACTAAGGTAGCTAATGCTGATGAGCGTCCCCAAACTCAGCAGGACAGGGGTAGAGAGAGGGTTAGTGTGGTGGAAAAATGGGACCCACCAGCTGACATTAGCCACCTTTGTGAGAATAAGCAGAAGATTGTGAAGGAGATGTTACGAGAGAAGTCAGGAGCATTCGCACAAGACGACAATGATATGGGGTGTATAACAAGCTTGGAGATGTCCATCATGGTCAACAACAATACTCCCATTCAGAAATCTTATACCGCCATCCCAAAGCCCCTTTATAGGGAGGTAAATGAGTATATTGAGGACCTTCTGGCAAAAGGGTGGATTGTGAAATCTAAATCCACTTACTCAGCACCTGTCGTGTGTGTGTGTGTAAGAAAGACGGAATGCTCAGACTCTGTAGTAACCAGCGCACTGTTCTAGATCGCCACCTCTTAACGAGAATCCAAGACCTCACAGACACTTTGGGTGGGTACAGTTGGTTTTCCATTTAAGATCAAGGGAAGGCGTATCACCAGGGGTTCATAGCTGAGGGATCACGCCACCTCACTGTGTTCATTACCCCATGGGGTCTATATGAGTGGGTGCGTATACCCTTCGGGTTGACCAATGCACCCGCTGCGTTTCAACGTAGCATGGACGAGATGCTTGCCCCTTTTCGTGATGAGTGTTATATCCCATATTTGGATGAAATCCTGTGTCATGCCCACACATTTGAGGAGCATGTGGAACAAATAGAAAGGTCCTGAGAGCCCTACAAGGTCACAGGGTCAAGCTCAGGCACACAAAATATGACCTGTTCAAACGAAAGGTCAGATATGTAGGTCGTTTGGTCTCGGCTGAGGGTGTGCACATTGATCCTAAGGACTTGGAGGCAGTGTATGCTTTGAGGAAGGAAAAACCGGTACTGTTGGAGATGTGAGGAGGATCAAACAATTAAATAATATTTTTTCCCTTCTTTAGAAATAATATCAAGAACATTTGCTAGGTCAGCATTAAATACAGACAAACTACAACTAGGGGGTCTAGAAACACATGCAATAATAGTCTGACAGGTTTCACTAATCAGAGCCTCAGCGGATGAGGTAAAATATTTTTCAATATCATATCTTTCTTTATAGACCAGGCAAGGGTTGAGGTATAAGGACACACACCCTCCCATTTGGTTTTCTCTACACCTGCATATATGGTTATAGTTGTTGATTTTATACAGGTCAGCAGTGTCTTTGGTTAACCAGGTTTCAGTTAATCCTATAATATCAAAAGAAAGGTTAGCCAAACAAAGTTGTAGGATATCATAGTTCTTTGGTAGACTGCAAACATTAATAAGAAGAAGGGAGCAGTCATGTGTTGCTTTTTGGAGTTTAATGTAGGATTTAAATTTGTTTATACTGTTATAGTCATATGTTCCAAGTGAATCATGTCTTAACTTAGCAAGACAGTTGTGTCAGGGTCATTATAATATAGAAAATTAGATGTCATTGAACCTTGTGATTCAATAATTGGTTGTTGGAATGAATTGGAGCAAAGGTCAATTGAAAAACCATTTGATTGAGGTTGATTGGGTAAATTGGGTAAAACTGCTGTCATGATATTAAATGAGAAAACAAAACTTAGTGCAAGTCGACATCACACATTGTGGGGACCCCACAACACAGCTTCACTCATGCTGCGTAGCTGCTGTCGTCAGTTGAGGTCTCCGTGGTTTTACAACCACTCTGTCGTAGCTTACGACAGCATAATTTCCTCTTCTTTTCCTCTTCTTCCTCTTCCTTTCTCTGGCTTTTTTCATTGCTGAGGATGAGGTTTGCTCTCTTCTCCCTCAAAAGGTCGGAGAAGTCCTCATTTACATAAATTGCAGTGTTCTTTAGGTGAACTCTCGCCTTGGCAAAAGTGAGTTCATAATCTTCATACCTTAGGGATTTCACCACAATTGGCCATCACATTCCCGGTGCGATAGGCTCTTTCAATCTCGATAGACTTTGGTTCAATCTTTAATTTGCAGATCAAAAATTCTCTGACATTCTGCTCAGTATCTGACCAAGTCTCATAAGTTTTGTCCTGTGACAGACCATCAATTATCACATTGTTGCTTCTACTCTGGTTGTCTAAATAGTCCATTTTAGACATGATGTCTTTATTCTCAGAGTTTAAGCTCTAAGAAGACAGAGACTGCAGATCTGATTCAAATGAATCAATTTTCTTCTCCATGCCTCTCAAGTCATCAGTTTGGGCTTGGGAGAATTGAAGGCTGGACTTGATCTCCTGAATTTCTTTCATTATTCCATCGATTCTGTTAGTTGTAGATTCCATAATCATCTTGACAAAAAACATTAAGTTTGCCTCTTGTCGGTTAAGCAATTCCATATAGAATGATTTTTGCTGTTCCACCATATCTCTCATTGTTTCCATAGAGACATGATCCTCATCATTAGAGTTATTTTTCCTGTTACTACTATGAAACATGTTTACCTTGTGGGACACTGAGGAGACCCTCAAAGGTCTTGATAACCCAGAATGTCTTTGTCGTTAGCTCAGGCACACCAGAAGGGGTAGGCCGGAGAAGCGTGTATCCACAAGATATCACGAGTTTTAACAGGCATCCATTGATTTTGAATATTTGACCATTTGACTTGACCTTGTAAGTCCGATGCAGTGAAAGATTAAAACACTGAGGTCTAAAAAAGTTCAAGTAATCTTAAAAAAAGTTTGAAGATCAGGAGCCCAGAAAGATCCAGTAGGTGTCTCCAAAAACATTCTTGTGTGCCTTTGACTCGATGAGTTGTGTTGGAATGGAAATCGCCTGGATATTCTGCTTCATTCATCTGTTGTTGGTAAAATAAAAAACCCATTATTGTGAGTTTAATCCAATCCATAGTGTTGATGGTGATAATTGATAGTCTAAAGCTTATTGATTTTGCACTCAAATCACAACGGATTGCTGCATTTAAATTTACAATGCCTAAAAGAATTCCGGTACCCCACAGGAGGGGGTTATCCTTGCCATACCTTGTCCAAAACTGAAATGATGATTTTATGTGTTTTTTGTTGTTTTTTTTGTATGAAAAGATAAGCCAATTTGGTGTGTTTTCTAATGATAAAATCAGAGTGTAGGTCTCTAATCCCACAATAGGACAGTACCCCCTTGCCCAGGGGTTAATTTGAGGCGGATCCTGCCAGAACAAGATCAGGCACCTCTTAATTTTGGCCTCCCTGTTTTCCGATACTTATTTGGACAGATCCAGGACCTCTCATAAAAAACAAACAAAAAAAAACAAAACAAAAAAGAACAAAAAACATATATAATATATACAAATGTTTAAAATAAAATAATTATTTGCATTTATTAATTTACAGAACAAATCCCAAGAATTTCAAATTGTTTATTAAGATTTAACATAATTTGAAAGAGTCGAGATCTGTTGACACACTGAAAAGCTGGGCCAACAAACCACAAAAAAAGGGAAAAAAGGGTTACCATTTCAACACAAAGATGTCCAAAAGACAGTTAAATTTACTGTCTTTTTTCAAGACAGAGAAGGAAGAGTTGCATGACTCTCCAAAAAGAGTGAGAAAGCACTCCACAAGCGGCGACAAGGGCAGCTGCAGCAGTCATGTTGATGATCAAAACCAGCTGCAGCAGGAGGCTAGTGCCACAACAGCTAGCCGGGGTCACAGACAGCTAGCCAAGCCGGGGCAGGAGGCTGGCACCATGGCAGCAGCTGGTCAAGTCCACCGCCAGCCGGAGCAGGAGTCAGCTACAGCGCTTCCAGTCAGCCAGGTGGACCACTAACAGCCGGAGCAAGAGACGGGAACCGCAGCATTAGCTAGCTCACAGCAGGAAGGAGAGCAGAGCGCATTGAGTGTAGAGTGTGAGATGTCCAGCAACAGCTTAGGGATAGGATGCAAAACTGTTTGGAAAGCAGCTCAGTTCAAAGTGAAGCAGACTTACTACCCCTGGCTTCTTATGGAAAATTCAGGTTTTGGCTGCACAACGTGTAAGGCGGTGGGGACTTTGGGGACAGAGAAAAAAGGGGGGATGAAACTCGCAAAAGAGTGGGTTTCATGCACAGTAACCTCTTCTGCTCCAGATATTAAAAAACAGCAATGCGCACTCATGCCTTTACCACAGTTCACCTAGCAGCAGCAAGCATTCTTGAGAAGGCAAAAGTGGACACTTTAGGACAGTCTATAATTAATAGTCAGTCTGAACAGATGGCCACTGCAGCTAGCTTATTTCGCACGGAGAACTTTACATTTCAGTGTTGCGTGTGTAAACATACAGAAACATATTTCTGAAGAAATGAAAAAAAGAAAAAATAGCACAGTGCACTCCCAAATTCAGTTTAATGCTGGATGAGACAACCAGTTTAAGCAAAAAGAGCTGCTTGATAATATACCTTAGGGCTCACTGATATATGGACAAGCCTACAAACATTTTTACTGAACTCTTAGAGCTAGATGATCTAACTGCTCAAGGTATTGTCCACAAACTATTGTCTGCTCTGGAGCGCCTACATTTGACACAGGATTTTCTCTCTGAAACCCTCATTGGAGTAACTTGTGGTGGTGCTTATGTTATGTTAGGGTGCAAAAGGGGAGTGGCGAGTCTGCACCAGGCCATTTTCCCCAGCATTACTGTGTGGCACTGCTCAGCCCACAGGCTTGAGCTTGCAGTCGTGGATGTAGTGAAAGAGATGGGCACTATCACTTTAAAATATTGACGGACAAGTTATACGCACTGTTTAGCCCATCTAACAAAAAAATTAATGGAGCTGAGAGAGTCTGCTGAGAGCTTGGATGTCCAGCTATGCAGAATAGGTCGTATTTTAGACACTAGATGGGTGGCATCGAATTTTAGAACTGTTAAAGCAGTGTGGAAGAACTACTCAGCACTTTACAAGCATTTCAAAACTGCATCAGAAGATCCCTCCTGTGATAGTGTCACAAAGCAAACATACGGTGGGCTTGCTATGCGCATATCTTTGCATGCATTTGTGAACAGCTTAGGCATGATGTGTGATGCATTGCAAGAATTATCCGAGCTCTCAGTTGAGCTTCCAAAACGAGACATTACCATCATTTCAGCACACAAGACAATTTGCTGGGAAATCAGGGTACTTGAAGCCATGTCGGATCGGCCAGGGTGCTACACTGAACTGAGCCAAAGTGGAATTGAGGAAAACTCTTTCCATGGCATCATGCTGAATGGAGGGAAATCATCCGACAAAACATTCCACCCCAAGCAGTTTTTCCTAACAGTGGCCAAGAACTTATCACAAGGAGGCTGGATGCCAGATAAATCTGGATATAACAAGTTCATTGAGGAGTTGAAGGTGCTTTACACGCAGTACTGGCCAAAGGACGCAGGTGCGCTGTATGGAGAGACTGAGGTTGAGTCACTGTGTCAGCGCTTCAACATTGCCAACCCGAGCGCAGTCATACGCCTACAGAAAGTACAGCGACTCAGATGGAAAAGACACCTCCGATGAGCTGATGGAGTTACTTGTTGTCAACAGCATTCCCATTGCAAGTGCTGAATGTGAGCACGGACTTTCTCAATTGAGCTTGATTCGCACTCCCAACTGTGCCTCTTTGCTCACATCCACCATATCGTTTTTACTCTTCATGAATCTTGTTGGACACCCCTGGCTAAATTCAATCCAGTCTCTTTCGTGAGGTCGTGGGTGGCCAAAGGACACAGAACTGCCAGACACACACAGTAAAACCCAAAAAAAAGAGGAGGAGGAGAATCCGGACATGCTAGTGATGCGGGGTGTTTTGGACAACTAAATATGGTGAGCATACTGTTCATTAATAGGCCACTGTGCCAGTCCTGAAATAATAACAATGGAAGATATGTGTGATATCTTAAAAGCTCTCTTTTTTCTTTTTTGTCTTTTTTTCTTTTAATACACATTAGAATTGCTGAGTGAATTAATTGCTGACTGTATACCGTAAGTCCCACCTGCGGTGATGTGGGCATTTGCTTGTGCTGTGCTGAGTATAGCCTAAAATAATTGTAAATGATCGTCATAACATTTATACCATGGATATAATTTGAAACTGAGGCTTGTAAGTCCCACAGTGTGGCAAGTGGGCATTTTCATGCTGTTTTCAGTACGTTTTCTGTATATGTTCCTTGCGTGAGCGCTTGTCGTGGTACGCTGCGTCAGACTGGCGTTCCTCAGACAGCTACTAGCCTGCCATAGGGAGTGCATGGATTGACTTCTGTCTCTTCCTTACCTGTGAAAACCAGGCATTTATCTTCTAAGACTCAGGTGTCTCAGGTGACTCATCTTGAGGGCTGTAACACGTGCTCTGTTTGGTATAAATTGTAAATGATGAATTATAACTTGATGTCTGACTGAGAAGAACAACTTCAGAGAAAGACTACCAGGCCTCTACACTGGAGACCAATATATCAGAAGTCCTTTGGTAACTTCACTTTCTGTAAGGATCAGAAACAGGCAATATTAACATTCACAGCTACCATACTATCATGCAGAAGTAAAAAAAAAAAAAAAAAAAAAAAAAAAACTTTTGTTGCTTCCAAATACAAAATATTTATGTTAATATTCCAGTAGTGAAAATGTGCACTACGTAGACAACTTAGTGGTCTTGCTGATTTAACAGGTGAACTCAAATGCAAACACAGAAGGATAAGACAGATAGTTGGGTGTATACCTCAGACTTTACAATTTCATCTGAAAAGAGTCTTACCAGTAGTAGTGAAAAAAACATAGTTTTCTCTTTGACAGTGTTTCTTGAATACAAGCTTCATCCTCTGGGGACCGTATGTGCCTAATTTCGTGTCAATTAGAGGGATATTCTCACTAAGGGCTGATGTTTTTGCAGGACAGTCGTAGAAAAGCATCCTCTGGTGGCTCTACCTCTCGAGGAGATAAAAAAAAATATTGTCAGCCTGAAAAAAAAATGACCAAATTACTGAAATCACATCATGCACCTACAACACTCGCCAGGAAATTGCTTTAAGCCTGTGGAGGAAATGAAGACTTCCTGTCCAGCAAGGTTGGTTTAGACCACCAGTGCTGAACCAGAAAAAACTCATTCATGCACGCTGTTATCAGAGCAGACCTCACTTGGATGAAGGGAAACACAAGCATTAGATTAACATTTTGCTCTCACAGACTCCTTGTCAGTAATCACGTGCAAATGGATAAATAAAAGCCGACGGGACGACGTAGGAAATATCCTGGAAGTGCTTCCTTCAGCCACTATTACCCATCTCTCCTCTGTTATTAATTTTGCCTTTTTTCCTCCCCATTTTTTAGCAACTACAATATTTAACTTCATACTGTATTCTGAGAGGACTGATATTGAGCCTCACAGTTCCTACTTTTGACAAATACGTATGTTTCAAGGGTTCAAACCCACAACTGTCTGGTCACAATTCAATATCGGTATCAGTCCAACAGATCTGAGTAAAAGGCATCCTTCACATCTCACCTCCTTATCAGAACCCGTCACCCCTCATCAGGTTGACCTCATTATATCCCAGAATAGTTTCGCAGGATGTCTCCCATGCAGCTGTATAATTGACAGGTACAGTTTCCTGGGATCACATACCAGAGAGCAGGGCTGATTAGCTTGCTAATTGTGAGTAATTCAGATTTACTGGTGACCATGCAAACTATTTTAGTTGACATCCAAGTGAAAGAACATAAACTACAGAGATGATGCATAACCTTCCCTTACTCCCCTTAGTTCTTTATATTCTGCCTCTGCTTACTGATGCGGGACAGTAATTCCCAGCAGTGGATCAAATAAAAAAAAAACTGAGCATCCAGCAGAGGTGGTACAGATGCTCACCTACCTACTGTCAGCAGTCTGAGGGCTACATATTTATATAAAAAATTCATATGACTGCTGGTTTGTAGAAATATATTGTAAATATATACTGGCTTAATGGACACCACAAAGAGGAGGAAGTAGGTTTCAGGGTGTTTAGCTGAACCTTCACCCAGCAGGTGTAGTTGATTGTTTTGTGTTTAAATGAAGCATCAAGTTTTCTAGGGTCAAATTTTAAGAAATTAGGTTTGTTTATGTAACTGCTGTGTGACCTCTGCGGCTCACACAACTATAGAATAATCAAATCTGGCCAGGGCTGATGAAGGGATGGTATCAAAAACTCGATTAATGCTAGAATGCTTTGCTTGAGGGTGCTACTTCAAATAGTATTGTTTTGAAATATTTATGGTGGGAGGTGAAAAACATCATTTTGTCAATACCTGGGTGCCTCTCACTCCGGTGAGGCCCTTATCTGAGTTTATGGTTCAGTCAGATGTCTTCTACATCTGTTCCTGGAGAACTAGGATCCACATACACTTACACACGGGAGAGAGACAAATGAGACCAATGAAGGGAAGAGTATGCAGACAAAAGACACAAGGCAAGACAGGTGAGGAGAGACATGCAGACAAGGGGACATACAAAACAGGTTTTAAAATCTTCTTGAAATCACTATAAATAATTTATTAAGAGGCAAGTACTTCAATAATTTAATAGCCATTTAGAAAATGGCTTGTAGGTACTATATACCTGAAAAAGAAGAGTAACTTTATTTTTCAAAACTTTAGTATAACACTTGCAACACATAACTTCCCAAACTTCAGTCTTTTTGTTTGCAGCTGTATTTTTTTTCATCAAGCAACATAAAACTTCATACATTGCTTGCATTATACATTACTGCACTCTAGGAGGATTTGTTTCTCCTTTGTTATGCTATCCACTATGTCAGTGCTTGTGCCAAAACTTTGATAACACTTTCTTTTTTAGTTTACTTCATGAGTCAGGCAGTGCTAAAACAAATCACAGCTTTTGAAGTCCTTGTTACGTCTAACCATACTGGTTGATGCTACTTTTGTATGTTTATTTGCTTGATTTTCCATCAGCTGGTCTTTTTCACAGTAGGCATTTTCACATATCAAGTATCCCACTTATTCCTTTTATGATTTACACCTTCATCTTTGCTACAATGTCAGAATGTCTAATGTGATAGGTACATGCATGTGTGTTCATGGATAGTGTGTATGTAATTGTGTATGGTTGTATATAGGTATGCGTATTTAATGTACATATAAATGCAAATATGTCTAAAAGGTCTTCTCAGCCAGGTTTCAGGCCTTTTGCCAGAGGAGCTCAAACAAAGAAAAAGGTAATTATTTGTATAATTCAGAAACCCTGAACAGAATGCCAGAATGGCGTGCACCCAAATCAAGAAACTGCAAATGGAATAAAGCGGAATTCGAAACCAATGACTATGTGTAGTCTTAATATCTGTAGATGGGTGTGAGTAAAAAATTACAACAAAATACTGACACTAGTGGTGGATGACTGCTGTGTCTGCCACAATGTGCATGATGGTGGTTACCTGTTTCTGTTGGCCTTCTGTAAGCTGTGGGTGCACAAGTCCTGAAAGAGTCAAAGAGGGAAATTACATACTAGTGAGCTCAAGAACTTTACACTGAAGGTCAGTAAGTATAACACTGAGCTTTATGTGGAATTCAAAAATCAACTAAATTGTATAATAACAATAATGATAATAAACTTTATTTATATAGCACCTTTCACAGGTAAAAGAAATCACAAAGTGTTTAACAGTAAAACACAAAATAAGAGCATATAAAATGAAACAATACAAAAGTAGAAGTAAAAAAATCAATAAAAAATTCATTAATGTTCATTAAGTGAATGAACAAAAAACAATAAATGGCTCAAGGGACAATAAAAAAATGAGATAAAAACAGTTTTTCAACCAAAAGCCTGTCTAAATAAAAATGTTTTCAGTTGTTTTGTAAACACATCACAGGAATATATGGATTTCATAGATAGTGGGAGAGTGTTCCATAGTTTGGGGGCAACAACTTGAAAAGCATGGTCACCTCTTGTTTTGTTGTGATTCTTTGGGACTGTAAGTAGATTATGGTCAGCTGACCTGAGAGCCCAAGTAGGTGTGTAGGGAAGGAGGTGGTCAGCAATATATTGGGGAGCTGGATCATGTAGAGCTCTAAAAGTTAAAACCAAAATTTTAAAATCAATGCCAAACTGAATGGGCAGCCTGTGTAAGGAAAAGATGAGTAGCTGCATTGTGTACAGTCTGGAGACCGTTAACAGAGGTTTGATTTAAACAGGTAAGAAGTATGTTGCAATAATCTAATCTCCATCTCCATCTCAGTTTTGGTTACCACAGATCTCAATTTTGCAATAATCCTCAAATGTAAAAAGCATGAGCTCAAGAGCTGACTGATATGTTTGTCCAAGGACAGGGACTGGTCAAAGATGACACAGGTTTCTAACATTGTGCTTAGAGTAGGGACTTAGAGAGCCCACTGATTTTCTTTTTTGTGTTCAATTGGAGGAAGTTGTCAGTCATCCAGATATTAATGGCATTCAGACATTCATTTAAAATAGAAAGTTGGTCAGTCTTATTAGGATTAAAAGAGCAGGAAAAGCTGTATATCATCAGCATAAAAAGGTATGAGATGCCACTGTGCTGTCTGTTGTCCGACCAAGAGGAAGCATATATAAAGAAAATAACAGGGGGCCCAGAACAGAACCCTGAGGCACACCACATGATAAAGGCACTGTGTTGGATGTAAACTGACCCACAGTAACAGAGAAACTCCTGTCAGTGAGGTAAGAAGAAAACCAGTCTAAAGTTGAACCAGAAATTCCCACCAACTGGTTTAGCCTGTTTAAAAGAGTGCGGTGATCAACCAAATTGAAAGCAGAGATCAAGCAAGATCAAGTAACATCAACAAACAAACTTTTCCCAGCATCAGCAGCCATCATATCATTCGTGACTTTAAGCAGAGCTGTTTCAATTGAATGAATTTTCCGACAACCAGAATGAAATACAAGCTTTTGAATACAGTCATGCAGGCTTTGAGTTTTCAAGACAGCCCTAAGTTGCTCTGCAGCAACTTTTGTAGCAGTTTGGACACAAAGGTCGGCTTGAATATATACCTGTAATTAATGGGAAGGGTGGGATCTAAATTTGTTTCTTCAGGAGAGGGTGAACAGTAGCATGTTTAAAATGGCTTGGCACAGACCCAGTTAGAAGAGGAAGATTGATGATGTCTAAAATAGCGGGACCAATTGAATAAAGAACATTTAAAAACAAAGATTTAATTTTTTGCACCAGTTTAAAAATATCCTCCAGGGAGACAGGAGTAAAGGAGTCCAGATACGGGGAGCATACAGGCCTTTCCCCCTCCCTCTTCTCCCTGTATCTGTGTGGGTTTTCTCTGGGTACTCCGGTTTCCTCCCACCTCCAAAGACATGCTCATTAGCTAATTGGTGACTCTAAATTGACCCTAGGTGTGAGTGTGAGTCCGAACGTTTTTTTTTTTTTCTGTGTGTTATGTGTCTATGTGTAAGCCCTGCCAGTGTATATAGACTGGCAACCTGTCCAGAGTGTACCCCGCCTCTTGCAGCTGACAGCTGGGATAGGCTCCAGCAACCCCCACAACCGTAGTGAGGATAAGCGGTAGTAGAAGATGAGATGAGATGAGTAAATATCACTGTGGTAGTTAGCTGTAGTGTTACAGGAGCTTTTCTACTGGTGAGCTATTTTATGTGTGTGTTACATTCTCAGTTTTCTCACTGCAGTTCAGTAGTTATTTAATCACTTGTCTTTCTAGAATGGAGGCAGTGCAAGGCTGGATTACAACCTGGTAAAGTGGTAATTCCAACAAAGAGGTCCAGACACTAAATTCCACCCCAAGCCACTCCAGATATTTTTGGCAGTGTTTATAGGTGAATTTCTTAAAACTTAGGGGTTAGGGGTTTAGGTTCCTCCGATCTTGACAGAGATTGTTAAGCCTATTATGGTGAGAGAATTGTGCCATGGGTTACCTCCTAAGGGAGATGTCGTCTGATGGCATATTGGCAGAGAGAGGCAGAGAGAGTGTGTGTACACACACACACACACACACACACACACACACACACACACACACAAACACACACATAATTCACATAGGCTTCTAGGCCTCTCTATGCCAATATATATGCCAGTATATATACGTGTGTGTGTATGTACACACACACACGTATATATATGTATATTTGTGTGTGAGTCCGTATGTACAGTATGTGTATGTAAATATGTATTTTGACAAAGGGGTGAGAGTTTACAAGCTATTCTTCAGTCCATTTCAAATATGTCATTCATTTCTTCTTTTCTGTTTTTTGTTTTGCTTCATCTGGTTTTCATTTTACAATGTGAATCATGTTTTATTATCATCATAATCTCACCTCAGTCTCACCTTTCTAATTAATAACCTTACTAATCTATATATAAAAAAATAGCAAAATGTAAAAAATGTACATAGTAGAGGATGAACACAAATTTTACATAGCTTTTGAACATACATCACTGCCACGTTGGTAGACGTCCCATCAGTCCCGTTTCCACATTGTCTGACTGCGACTCCAGAATAGACTGCGCCTCTTCCTTCTTCCGGTAATCCTCACTGTGGCACAATCCACCCACAGTATACCTGTGGCGTGACTTGATGGTCAAATGAGCCATTTGCTCTGTGCCATTCGCCTGTTTTCTCTTTGGGGCCAGAATTCTGTCTTTAATGTTTGGCACTGAAAAAAAACAAATCTTTGGCATTGACATATTTTTTTTGGTTATGACGAAGTCACCACTCATCAGCATTTCTGGGATCATATCGCTCATTACACACTATGTGACTTCCGTTTTGAGAGACAGAAGTGGAATTTAAAAGTCCAATATGCGAAACCACCTAACACACATAACAGCATGGCTTAAATTTAAGTCCTGAATGGACCTGCTTGCACTTCAGACCCCATATTTCTCTGTCTCTGTCTATACTCTACTATGTCCCAAGGTTAAGCAAGGTAACAACAGAAGCATCTCCTTGTCACATGTGAGTCACTGCATTTCCCTGTGAGGATGTGAACTGACGCCTGAGAAAGGAACATGAGTAATCAGGGATAAAGCTGTGAAGTGGGCTTTGATGGAATAGTTAAAAGGGAACCATGCAGATAAAAAAAAAAAAAACTCCTCCTCAGAGATTATCAACCTCTCTTTGATTTGCTCTCCAAAAAGCTAAATTTGATCCTGTTTAGCTGGAAAGAAGTGCGGTAAGAGGGCAGCACCCAGATGCCCATGTGCTGATACACAGCCAGCAAGCGTTGTCCAATGTAACTTTCTCTAATGGACTAAAATGGACAACACGGAATAAAAGAAATACAAAAAGAACCGGAGAAGTGAACTGTAAATTATGCTCTAAGCACAACAGGTTCTGCAGGTGTTACAACATGGCTTTCCATCAACTGAGGTTTTACTGGAGCCCTTTTAGCTAACTATAATTTCAGTTTGTCACCAACCTCAAAAAAATTTAAATTGTACTGTGCAATCTGTCTGTGTTGTTGAGTTTCTTTGTGTTTTATCTGGAGAATCAAAACTTGTCCAGGATGCTTGATAGTATTAACTGTTGAATTCATGAATATGGTGAATTCATTCCTAACTTACTTTCAAGCCTTTGCTGTTTTGCAGTTATCATAGTTCCAAAACAGGAAATACTGCAAAAAAGTGGTAAGAGAAGCAACTCTGGGAATGTAAAGCCTCCGTTCCACCATATGTGATGTCAGGAACATAATAGTCTATAATAGTGCATTTATTCTGAACAATTTCAGAACTCATGCTGGAGGTTAAAGGAAGTCATTTAAATCTCAACCGAGAATGTCTAAAATGTTGCATAAATTGGAAATGTTCCTGTGGTGCGGCTCAGAATTCACTCTGAGACAAAATGTTTAACAATTACCTGGGAAATAACAAGTGAAGCAAGGCAGGTCCCCTCTGGGCAGTTCACAGAAATATGACAAAACTACATAATTTATACACTGCCAGGGCAAAAAAAAGAGTCGCTATTAAAAAAAACAAAACAAAAAAAAAACACATGCTATAGTAGGAGACAACAAGGTGTGCATATAGAGAAGGAGATAACCTCCTATTCATATGGGACTAGTTTTATCTGGGACCTCTAGTAATTTGTAAAAATGTTGGGGGTCATCTGTGAGTCTCATGCAAATCGTCCATGTCCACACATTTTTGGAAGTGGAATATGTTTAAATGGAACAGGGAATAGCCATTATCAGAGATGAGCAGCTATTAAGAGAGCCGACGCTTTCTTCCAGTGTGTTACGTGACAGGCAGGGTCAGAGGGCAGAACTGTTTGTATATGTGTGCTTCCCTCCCAGGCTTTTCTCTCCCTTCCCCTTCTCTCTCTGCTCTCAGGTACCATCAGCCTAATTGACCTGCATCTGTGGACCGCAGCTGTCCAATCATCCAGGGCTCCCGTATGAAAGGGCCGTGCAGTGATCCTGACCGTGCCTTATTCTCTGCCTGACCTGCTGGCCCTGTGTGTGCCAACACTGAAACTCATTGAGTCAATTTTGTTGTTTAAAATTCAAGGTTTGTGGAGGGATAGGTAAGTATTCACATCACACACCAGGTTTTAGGGTTGGTGCCATGTTGGTATTTATTTTTGGTTAAGATCAGAGGCCTGTATTACAAAGCAGGATTACAGACTTAGCGAGGTAACTTCAGGGTTAACCGTGGGTTTCCGGTATCATGAAGTTGGATTCATTCTTATCGAGGTATGTTACCATGGTAACTTAATCTGAACGACTAACTTGCTTTGGGTCAGGGTAACTTTCAGGATTTATCTGAATGTGATAAAAGGCTCCACCCCAATCCAACCCACCAGCCAATCAACTGTTCGGGAAAGAATCACATGCCCTTTCATTGAAGGCCCGATTGAGGTTGGAGCCCAAATGAAGAGAAGAGCGTTACGGCGTGAACGCATCTTCCAGCAGATAACTACACAAAGAAGAGTATATTTCTGCCATTTGTCCCCACTTAAACTAAGCTTAAACACAACTCAAAATCAGGATAATTTCATTCAGGCCAACAACTTGATATATTAATATGATGTAATTATGGCATCAGCTTCCATCTTTATTGTAACCCATGTAACAGAAATCCAACTCCCCAGATGAAATTATGTTTTTGTGCTTGGTTTTTATCTGCTCCCACGTTCTTTTTACTCCAGAGGTGTTACATCTGGGGGAATGAGACTAATTGTCATACTTGTGCTTCATCTATGCAGCACAGTGATTGGTATTCATGGCTGTGTTAAATGTAAACTAATTGAGCCATTGATACAGGCCTCTGCTTTTATAGATGGAGTCAAGTTTGTTTTTGTTTGCGTTTTGTTTCCAGTTCAACTTCAGATTATGTCCAGTTTTATTTATTTTTTATCACTTTATTGGGCACACGCAGCTCATTCCACCCTGCTCCTAAATTGCGTTCCTGGGTTAGTTTTTTTCTGTTCAGTAAAACATTTTTCTTTTTGCTCACACAAACTCTGACTACATCTTTTGATTGTTGTGTTTGTTTTCTTTCCACTTTACCATCTAAGGAGTCCTAACACAGTGAAATGCGATTTTCATCTGGGATGCACTTTTTGACATTTACATAACACACTGCGGTGTGATCTGAGATATTTCTTCCTGACACACACATAAAGGACTCTGGGCTCCCTGCTGTTGAATCTGCAGAAGAACCCTCCGAGTACAAAAGCATCCACATTTCATGAGCTATAGGAAGCTATATAGTTTGGCCTTTTCAGAAAACCAGCAGGGGAGGAAGCAGGAGGGGATGTCTACTGAGGTTGACTGCACAGCTTTACCAAGTTGACCTCGTGTCCTCTGCAGTAAAGAGGTTTTCCTTTAGCTTCGTGTGTTCAATGGCTCAGAAGACTTTATGTTGACTCTACTCACCTGGAATCTCAGAGGATGTCCCTGCTAATGAAGGTGCTGTTAACAATTGTTAGTATGTGAATTAAGGAAATCAAAATTACTAATTAAACATTCCCTAAATGAGGGGACACTGAACCCCAACTCACTCCCAGTGCTAGTTTGTGGATATGTGAGAACTTGAATGAAAGAGTGACCAAATGTGACAGTGTGACTGTAAAGTGCTTTGAATAAGAATGGGTAGAAAAGTTCTCTGTGATTACAAGAGAAGAAGAAGAGCAGCTTTGAGAACAGAAGGTGACCCTGTATCTCTAACCACTACTCCACAGTTGTCCTTGAGCAGCATGCTATAAGACACAATGTTGACATTACATGGTGAGATTTAAACTCCTGAAAGTCAAAGTGCAGCACCTCAACTGCACTTTGAAATATCAGTAGAAAACCTGCACGGTACAATCAATTCTTTCACAAGAAAAAGTTCCCTCTCTTGCCAAAGTTGATGTTTGGGGTTTAAGGTTCTATTTCCTTTTTCATCAGCTCCGAACTTGTCAATGAGTTAACTTTTGGACCTTTTCTGTTCCACTGAGATATTAGGTGTTGTACTTTTTTTTTGTTATTCCATATCCTTTATCCTGTGCTGTTCAGTTAGTTTTTTTGTAGGTTTTGAACCAACCAATTAAAACATTTTTGTTTAATCTCATCCTTGCGCGTGTCCTGCCTTCCTATCACCTGATAGAGCTGACATCCCTTTCTGTGGGCTAGATCCCACAAGTCACCACCTGGAGGATAAGAGTCAAGGGAACCATCAAGCACCCTAATGATGTAGCTTAAGGTGTAATCAGATCTTCTAGTACTTCCTGACACTAGACTAGAAACACTACAATGGAACCAGGCATGAAACATGAAAGCCAAGTCTGTGAAGAGCAATTGCTTGAAATGTAAACATGCACATGCACTTAGAAAAGTGAGTCTTGCCAACACCTTCAGAGTTTGTTATAGACAAAGATAAAAGAGGAAGTGGCTCAAAAATACATATATTTCATTACTTCCGTTTTTGTTAAATTTGGTCTCATAGTATTGTACATGCAACAGTAATACGAACATACAAACTCAAGTAGACTGACTGTATTTCAAAATATATTGGCTGTTACAGCCATACTGTATAGGAAGTTGTGTTGTAATTGACAAAGATAGCTCTAAAACGCGAGTAGGTCATGATGACCGAGTGCATCATTTGTTATTTAAAGGCATTCAAAAATTATTTTTTACTATTGTAAGATGAAAACAGACTTGACACACATCAAGAAAACTGTTCAAAACGTTGTGTGTGTATATATGTATGTAGTATGTTATACATGTTCATGGAGATTAATAAATTCATTTCTTCCTCTACATTTAAAGACACATTCAGCAGACGTTAAATGAAATCAAAAATAGGCCTAAAGTGCAAGTGTAGAAAGGAGTTAACCTTCCCAAAAGTGTATGATAGAGGATACTGTGATGGCTACATTTTAGTTATTTTGTTTACAACAGCGCTGCGTTCCCCAGTGTTGAGAATGCAGCGCTGTTGAATGGTTTGATGTATAGGAGAGAAAGTTGACCATGGCAAGTCAGGAAAGAAACTTCTGAGTGGCTTTGTTGAATTCCTAAGGTCCCACTCTGCTACAGATGACCAGACACAGCAGGACAGAACAGACCAGAAAAAAAAAAAAACTGAGAGATCAGGCCTGAGAGAGCCAGACCTAAGAGTTGAACCGGCAGATAAATGTGATGCAATGGATGGAATGTCAAAGAAATGTGGAAAATTCTGGCCTGCTGTGGGTTTGAAAGATAGATAGTCGGAAAGTTTCTGTTTTGCTCTTTCATATGAGACTACAGCTACATTCAGCTTTCCAGTTACCGTTGTGGACTTGATGTTTTACTAGTATGAAAACATTCCCAGAAGCATCTTAAGCCACTACTTCAGTTAGATTAATTCCTTTCTCAGCAGTGCTGTTGAAAAGTATTTTTCTAAAAGAATTTTTGCATAAAAATAATTCAAAACAATGGAGGGATTTTCACACAAGGCCTGAAAAACAAGTGAACCAGAAATACTTCTGTACTCTGAATATTGATCATTTGACAAAGTGAACAAATATCAGAACCAACTCAAGAATTATTGAATTTATTTATATAATTTTATATTGTAGCAAGTCACACAATGAAGTCACACAGGAAGTTTTGGAGGATTCTATGAAGTTGTCTGTGTTGCAGTCTGTTACAGTATGTTTTTAGATTTACTTTTTTGAGTGCAGCTGTCTGTTTATAATTTATTATTTGTAACATGTCTTCCTAGTTGGTCATTAATTGACCTTGTAGTTGTAATTCTCTGTCACTAATGATAATTTGTTCCTGATAATGACATGAGAGGGGCGGCACAGTGGCTCGGTGGTGAGCACTGATGCCTCCCAGCGAGAAGGTTCGAGTCCAGCTGGGGCTTTTCTGGGTGGAGTTTGCATGTTCCCCTCTGCCTCCCACCTCCAAAGACATACTATTTAGGCTACTTGGTGACCCTAACTCAGTGTTTCTCAATACCGGTCCTCAGGACCCACTGCCCTGCATGTTTTCGATGTTTCCCTCCTCCACCACACCTGATTCAAATGATCAGCTCGTCATCGAGCTCTGAAGTGGCCTGATAAGGAGCCATTCATTTGAATCAGGTGTGGTGGAGGAGGGAAACATCGAAAACACGCAGGGCAGTGGGTCCCAAGGACTGGTATTGAGAAACACTGCCCTAAATTGACCGTAGGTGTGAGTGTGAATGGTTGTTTGTCTCTGTGTTAGGCCTGCGATAGGCTGGTGACCTGACAGACTACATTGTTTGTAAGAAATCTTTGGGCTAATGTCATTTCTACTGAACATTTTGATGAAAACCTGAATTATAAATTAACTTTGGATGACTTCTGACTACATTAAGGGCAAAATTTAACACAATATATAATAATCTACATAAACCACTGACAGGTGAAGTAAATAACATTGATCGTGTTGGGAAACTTTTGGACCTGGCATTCAGTCTGTCAGGCTGCGACATGAAACAAAACTCAGACGCAGAGAGAGATACAGCTGAAGCCAACTTTATTGATGAACAAAAAAATCACTCCTGACAGAGGAAAGCCAACTAGGCATAAGGCAAATAAAATTACATTTTGACACATATTTTTTTGTTTATTTATCAAATCTTTGCTTCTGTGAAGTTGAGCGGGCTTTATGCACCAAGAATTTCATTGTTGGTAATGGTACTGTATTGTTTCTGACAATAAAGAATCTTTAATCTCGAGTCATAGCCATGACACTCCTTGACGCCGGCAACAGCCGTCCCCAGCAGGATGCAGAAAGACATTTGTTGTGTTTCCATCACCCCTAGAAATACACAAAACCTAAATGTCGCAGTAAAAATCTGGTAATGGAAACTCCTACATTTTGAAAAACCTCTCAAATATCACTAAAACACTGAGGTTTTTCAGACGTATCAATAGTGTATCACAAAACTGTTTTTTACGCAGTTCCCCATCACTGGCATCACCGGAGATGACGCATGGGGTCATACGACCAGTTTGTTTAAAGTCCATCTTCCTCAACGTGTAGTCTTAATTTAAGAGAATTGTAGGATATAGCGAGACGAGACTTTACGAGAGTTACAGCTCATTTGTAAAACACCTTTCAATGGAAACGCATAGAAAGCGCAATTATACTTTATTGAATATTCAGAAATATAATTTTTATTTTGCAAAAAACTGTAATGGAAGCACAGCTACTGAAAGGTGGTTATAATGTTATGCCTGACCAGTATTTATCTATATGACCAGAGCTTAAAGTGTGGTAATGCTTCAAATTAGTTTTTTCATTTAATACAGGGAAGAGAAAATGCTCTAAAGGCCTGTAGCTCAGATTATTTATGTGAAGTCTAGTGAGGCGCGAGCAGAAAGGAGGTACAGCTGCACTCAGACAGACTTTGTATGAAAACACCCACTCTCTTCAAATTTCATAGCATCACTGACCTAGTGTTTATGCAATTTCGTTATGGCAGGCTGCGTTGGCTGAGCTCAAACTGACTGAGCCTGGATATTGTCTGCACTCTATCCCGAAAGAATAGACGCACTATAAATGTTCTTGTCCTGATATAGCTTAGACTGAAATATCAACAAGATAAGACAGAGTGAAATGAACCAGAGTGACTCCTACATTCAGGCTAGGGGAGAGAGCATTTTATCAACTCAACTATTACACTGTATATCTTCGAGGATTGATGAGACAATGAAATTGTATTATTTCAGATTCTCTAATTTAGTTCTAATGAGACTACTTGTGTAATCGCTCAGGAAATGGAACAGGTATGAATTTATTTCAGAAGGTGTTTCATGAAGGTCGACAGTAACAAAGTGTCTCTACATCATCTTGGCAGCTTGTTGAATGAAAAGTTTCTCTCTGTGCCTGGGACAGGTGTGGTTTGGCAGGGTGGCTCTAAATTTGAATATGAGCAGCTGTGCAAAAGGTTAATAAAGGACATGGCAAAAATCAAGAAATATCCAAAGCCTCGCCTGAGTTAAATGGGAAGACATATACTTTTCAGTTCACAGTGGGTAAACGATTTGTTCATAATTGCCAGAGGTCCATTTTCTAACTGTGAGAGAAGATAAAAGAGGAAACACAATTTAATTTATGTTTGTGCAGGAACCTTTTGGAGCAACTGAAGAAGGAACATTTTTTTTTGTTTGTTTTTGCAAAAGCAGCCTCTTAGATTATTGAATAATGGCTTCAGCTGGAAAACAAACAAACAAAAAAAAAAATGAATCACAGCTGCTGCCTCTCTCTTGTAATTAATGTAATGAGGGCAGAGTTCGGTTCGAGAGTCTTCAGTCTTCATATTAGCTTGAGTTTTTTTTTTTTTTTTTCAGGAATTTAGGCACAATGGTTATAGAGAATTACACACACACAGAACAAATATGGCTTTTGATTGGAGAGGAACCTGCATTTTACCAGTGTTGCATTGTGGCCTGTTTGTGCGTTTGGGTGATGTAAAATATCAACATAAACCACATTATAACCTCTGTACATGCAATTTAAAAAATACAATTCAGAATCATAATTCATAATTTTAGTAAAATCAAAATGTATAAGTGTGCAGACCCCTGAGCTAAGGACACTCTTTGATTTTGATAATAGCACTGTATTGTTTGGGCAAGCAGAAATTTGACTTGGGAAAAGTCTCCCACTCTTCTTTGCAAATGTGTTCCAGATGTGTCAAACAGTTGGGGTATGTCCTGTGCATAGCCCTACATTGGATTTTGTATTGGATTCAGGTCTGGACTAGGTCCTTCAAAAACATTAATCTTTCTGTTGCTGAAGCTGGATGTATGCTTTGGGTCATTGCTGTGCTAACAGATGAACATTATCTTCATTTTCAGTTTTCTAGGGGATGGAATAATATCATTAAAAGTATGAGAAAATGGAGAGCCCCAAGAACCTGTCAATTCTGACACAGAAATATCTGGTGTAACTCTTGTAATATATCTTCTCCTCTTGTTGATGCCACAGTGGACTGTATTATATATCAAATGCCCTGATCATTGTTTGTGTGATATCTTTTCACAGTGAGCCTATGGCTCTTATAGTAGCCTTCCACCAAGAAGATAAAGCACAAATAATTGCTTGAGAACAGAAAACACATCTATATGAAAAGTAGACATTTTGCCTGGATGGACTAGTCATGAAAGAAATGGATGGATTGTTCTGTTGCAGCTTGAGATGATAGACAGGCAAATGAATGTGTCATCTGGACCCCCATGCTTTAGTCACAAACAAGACACATATCTGAAGATAACACTAGTAGTAACTTATTTGGCGATCTTTAGGATTTTTATTTCAATAAATGTCTATGTTTATCCATTTGTGAATGAGGAAACACAATGGTGACCCACGGCCCACTGATAAAATCTTTGTTTGTATGCACCGCACTGTGCAGTGATAGTATAAAGTCAAGATGCACACGTTACAAGTCATACTGGTGTCTCTAAGTGTTTTTGATATAAATGACACACAGCTTTATTTACCTTGTATTTGATGTATATGTATGTAGTTGATGTATATTTATATACCTTTTATGCTGATGTATGCTAATGTTAAGGATGCATACAGCTTCTCTTCCCTCCCACCGCTGGGCAGGTCAGATCACAACCTGGTACACCTCGGACCGTCTTAAGCCGGTTTTCCATAGATGGCCTACTTCCAAACCGCCCCACTCCTCACTGCCCTACACCTCCCCAGCTTTTTTTAAATATCTTTTCCATTGCTTAGGAGTGACCCCCCCTCCCCCCGGTTTTACTGGCTTTAGCCACACCCACGCACAATGAATGTAATAAAACATAAAAACTTAGGAGGACTGTGCCAATGGATAAATGGATTTAAGGCAAGCTTCTCTACCGGTGCTCCCTGGTCTGTGGCCATATACGACGTCCATGTCCTCATACCATTTTGGGACCTTTCGATCAGCACCACTTGTATTGTTGTGCCTCTTGGCTGCCCGATAATTGGCCTTAAAATTTTTAAGCTTCTCCTTCATTTGTTTTACTGTCCTGATAAAGCCAAGTTTGGCCTCAGCCGCAATCCACTGGAAAACCTTGGCGTTCTGAGTCCTGCTGTATACTCTCTTCTCCCAATGAGGACAGAAAAGCCCTCAACTCCATGTTGGTCCAGAACGCCATTACTTTTCCAGTCATCATATAAAAAAATGTACCGACACAAGAGCAGAAAGTTGAAAGTGAGCAGCTTACTACTAGTCTATACCGTCTGTCTAGTCAAAACATCCGGCTTTGTACCTGGCGCTGCATCGTGATGATTTTTTTTCTGACCAGTGGTAAGCAGCATTCTACGTCACATTTTCGGCCCCCATTGTCAAATTTAAGATCAGACAGGCTAAGGAGGAATACAGGAAAAAGCTGGAATGGAAACTCCAGCACAACAACAACAGAGAGGTCTGGAGTGGGATGAAGAAGATCACTGGTCTCAGGCCAGCTGGCAATAGAGGAATGGAAAGCAGAGTGGAATGGGCCAACAAACTCAATCTTCTCTTAAACAGATTTGATTCCACTGCCCCCCCTTATTAACACCGCTATCAACCCTTCCACCAATACCTCTACTGTTTTGTCCACAACACCTTTTCCACTCTCTTTCTCTCCCCCTCCTTACAGCCTCTTATCTTCTAGGGGAGGACAGTCTTTCACCTCCAACCCCATCTACTGTGATCATAACTGCCAATGATGTTAGAAGACAGCTGGGGAAACTTCACTCTGGCAAGGCTACAGGCCGTGATGGGGTCAGCCCCAGGGTGCTCAAAACCTGTGCCACCCAGCTCTGGAAGACGTCCTGCCTACTTGTGCCGAATATGCTGCGGTGTCTTAGGACTACAGACCTGTGGCTCTGACCTCCCACATCATGAAGACCCGGGAGAGACTCATCTTGGAGCAACTCCGGCCTGTGGTCAAGCCACATTTGAACCCCCTCCAGTTCGCCTACCAGCCCCAACTTGGAGTTGAGGATGCCATCATCTTCCTGCTCAACCATGTCTACACCCACCTGGACAAGACTGCGAGTACTGTGAGAGTCATGTTCTTTGACTTCTCCAGTGCTTTTAACACCATCTGTCCAGCTCTTCTGGGTGAGAAGATGATAACGATGCAGGCTGGTCAGCAACACTGGGGCCCCATAGGGGACTGTCCTCTCTCCCTTTCTCTTCACCCTCTACACCACAGACTTCAACCACTGCACGGAGACCTGTCATCTCCAGAAGTTTTCTGATGACTCTGCAGTGGTTGGATGCATCAGCAAGGGTGACGAGGTTGAGTACAGGGCTGTTGTGGACAGCTTTGTCACATGGTGTGACACAGCTCAATGTGAAAAAGATGAAGGACATGGTGGTGGACCTGAGGAGGACCAAGGTCCTGTTTCCATCCAGGGGGTCAAAGTGGACCCAGCTGAGGATTATAAGTATCTGGGGGTTCTTCTGGGTGGGCAAAACAGGAGGGTCGGGTGGGTCAGAGGACTGCAGCACACTACTGTCCTGCAGCCTACCCTGACCCTGACTGATCCTGGGTGGACTCCCAAGGTGAGGTGCATTAAAAAGTTGGGTTGGGTGTATGTGGTGTACCTAGCTATGGCTGTAATAAATGACATAGTGTATGGTGGAGGGTGAGGTGAGTGCAATTTAGGAGGCAAGTGAGGGCCAAGTCCCCGGCGGCAGGGCCGAGGCACAGCAGCAGCCTGGAGGACCCACAGGCGAGGCAAGGGCCCCAGGGACTCAGGAAGTCCCCCAACCAGACCCTGTCCCCAGCCCAGCACAGCAACCAGGATGCGGCAGACCCCCAGGAAACCGCAAAGAACCAACATCGACCAGCCAATGGCATCGCCTATCCCCCCATCCACCCCCAAGGCAGACAGAGATCCCACCTACCGCAGCCCCCCCAGCCCCAGGCGCGGCCCCGACCGCCGGGGCTCCCTGGACCCCAGGAATGTCCCCCCGACCAGCGAAGGCCCAGCCCCCAGTGGAGGAAGGAGGGGCCAGGGGTGGAGCCGGGCGAAGGGATGAGGGCGCGGCAGAGGGGAGTTATGTTAATAAATATATTGATACTGAGATTGTGCAATAACACATGTATCACTTAATTGTTTTCATATAAGTGTACACACTCACACACACATATATATCTCTTTTTTACATTCTCTTACTTATTCTTATTACCTACATTGCTCTTTGTTTTTAACACTAGTACACTTTGGGTAGGAGCTGCTGTAACGAAAAGTAATTTCCCCCTGGGATCAACAATGTAATTCTGATTCTGATTCTGATACATCTCACATTCAACAATTTCAGACAAATATGGTCTTGGCGTGCAAACTCCTTAACGCATATGTAAAAGGGTGGTCCTGACATGGCAAGCGTAGTGGTCAAGTATGAGAAATAACTCCACATTATTCTCTTTTACATGTCCTCATATAAGGGTTTTGTACATTTTTTTGCCTATTTTCTTTTACTACATTTTACACATTTTTAAAACATCATTTATCTTAGTCATTGTTCTACTCCTCCGGAGACTAGTGCACTACAAAGGGTGCAAAGAATGATTATATTATTTGCCGAATGCATTTTCAGAGCACCATTAACATACTAGAGGCCCAAGAATAACACAGCGCCAAGAAGAGATCACTGCAGAATACAACAGAAGTGCTAGGGAGACTGTCTGTCATCAGTAACTCACAGGGTTTTTCTAGTTAAATATAGCCTACTCATGTTGCTTGATAAAGTGCCTGCAAGACATTGAATTAAATCAATTGTAATAAAATATTACATAAAACATATACATGTATTAGTGATTTACTAATTAAACACCCAGTCCCATTTCTAAAGCTCTCAGCTTCCTGTGCCCTTGCTCATGTATGAGATGAGGGATGAGAACTGATTAAATCTGATCAATATCAAAGCCGTTATCAATTCTGTTTATTTTATTATCTGCCAGATCACAATCTCCTCCTGACGCTTGAACAATTTGAACAATGGATTACTTCTACAGCGTGGAACTAAAACTATAAATAATAAATAGGACTGACTAAATAATAATAAAAAAAAATTGCTTAAAAAGCCAGAACATCTTGTACTAAAAGTGATAATGTCAAAGGCATACAATTCCAGTTTATGTTTATACAGCACTTGTCTCTGTCGACCCTTTTTATTTAAACAAAACTGTATTTTTATTAATGTAACAGACCCTAAACAATCAACTGCAAATACATTATTCAAATGAGATGTACAAAAACAACAAACCATTTAAATATATGAATAAGGTTTCAAAGTAACTTGGGGTGGGGGAATCAGCCACCCAAGCAATATATAGGTTGTATGGGTAAGGTTAGCTGGCTGAGTAATATGTGGAGTTCAAGGTTGCCTGCAAGCCCCTTCTGGTCTTAACGGTAACAGATAATTTTGTATTGCCTGGAACTGCCAGAAGCCAGAGTTTACACGAAAAAGTGCTTTCCAATATGACCGTGCCTTTCAGTATGTCCTCCAAGTCAATGCACACCTCAGACCAGAGTGTCTGCACCGTGAGAGCTCTGCAGAGAGAGTCTGTCCACAACTCATTCTGCAAATAAGTCCAAAGAGATGAGACGAGAAGTTCGGTGTAATGAGACAACTATGATGGCTATAATTGCAATAGGTAAAACAGACAACGCACATGTATGGAACTGAATGTATTGAGAACAAAGCGTAAAACAAGTCAAAACAAGGAGCAGACGATGCCACAGGTGGAAAACGACCAAATATAAAAGGCAAATCTAGACATGCCACACAAGAAATATGACAATATTAAAAGAAAACATGGCAACAGCTGGAAAAAAAACAAACAAACAAAAAAAAAAAAAACAGCACATAAATTGTCAGATTTCCATTTTACGTTAGTTAAGGAAGAGCAAGGTCGCCATAAGGCCTGATTCTCTGCTTTCAGAAAGATACAGGGGGCTACTACAACAGCTATCAGTGATGTAGTAATGTGGTTTCCATAATGATGCAATTCAAATCATTCATAACACCCCGACATGTTGCTGGAGTGAATAGGAATTCAGAGCAACATGACATCATTCCATCATGTTGCAAGATGCTGATAGAAAATCATTTTCCATCCATTTTTCATGGCCAAGATATCTCAAAAGAGTAATAAACATCATTGCACGACAATTTATTGTAGAATTTTGTAAGATTCTACAAACTAGCTCTCTCGTTGGGTACAAACATATTAAAAACATGCTCCTTCAGCTGCAAGCCAGTTCTCGCCACTGCTTGTGGGTTTGTACCTTTGTTGTCAAGGAGGTAGGACCCCTTGCAGATATGTGCAGGAAAACATTGCTCATGATTTGCATTAGTCTTTTTCATCATGTGTGCTGTTAAAGAGACAGACCAAAAGCAGGCAATTATATGGAAAGGAAGTTTGAATCAAAAAAATCCACATACATCCACATACACAAAAGGTCACATACAGCATGTGCAGTGGTGCTTGAGCATACAGAATCGCAGTTCAATGCACTGCTTGGCATAGTCTCAAATGGTTCTATACATGTAAATAATACAAAAGCACACACAAAATCTTTAGTACCTCCAGAATTGTCTGAAAACCTCCTTGGCTGGCCTTTCACTCAGGGCCCAATTATAAATGCTTTTGATTTGTAACAAATGTGGAAAGGACAGGTCTGGAACTCCAAAAGCAAAAGAAAAGCTATGTTTTAATTGACATTCTGCCAAAACCACCCACTTGCTTTAAACATAATGTCAGTGTGGAGGCTAACCGCCTGACCCACACACAGAACAAACAAACAGGGTTTCTGTAGTTGTTTCTTTATTTTTAAAAGGTCTTGAGTGTGTTTCCTCTGTTCCTCTTTCCTTCTGCCCTTGCAATTTCCAGGAAGTAAATGGGTAAAGGCACAGGCTAGGAGGCAGCCAAAAACAGACAGGGGAAATAATACTATTTCAAGTCACAAAATGTGGAAATTACAGACGGCTGAGACAGTAACTGAGATGACAATTGTGTGGTGAGAAAAAATTAAAGCCTGGTATAAAGAATGGGCGCAGAGGTGATTGTGAAGGCAGCTGGTAAAAGTGAGCGTGTAATGACATGCCTTTGTCTTTTTTCTTTCTTTCTCTTAACCCTAGAACACTATTGTTAGTGTGTTTGTGTGTTAAATCAGATGATTGGAATAACTTACAACCAGGGTTTTCCAAAAGGCGGTGATTCAGTGCCTTTTTGATTTCCATGACCTGGATGACTGAGAATCTTCACAGACAACCGGGGTTTTATGACAACATACCATGCACAGCTATCATCCAGTCACAGGCTTGCATAATCTGACATGCCAAAAGGTGAATAAAACATAAATAATACTATTCTTACTTTAGCAATTGCTAGCAACACATATTTATTCTTTTTAACTAGAGCTGTCTAAGTAGTCCTTATATATCTTATTTAGTGTAATGCTTTATTACTTAGTTGTAATTTCCAATGGAATTCATTTGGTCAAAAACGTTTTTATAGTTAGCTCATCATTTTTACCCTCATTCCCTCTCCTGGTTGTGAGTGATGCAGGAAGACTGTGCCTTCAATGGACAAGCCTCACATGTCCCAGGAACAGGTGGAACCAATTTCAAGTTCCTAGCTAGTATTTTTTTATTTTTTTTATTGGGGCTCTCGTTAGAACTAAATTAGAGATTACATCGGGTGAAATATACCCGACATTAGTGGTAGTATTACTAATAATAACATTATATATTATAAACAAGTGCAGCATCTCAACATTAAACAGTTGTCAAAAATAAATAGTTTCAACCATAAACTGTATAAGAATGGAGACATCTCGAAAGTGAAGCCAAAGGAAGTAGACCTCCCCCTGGTATTTGGCTGCAGTGTAGGTCATAAGCTCCACCTCCTCCATGCTAGTAGACAGGACTTGGGCCAAACTAAAACACTAAAATACCCATCAAAGCTCTTTTTCAAGGATGTTTTCTGTTATTTTAGGTGGTTAACATAACGCTGATGTATGGGTCATAGATATAATGGCTCCACGTGGCTCCACTCTACCTCCAAACTCAGTAGAGGGCATGGACTGTATCCCCTTTAGCATCAGATTGGCCAATGCAAGGAAGTTGAGACATGTCCATATTTATGTACAGTCTATGGTCTATACCATTTGATGGCTGAAATGCTGTGCAACACAGATTATAGTTTTAATCCACTGTTTTCATAATATGCATCCTTCCAAGTGATTCAAGTTTTTTTTTTTTTAATAGTCTTGTCTAACCTAGTTTTGTTTTTTCTTTCTTTCATTGCATCACCCCTGTTTTGTTTTATTTTGTTTTTTGGTTCCAACATATTCTCTCCTTGTTTTTCACCCATCTAATTCTCTAATTAACATCTTCAAGAAACCTCAAACTAGGTTCAAACCAAGGGACTGGCAGTGGTTATATGGGGAGAGAGAGAACAGCAAGTAATAGCTTAGTGTTTGGACTACAGCATTTCTCATACCCTGCAATGTGCACAATACCACAGAGCATTTCAAGACTAGTTTGCCCTCTCTGCTGCTCTCTTTTGCTGGAAAGCCATTATTCTCCCCATTTTAATTTGAAAATGGATTTTGGCAGCTGAGAGACTGGAACATTTTCATAGTCTCGTTCAGTTTTGAGTTCACAGACTGTCACAACTCTAGAAATGTCATGTGTAATTTTTATATATGTGTGATAATGTAAAATAACAGAGGTAAAAAGTATTGAACACGCTTACTGATATTTATTTAATACTTTGCACAAAACCCTTTGTTGGTAATGACAGTTTCAAGAAGTCTCCTGTATGGAGGAACCAGTTGCATTGCTCAGGTGTGATTTTGGCCCATTCATCCACACAAACAGTCTTTAAATCTTTTCAGGTTCAGTGTTCAATACTTTTTCCCTCTGTTATTTGACATTATTACACATAACTTAATTTCTGAACTTATTTGTTTTGGTTTATTTATGTGTATGGATTACTTGGGTTGTTACCCAAGTAATCCAACACCTGGTGAAACACCTGGTGAAAATTTCATGTCAATAGCACCTTTAGAAATATGTTTACTATGAAAAATTGAGAGTAGTTTAAGTAAAGGAGTGTCAACTGTGTGTATGTGGTTATCCATAGATTGTTTTTGTCTTTTATCTCTGGACAGCCTCATACATAGTCAGGTCTAGGTGTGAAAAGAATAACTGCTACATTCTTACCTAAAAAAAAAAACAAAAAAACATAGAAATTTATACAGATTTTTCTTCAGAATTATATGGAAAGATGAATAGTGTGGTAAATGCAATATAGCATTTGTGTCTCAGAATAGAGTGACATCAAACCAAATTAATTAAATATTATTAATGTCTCCATTAAACCCTGTGTGTATCTGCATTTGGGTTTTGCACTGCACATCTGCGTTTTGAAAGAAACATTAGTGGTTCAACACAGTGGTAAATATGCACCCATATCCACACTGACCTTGTAGATTTCAGCCTCGCCATATGAAGTGTCTATCTCTGTATCTGTGTCTTGAGTTTAATGGTATAGACAGATGATTGACTTGACTACAGACATGCCAGTGTACTCACAGATCAGATCGGCGGTATTTGTTTTCGGTACAAGGTATGACAACACTGCATCTCAGTAACATTACAGAGTGTATTACAAATAGGTGCAAACACACAAGACCAGTGACAATGCAAAGTTACAGACAGCAACCTTAGTATAAACAAACAGACATACGTACTCATAGAGTCACATACATGTAGGTGTAGTGGTAGTCCTTCTGTTAACATTCTGAGTTCAAAGTTCTGATAGCTGTGGGGTGAAGACTGTTTTTGAAGCGGGTGGATTTGGTGGCCTGTGATTTGAGTCGTTTACCAGAGGGGAGGGAACCGAGGAGATGGTTAGCTTGGTGGTAGGACTCAGAGATGACTTGTTTAATGACACACTAGTGATAAATGGATTGGATTTATGGGAGGGCAGAGCTGGTGATTTTGGAGGCTTTATTTACAGTCAGTGATCACTCAAACAGTCTTTTCAGTGAGTGATTGTCTGTATTTCCATACCAGACTGTGATAGAGGAGGTGATGGTAGTTTCGATGATGGCTGTGTGAAAACAGACCAGGAGGCGTCTGTTCACTCTGAACTTTTTTTAACTGATGGAGGAAATATAGTATTGATGGAGGAAATTTCATCCTGTACCAATTTATTCGATTTTGCAGTTGAAAAGTACACATCAGGGCGGAACAGTGGTGTAGTGGCTAGCAGTGGATACCTCACAGCAAGAAGAATCGACAGACATTCAGGAACAAATATGAAAGATAGTAATTGTCTGGAAATGGTTATAAAGCCATTTCTAAAGCGCTGTAAATCCAACCCCAACTCCACAGTGAGAGTCATTATCCACTAAACATGGAACAGTGGTGAACCTTCCCAGGAGTGGCCGACCAACCAAAAATACCCCACAACAACATCTAAAGAACTGCAGGCCTCACTTGCCTCAGTTAAGGTCAGTTTTCATGACTCCACCATAAGAATGAGACTGGACAAAAATAGCCTGCAAGGAGTTCCAAGACCAAAACTACTGCTGAGCAAAAACAATATAAAGTCCACAAACACAGGAGTGATATCCTGCGGCTCAGAAGCACTGGCGAATTTGCAAAAAGCAGATAGCAGTTTAATATAGAACACATATAGTAGGCAGGGGGTACCTACTTGATCTCTCAATCAGTTCAGGGATCCTTGGTCTGAAAAATGTTGAATTCCATCTTATTTAAACCCTAGATCCCCTGATCTAGGGGAAAAATGCACAGGCCAATGATTAAACAGTGAGGTCCATAGGCCATACTTTGCCTACCACTGCTCTAGACAACAAAAGTCACATTTGCGTATGGCAAGATCGAAAAGATCAGAATCATCTTCACTGACAGTTAATGTTTGTCAGCCTGACAGTTTTTTTTAGGTCATCATCTCCGACAGTTATTCCCCCTGCAATTCTGTAGAAAACATTGAGCTTTTTCCCGAGAGTTTGTCACTAAACACAATAAAATCAGGACAATGATCCAAAACACACCAGCAAGTCCACCTCTGAATGGCTGAAGAAAAACTAAATGAAGACTTTGGAGTGGCCTAGTCAAAGTCCTCTATCGTTCTCTATCGTTTCTGCTTGCTTTCTTCTTCTATTTTCTTTATTTTGCAGTTTATGATTCTGTTTAGTCTTTAGATTCTGTTTGCTTTCCATAACATGTTTTTCAGATGTACAGTATGCATATGTCCCCAGCAAGTCATTCACAAGTTAGTTAGTCCTAAATCAAGATATTACAGACTCGCTAGCATAAATAATCCACTTTCTAAAACTACACCAAAAACACTTATTTATAGACTGTACTTAAAGAAGGATGACATGACATTTCTATGTCTATGTGAAACCAAAACACAGTATTTGAAGTTGACACCTTCATTGAGAACTTGACATTACTTACTCAGGGTCTTCATTTGAACAAGCCAACAACAGACTCCATAGGTAAATATACTTAATATTTAGCTAGACAAACTAGAGACAGGCCACCTCTCCAAATGAATCATCTTGCTCTGTAACTGGATATGGAAATTAGCAGCTGTTTCCGTAAGTTTAAAACTAAGTGAAGTGTACATCCAAGCCTTGGGGATTAAAGCTCTGCTGGAGTTTGTTTCAAAAGTTTGCAGACATCTTCAGAATATGAAACATTCACCACAGGCTGCACTGGATGTATTCAAAGAAGAATTAATGAGAAGGATAACATCTGTAAGAGGTTGGCACTTCCTTTACGCTTTTCTGTTTGATCAGTTGCACAGTTCAATCCCCCATTAGCACTGTGATCCACGGTCAGTCAAGTTTATCGATACAATCCTGAGGACAACTTTGTGTTTCTCTTGTGTTTGTTGGATGATATTCTCTTTGTAGTTTAGCATAAAGTGGCTGTTTTAGGTAATAATGATGAGGAAATGTTGCTCTTGCTAGGGCATATCACCTGTTAAGCAAGAGACATTATGAGGTATCTCAGTTTCTGAAGAACTAAATTATGCATCATGATAAACATACCTACTATCTAGACCAGGGATGGATTTCTTTTCTTTTTGTCTAAAAGGTGTGTTGGCCAGTAACATTTATAATGGGGATTATATTGTATATTGTATGTATTTTAGTGAGGAGGCCTTAAGTATCAAAATAATTTGCTGCTTCTTCATTTAGCTTAATTTTTAGCATTTTTTTTTATTATTATTATTATTTTTTTTTAGCATTTTAGCATATGGTTTGTGCAGTCTAATTAAAATGTAGGGCATATGTCTTCAACCCCCTAGGGGGTCTGCAGATCTACTGCAGGGGGGTCGTGGGGTTGCAAAGTCTTCGGTTGATTAGAAATTTTTTTTATATATTTTTTAAAATTTCCCCACCATTTTAAATTTTCTTTAAATACACATCAATCCAATATATTTTAGTAAAGGGATAAATGGAGGCAGAATACCTTACTCCACTTCACTTAAACAGGAGCTGTCTCAACAGGACACTGTTTCACACACACAGAGCACCACAAAAGCTGAGGCCTGTCAATCTAAGCCTGTACACAGTAGGACCCACCCCTATCGCTGCTGAGCCAATCACGAGGCCGCATATTACACGCTGACTCTGTCAAGTTCCCCGCAATAGGCTGAGAGCCTCTTCAGTCCTCAAGTGAAATTCCAGACACATGCTGCAATATTAGCAGAAGAAAAGCTAAACGGATTGTTTTGCCACTAGAACATAAAGTCCACAAACACAAGAGTGATATCCTCCAGCTCAGAAGCACTGGCAAATTTGCAAATAGCAGATAGCAGTTTATTATAGAACACATATAGTAGGTAGGGGGTCCCTACTTAATCTCTCCATCAGTTCAGGGATCCTTGGTCTGAAAAATGTTGAATTACATCTTATTTAAACCCTAGATGCACGGGCCAATGATTAAACAGTAAGGTCCACGGACTATACTTTGTCTACCACTGCTCCAGACAACAAAAGTCACATTTGCGTATGGCAAAATCGAAAAGATCAGAATCATCTTCGCTGACAGTTAGTGTTTGTCAGCCTGACAGTTTTTTTTAGGTCATCATCTCCGACAGTTATTACCCCTGCAATTCTGCAGAAAACATTGAGCTTTTTCCCGAGAGTTTGGGTCACTAAATACCTTCAGAACGTCCTACTGGAGAAACTGGATTAATAAAACTATTTTACTGGCGACTGACCCTGAATGACAACATGAAAAGTAACTGAAAACACATAACGACTTAGCAACATCAAGACATGAATGAAAGGAGTACAAGTGCAATATCAAGAACGTCTGATGTTTTGAACAAGCAGTCTGCCTGATAAGTGCACCACGCACCAAGGTGCACCAGGTAAGATACACTAATTAGGGGCCAGACTTTTTTGTGCAAGATTTCTTTTATTTAAAAGAAAAAAAAAGAAAAAAGAAAAAAAGGAGCAAGTTACATCTTGGCCTGGATCTCCAAGCTTTCTGAAAATAAGAAAACCATCTGTCAGCAACTTCCAATGAAAGTGACTAAAAGAAATCTTAAATATATTTTATTAAATATTTAAATATGAAACAAACCACAGGTGGTTGATGTAAATGGTCTTGCTTTTATATAGCACTTTTCTACCTATTGGTACTGAAGGCCCTTGAACAGTCACAGACACATTCACCCATTCACTCACACAAGCACACAAACATTCACACACCAGTGCGAGTTGCAGCAACTGGGGGTTCAGTGGCAGTGGCAGTGGCACTTTGGCATATGGCACATTCCTGGGATCAAATTGCTAAAACTTCTGTCCGTGGACAACCCGCTCTACCTACTGAGCCACAGCCGCTCTGATGTGTTAAATGCGTGAATTTTAATTAATAATAGCTGCCCAGAAATAATAGGGTGTAGTTTGACACTGTGGATCAAGACACCAGAACTCCAGCAGTGTCAAACACTACAAGAACCCCTGGGTGTTTCCTCTTGATAAGCACTGCTATGTGAGATTAATATTTCAAAGCTGAGTTTGAAGTTATTTCATAAGAGGGTGCAATGGACCGTTTCATGTGGGTGAAAGATGAAGCCTCACACCTCAACAGGAAACCTTTACAATATTAACCTCAAGTCCATCAGACAGTGCCCCTGCTGAGAGACCAGACGAGCAAGAAGGCCTTTTAATTTCAGCACCATTAATTATGTTTAATACCTGCTAGGCACCATGGAAAAAGCAGAAAATGTCGATTTAAGGAGGAGAAAAGGCCTCATAGTGTGAGAGTATTCCTGATTCATGTCCCCAGTTTTATGAGTTCTTAGGCATATAAGCTGTATAACAGCTCATCTTTTGGTAACATTAAGCTACTGGGACCAAGCTATTTCACTTGTGGATAATTAAAGTCTGAGTCTAAATATCACCTGAAATGACGTTGGCTGAAAAGTTCCATCTTGGGCTGGATCTCCAAGCTTTCTGAAAATAAAGAAGGTGGTAGTCTCAGCTCAGTGATTCACGAACCATCTGTCAACCACTTTCAAAGAAAGTGACTATAATTTTATGTTAGCAAGAATGTTGAGGCTTCTCCTGAATGAATGAGTCTTCTGTTTCCAAGCATTTTGCAACCCCCCTTACCTGACAGTACTCCCTGGTGAAGACCTATGTTCTTATTTTTCAAGAACTAGTTTTTAAGTTACGAGTATTTAGGTTTTATAAGTCTGATGGGGGTCTTAGCTTAAAATATGAAAGTGCAAATTGCAAAAATTGTGTTTTTTTTTCTCACCTTAATAATAGTTATAACTTTTTAAGTTATAACTTCAATATGGAATATTTTAAAATGCACTTTGAAATTCACTTCCACTAAAGTGAATGTAATTGATAAACTAACTTGTAATCTAACTTGTACAGTAAAAACTGTACTTATTGAGTGTATTTAGTTTTCCAGAGAGTTAACCTTCTACACAGATACAAACCCCAGGTCACTGACATTAACATATGGTGGGATCTAATGGTATGGGATGACTAGTGATCGAGCTCCTTCTTTGTAAATGTAGTGTACATGGGGGTGGCACAGTGGCTAACACTGACACCTCACAGCCAGAAGAATCCACCAGCTGACTGGGACCATTCTGGGTGGAGTTTACATGTTCTCCTTCTGTCTCCGTGGGTTTTGTCCAGGTACTCAAGTCCTCACCTTCCAAAGACATGCTGGTTAGGTTCAGTGGTGATTCTAAATTGCCCATGTGTGAGTTTGAAGGGTTGTTTGTTTGTACCCCGCCTCTCACCCAATGACAGCTGGGATAGGCTCCAGCTCCTCTGCAACCTTCCAGATAACAAGTGGTTATAGAATACGAATAAATGATCCTTAAGTAAGATGAAAACATTCTTGCTAAAATGAAAATTTTTGTATCAAAATTTCTTATGCAACATGTCAAAATATATGTAAAAAAAAAAAAAAAAAAAATACACTGATGGAACCACAGATTAATGTGTTCAGTGGGGCTGAGGTCATGTGAGGTTCTCTTTGTCTCTTGTCTACTGGTCCTTTGGGACCACTAACAGAGATTCTGCTATAGACAACACTCTTCATTTAACTATTTCCTTTGTATCTCTCACTGAACCAAACTTGATATATTAATGTCTTCATGGTCTGTTTGTAGACTCGGAATCAATTGTACCTCATACATCTACAAAGTGGTTTAGGGCTCCATCCACTTCTGTATAGTCATGTTAAACTGCTTAACAATCTCACATCTAACAACTTTGCTAAAGTATGATGTTTCCCTCCATCACTAACTGATTACTAAGTAGCAAGTAATCCCTGCCCTGATGGAAATCCAAGGCCTAGTCAGAGTTGATTTACTAGAAAAAATTAAACTGCCAACTGTTGGAAATCTGACCTTTTGTACACAAGAATTAACGTAGTCAATACCAGAGATAGCAGAACTATCTGGAAATAGTGCAGAATCCTAGACAGATATACTTGTTGTAATTGTTAGACTTAGACTTAAACTTAGACAGACTTTAATGATCCATGAGGGAAATTACTTTGTAATAGCTTCACATAAAAGTAAACACAAGAAAGATAAAATAAAATAAGATTAGATTAAAATAAAATAATTATTATCTACTAAAATAAACAGTGTGTTTAAATACCCCCCCCCCCCCCCCAAAAAAAAAAAAAAACACTTGATAAGCAAAATATAATTATCCATACATACTTCTTGAAACTGCTTACAAACCGGTAAGCAGTGGTGGAATAGGACTGTTAGCGTTCACACTTAATTAAAAGATAAATGGAAACTAAATTCTCATATTGGAATGGAATATTCTCATATTCTATGTTACTTTTAAAGCCTGAGAAACTATCAGTCAGCAAATCAAGCGGGAATCTTCAAGGTCGCTTTAATAGGCCCTATTCAGTATGATTCCCTCTTTGTATTCCTGGCACAGCAGTCCAGAGAAGAAACACTGACTGGAAATGTAGTTTGATGCATTTTTAGACTCAAGAAAACACACACAGTTTGCTTAAAGCTCAAATTAGCTTCAGCTCAGAGAGCATATGTACAATTACCAAAGTGTGACAAACGCTGTTATTGCATTCTGCCAAACTGTTTTGTTTTGTCAATTTATCCTTGGAGTGAGTGTGGAGGAAAGATATTTTGCAAACCGACAATTTCATGACTAATTTCACACAAACATATACGCTATTGAATACAAACAGTATGTCAGAACATTGCATTCTCTCAATCTCTCTCTTTCTATATATATATATAAAAATAGTCACTTGCTGTGCTTCCATTACCATAAAAATGTGCAAATCTAAATATCGCAATAAAAAACACACTCCATTTCGAAAAACCTCTCAAATATCACAAAAACATTTTTACACTCTACATGAGGTGAGAGTATTCATATATATATATATATATATATGAATACTCATATATGAATACTCATATATACTCATATATTTTTTTGACTTTTTTTTTTGCTTTTAAGTAGCATTGTAGTTACAGATGTCGGTACTGAAAATATCCTGCTGAGACTGTTAAATGAGAAAATCTCCATGACTGTGATGCAGCTATTGTTCCTTTTAATGAATATACAGTAAATTACCTCTGATGGGGTATGTGGCTGTGGAATAATTAAACTGTGGTGTATTGAGGCAAATATAGTTGCAATGGCCTACTTTTATTGATGTTCATATTTCTGAACCTAGTAAACATGGTATGACTGGTCTTGGATGGGCTTGCCCCACCTGATTTTGTCCGTCCCCTTCTAAACCGCCTATGGTACTGATATGAAAAAAGACCAAATAGAGTTTTTCCAGGGTTGCTACATCTGACGATATCTGCTGCATAACTTGAAATGTCCTTTAGTGAAAAGCCATAAGATCCACCTGGGGCCAGATTCACAAACTTACAGCTAATACTCTCAGGGAGTTTTTAACTTAACCTTAACAACTCCGCAGAAGCTCAAGTTTCATTCTGGATAACTCTGAGTCTCTCAGAGTATTGGAGTGTGATTAAACTTTCATCTCAGAGAGAAAGTGGGGTTGGTGCAACTACAGAGAATGCTTTCAGACTGAATTATTCATTCATACACTGGTTACAAATAAATGCAAAAATACATGCATTGTTAGCCGCAGTATATCAAAACATGATGGAGACACTGAGATGAGTTTTTTTTTTTTTTTTTTTTCATTTATAGAAAATATTGTCCAAACTAGCAATTAAGAAGCTATTTTGGGTTCAAGCAGCAACGTTGTCATGTTTATCACAGCCCAGACGCCACTGAGGGAGTTTTTATAAGGATCTGCCGTGAGAAAACCAGCTCTATATCCAATTAGTTCAGTGTGCACACAATCTGACTATGTGATTTAAAGGAGATGTTATCTCTACGGTAAGGGTTGTGTCCTAGACACTTGCCTTGTGCATTTTTGTTTTGCACGCCTCATAAAATGTGTGCCATTTTTAAATTTATAGCATTTAATTAAAAAAAATATCAAATGCTCCTATATGATTCGATCTGCATGTTTATTCTTTTTAAGCATCCCTTGTATCTGTTTCAGGAAACCCATTCACTGGTGTACTGGCAATTTTGACATTGTATGCAAATAAAAAATGCATTAAAATGCAGTTGATTGAGATTTAATGGAACGCAAAATTTGACTATCTGAACTCATTTGGCCAGCTGTTTTATGGATCCCCATTCAAGGATATTTGTGTCTGATTCACAGAGCCTCAGTGGCTGGATTAATGAAAAATATGTAGTGTTGAAATAAATCTGATTAAAGTTTAAGCTGGTTACATTTGTCAATATTCAATTCTCCCTCTCAGCCCTTTGTCCAGGCTGTGAGTAAGCCAAGTCTTAACTGGCACAGTGGGGGCATACATGGCTGCAGTTTCTGTTGTGAGGAGGAGGTGTAGGCACAGCGAAAGGCAACAGAGAGAACAAATCTGCTTGTGTTAAAATTTTTGGAATGACAGAAGCAAAAATAATTGAGACATATTGCCTACCTAATGCCATTTTCGAGTCACAGTATTATTTGTTGAGGTTTTATTATGAAAAATTGTTTTTCCTTTGCTATTCTTCTCATGTCTTGCCATCTTTTGTTAATTTCATCCAGTGTTCTTCTTGTTTTCCCCACAGCACTGACCCTGTCACAGCCTCCCATATTACATTTCTCCTGGTTATGTTAATATTTCTTTGCTGTAACTCCAAAATATGTTCATTTGCCTCTTGCACTAACACCTCCAATTCCATGGCTTCAAATTTCATTTTGTGCTTTCATTCAGTCTGTTCTCCCATATTCTCCCTTCACTAGCAAGGACCACACCTTCAACAAGAGGAACGGATTAACAGTTTATTGATGAATGAATATGGATGAATATGATTATGATGACGAGATGAATTGAGTGCAATGTAGGAAAGCTTCAGGAGAGAGTCCACTATGGCTCCCGGGCACGGCGGACACCCCTTCTTTAGGACCCTACGGAGAGAAAGGAAGAGACAAGGGTGGGATAAGTGTGTGTGTGTACTAGAGCAAAAGAGTTGCGATCCTGCTACCAAAACTCTGCTATTTAGCATCACTTGTGGAAAGCGGTAGCAGGCACAAAATCCTTACTTAAATAGGGCAGTCTCAACCAATTTAGTACAAGTTGTCCATTGCCCATTCAATTTTAGCAGATTACCCACAACACACAAACCAACACTGTAACAAATGGCTGTGAAATCTACAGTTATGTAGGCCGACTGTAGTACACACAGTAATGCTGTAAATTTTACAGTAAAACCTTGTCCACAGGACAAAATCACATTAACCAAAATAGTACTGTAAATAGTAATCTACTCTATTTTTACTTTATTATGTGTATTAGATTAATTCTGATAATATGAATAATTATTATCTGATCATTTCAACTTTTGATTTTTTTTTATCATAGGTTTCACCCTTTAAATCATATTTATAATAAAAAACCTACGAGCATCTACTGACAGATCCACAGGGCCTTTGTCTCTCTTTCATGCAATTATTTATTTATCTATTTACATACATACACACATGTATCATCCAGATTCACCAGTATTCAGCTGTAACGAACAATCAGACTGATACAGACTTAAACTCTTCACTCACAGAAAGCATCAAAATAAAACACTTTACTTCCTCAAATATAACATATTTTACCCTAACTACAGTATGCTATGTCAGTCTTTTAGTCTCTGGGTTATGTAAAGTGTCTTAAATCAATTTACATTGTTATTGATGCTACATAAATTGAAACTGAATTGCATTATCCCTGTGAGGAGCCCTTACATTCTGAGAAAGAACAGCTTGTCTGATTTTCAACCAATTAAACTCTGCGATGTGAAAGACTAAAGTGGATGTATGAGTACCAGGATTTAAAATCAGTCAGCACATTAATGTGTGCACAGCATGCAGCAGACATGCGGACCCATACATGAAAGGCTCAGCTCACTGCATGATCCTAGTCATGCTTTAATACTTGCAGAATTATTTCTGACACAGTTTAACACAGATATTGGATTTAATTACTGTTTGACACCAAATTTTGTGACTACTGGTGACGAAAGGCAACTCCCCCACTGTGCCTATCTCAAACTTCTCTTCTATCTTCTATTATTTTGTGTTATCTGCCTCGAAGCTTCTGATCAGCGTCTGGACGAAACACCAAATACTAAAAACTACATTATTTAAGACATTTTCAGATAATTAATACCTGAAAAGCTTTTTCAATACAGATGCCATTGTCGTCAAATTTTAATTACTTAATATATCGTGTTACATAATAAATGGATTGAAAAGACACAATAGAGACAAAGTGACTACAAAGCAAGATATAGGCAAGCAAATGGTGAAACACAATGGAATGAAGTGTTCTTTGAGCCATTCTTTATTGATTGTGGAACCAAGGAAAGGTGAATTTGTAATTGTCACTATAGAGTACATGTATATTCAAAGATGTGTAGGTTCAATAATGATTATGATGATTAATCCGTATAGAATTACAATGTTTTCATTGGATCAAATCCTAGTATTGAACTTCCAATTTGTCGTGATCTGTTGCATAAATGTTTTCCTAAAATGATTTGAAGATAAAAACAAAGTCTAGACGAAGCAAGTTTAATAGGTGAAAAGAAAAGGCTATAGACAAGGCATAGGGAAATGGAAATGAGATGGTAATATTAGACACACAAAAGAAAACAGAGAAACAAAACATATGACGTAAAAACAAACAATAAAATTCAGAATAGTAGAGAGGGGAGAGTAGAAGGGAAGTGGAGAAAGGAGGAACTAGTTAAAAGGACAAAGAGAGGACCTATGGTGAATCACATGGGGCAGCAGGAGCATAAAAGACAAAATGAGTCAAGATGAAAGGACTGCAAAGGTTATATTAGGAGAAGAGAAAAGAAAGGAGCAGAAAGGAAGCAGGACGGAGAACTGAGTAAAGGAGACAAGGAAAAGAATATGAGATAAGAGGGGGAAAAAATCATTAAAAGAGAGTGGAGGACACAAGAAGATAAGGCGAGGGAAATGGGGAGGAAAGGAACACAAGGAAAAGGTCTACATGAGAGGGAAAATAGAATGATGAGAAGAAGACAGAGCAAAAGAAAATAGGAGTTGACTTAAGGAAATGGCATGGAAGGAAATTGTTAAAAACAATTAAAAAGGAGTGAGGAGAAAAGAGCATTTTAGGCAATGAGGGAGCTGAAGTGGTGAGAGATACCGGATTAAAGGTGAGAAGCTGAAATGAGGGGGCCAGGAGAATAAATAAAGAGGAGTGGGGAGAGGAGAAGAAAGATTTGCATGGAAAAGAGAAAAAAAGCAGAGGTGGGAAACGACAGCAACAGGCATATCTTTTGGTTCCGCTTGATAGGCCGCCATTGAGTATTTATCATCTAATTTTGAACGGTTTCCCTTCAACTTTCACATTCACTCACACATAATATATTAGAGCACTGACTTATTTGTAGAATTTCAGAAGAAACCAATGGTTTTAAACTGGAAAATCTAAAAGCAGGTTGGTATGTTGGTATTGGCTGAAAGATTCGATGGAAGGATTCTAATCATACCCTGGATTAATACTTAAGTTTCCCCTTCCCTACTGCTACTTTTTACTCTAAGTTTATGCAGACTAGGCTCATACCCACTATATGTTTCTACAATGGGGGAGGGGGGATCCCCACTGTAGCAAGAATATGTATAGTGATAAATCACAACTGTCACTCTTTACCCTGATATGTGTTCAGCTCTTATTATCCTATGTTAAATTATCTTTATGATGGATTCCTACATTACAATAGTGTGACACATGTGCCACCTGATGGAAATATTATTTTATAGTCAGAAGGAGTAAATGTCCAGGGAAAATAGAGAAGAGACTTTTCTTTTCTGTTTCTGGGCTCACAACAGACCCAAGTGTTGCTCAGTCATGTTCAGTTAATTAGTGTCCATCCTCAGGGACAGATTAAAGAACATCTCATGGTGAATTCACACCACAGCACAAACAATCAGCTCATCAAATGTACTGTACCACTCGTTTTATTATTACTGAGTAGAACTGACTGTCATAAACTGACTAACATATGGTAACATTACATAATCTGACTAAAGTCCTCCTCCTAAAAGCATGTGCAGCGAGGGTTGGCACCTTATAATCACTTGTGCTAATTAAACTCAATGTGACTTCAGTCTGCTTGAGAAATATAGTAATTTGGCCAGTTTGAACTTTTCTCTTTTTCCATTATATTATTGTATTGTTTGAAATCCCAGTTGTAAATTTTCCATATAGTACTTTTTCTTCCCACTGCTCTCGGTTTAGATTATTTTTGATTTAGAATTTTTAGTTAAAGAGGGGTCCTCAGCTTTTAGACTAATTTACTGTACATGTTCATGTAATCGGATGTTTACTGGGACCTTTGTCTCCATTAGACAACAGAATTATCAACGAGCAGAACTGCCAGCCAACAACCAACAACAACAAGGCCTGGATGGAAGAGAGACAGGAGATTAATTGCAGGGGGATTAATGTTGTTACTGCCTGTCAGTAAAGAGAGATTATTACGAATGCAACGAGTGTTTTTGCCAACATGTACTTAAAAATGAGAAACAAAATTACTATGTATTTGTCTGGGTGGGAACTCACATAGGCAAGCATAGGTTTGTGTGTGAAGGCAGGGTCAGAAACAACAATTCACTTACCCACAATAGGCTCTCCACCAGGCCAAAACCCCACAGGTTTGGTTCAGATAAGAAGGTATGGTGAATTCTCTGAATGAAACGCCCTCTTCATTCAGAGAATTCACCATACCTTCTCATTTGAACCAAACCTGTGGGGTTTTGGTCACCATGGTGATCATGCTTTGATGCTTTATATCTTCATGGATGTGTGACTCATGCATCTCGGCTATTAAGTCATTCATTTTAAACTAATAAACAGTGAGTTAATTAAAAATGAGTCAAACACAACAGCTAGACCACCAGCTGGGATTCTAGATATCCAATTAAACACTCATGTCTGTACAGTAATCATACAGCTACTGCCAACAGTCAATTAGCTTTGTTTTGTATGAAAAGAGTCAAGCTGACAATATGGAATATCACACCATAGCAACAAAGTGGAGGCAGAGTAAATCTGTAAAACTTTGCACGAAAAGTAATTGTGTGGTGGCATCTAAAGTAAAATCCTACTTAGAAATGGCTGCTTAACTGCAGGCAAGTGCACACTGTGGAAAGGCATGAAAAAAATCTGAAATCATATCTTTGGATGGCCCCTATCTTCCCAGGAAGAGATTTCCAACTCAGTAGAGTGACTGGAAACTCCATGCTTTTTACTGATTTGAGTTTATATGCATCACTAACAAAAAAAAATTCAGTCAGTTGCTGCATTCCATTACCCCTAGAAATGCACAAATATCACAATAAAAAAAAGGGTAATGGAAATGCCTATACTATGAAAAACCTGTTTTGGAATCAATCAATTCTAATTCTGTGACAAATGAATGACAAACAAATTATTCTATTGTACTGTGTTCCATGAACACAAGATCTACAGATTAATTTCTTCTGATCATGTCAGACCCTAAAGATAGACCATAGAGGCAAGTGGTCTATCTTCTAGCTGAGTTCAAAGACCAGAATACAAAATCTTTAATCCAAAAACAAAGCAGGAGGTTATACACAAAATGGCTGGCAGAGTCAGGGAAACAAACTGGCAAGAACAGGCCACAATCCAAAAACCAAGAACTAACTGGTCATACACTAGGCAAAAAGAGTAGGAGCGAGAGCAATGCTGGACTGCAAAGACACAGGTACAAAGACAATCTGACAAGTAATACCAAAGCCTCAGGGCGGCCAGGCATTAATCTCAACAATCAGTCTTGAAGGCTAATGCCTTTTATATCAATGTACAAACTAGCTAAAATAACGTTAGCAGTATTGATTTGAGCAAAATGTAGCTCATCTGTATTAGTTGAGGTTACCAAATAGCTGAAATATCTTCACCCATTGACTAGTTTCTTTAATGATATATATGATTGGTCTTAGTCAACTTAACACGCTGGACACCAAGGAGCGCTTGCGCAGCCTCCTGCATCTGGAAGTTGACAGCTAAGGGCAGTTTCACCCTGGAGCATTCGTCCAATCAGCTACGATTCATGTCACCTGATGGTGCCTACCGTTAATATTATTGTTGTTCTCGTTCTTTTTTGTAGTTGTGTTTAGTAATTTTTCGTTGTCATTTCTCTTTTGTTGTTGTGTTTTGTGATTTGCTCTTGTGATTTGCACTCCAGGGCCACCATAGATATCAGCTGCACAGATTTTATATTCCATCCTTCAGCAGTTGTCATTTCCCACTCATGGTACAGATAAAGACAAACAGCAACAACACTCCTGCCACTCCTGTTCATTCATTCAAGAGAGGTATGGAGCCAGAGGGTACTAACAAACAAACAGAAAGGTCTATCTCTGTTTGTAAGTCTCTGTGCATGAAGAAGTGAAAGTGGGAAGGATGTTATTTACAAGATGTGACAGGAGAGCAGATGCACAATCTCAAACATAATTTGAAATAATCAGCAGGACCTGCCTTGAGGGGACAGCACATTCAACTGAGGAGCAAGGCTTACACTTTAAGAATAAAGGTTAAGTATTAGGCTGCAGCACTTTACGAGGCAATCATAGTGTACTGGAGTACTCAGAATAAATTTAGAATTTGCGTGTAAGACAACTGCAGAGACAAAACCAACAGAACTCACTGCCACTGCAAGGAGGCAAACAACACCCACGTAATCTCATATGAGCTGTTATGCGTAGTCAAGTTGAAAAGCCCCACAGCTCAGTAATAATAAGCAGCTGTTATCACCTCAGCAATGAGGGTGACATTCGGAAGTAAGTCAGTTGGCATCTTTGAGCTAATGAAGTGGAATATTTCACATTTAATAAGAGTTTATTAGTACAGCCCAGAGGGGGGTGGAGTTAATTTTGAAGAACTTCTGAACAGTGATGAGATGTGAGGCATGACGAGCCTTACATTGTGCTTAGTGTGTAGCAGCAAAATGTGTTATTAACTATGAAAACAAAAACTATTTATCTGCCTTTGTTAGCACATTGTTAGAAATAACATAATCTAGAATCTAATTTCAGAATTTCTGCCTCACACTAAGCAAAAACAAGAATAGAATGATGCAGCCTTTATTAAATAACAGCTGGATCTATACACGTGGGACAGCGAGGGTAGCTCCATTAATCATTTCAGTCCTTTTCATGTAGGGTTTATAACTACAAGGTGAAGTACAACTATCAGTTGTTCTACACAGCCAACAGATGAGCAGTTGAATGAGGATTAAAACTTTTTAAACAAAGCTGCTCTAGTCAAGATGCACATTTGCATCAATGCACATTGCAAGCCAAGCCCCGTCCTTCAATTTGTCCACTACTGGCTGCATTGTTTTAGTCAGAGTTGTGGACAAAACAGCACAGTGAGACCTGAACTAAATAGCAGATGGCAGAAATTTGCTGTGACTTTTCAGGCTGCTCATGAAATGTTTTGTAAAAGGATATTCCATGAAACATCTTCATTATGTTCTTCTTTGCACAAAAACAAAGGGAAACATCCAAAGTTGTCGTTATTTCAGTGGTGGGCCGTCAGGGCCTGCAAGTTCTTCTCTGCTCGCCTAAAAAATATCTGAATAATAGACTTAAAATATTGTCCATGAATAAAGAATTCCTAAAAGTCTGTCCACTTCCTTTCATAACTTTCCCGTGGTTGTGGTCCAACAGTAATCAAAGTAAGTTTGTTTATCTTGTTTCCTTTGCTCTTCTTTTCTCAATCTTCTTTGTCTCTACCTGGCCTTAGTCAGATGTGTCCCTCCACTAGGGGAATCAAATGATTACACAATCAATTCTTGAAAGTTAAAATAAAATTCAGCTTGTACTTTGAAAAGTCGTGCGTTAAATGTGGCGAGAATAATTCAAAAATAAAACTATAAAACTTAAAGACGCCAACTGGCGGGCAATAAAAACTTTGAGTTAAAAATAAAAGTATCGAGAAGACAAAAACGAACTAAGAAGAGATCTGAGCCAGGAGAAAACTGGAGAACCAAAAGTGAGCATTGAGGCTGACCAGCCAATGGTTATCAACTCTCCAGGGTGTGGTCTTCGCGCCATACGATCATTTACATGTCAGTGCTTTCATAAGAGAGTATTAATTAATGGTTGTACTTCTCACAATGTTAAACTCAGAAGTAGGATGAGAGAGATCACTTTCAATGAATGAAACATCGCTGTCGCATGAAAACACGTTATCAGAAACATTAATTAATTTCTACGACTTTCCTCACTATCTTAATTCATACAATTAAATAATAATTGTAAGCAACACTAACTAATATCAAGAAGACGGAAAGGTAGATCATATTCGGGGTAGGCTAACCCGTCTTGCTTTGTAGAATTTAGACTTAAAACGCTATAACAGTATTACTTGTTAAAATTACATCAAAAAGACATTTCTTAAATTAGCCTCTGGATAGCAGTATGGCTCCATGGTAGAGACTTAAGATTAAAATACTAAAGATCTAACTTCACTAAATTTAGAGCTAGGAAAAGAAACAAAACTGTAAATTGACACAAATCACGAGCTGAGTATAGATTAAACATTGTCATTTTGGTTACAAGTGTACATTTAGTAGTTTGTAGTTCTAGTCAGAGCGAGATCTTGCAGTTCTGAATTATTTATGATCTTTATCTGGTCCAGGTGGTCCAAGATGCTGAGGAGTCTGGTCATTCTTATCTGTGGTGCCTGTTGGGGTATTACAAGAAAAAACTCTAGATTCTTGTTCGTTGGCATGGGAATGTGCTTAAAAGCTTGTTTTATAGTCCAAGAAATCTGCAAAGGAAACAACAGTCCTGTCCATTATGGACTGTCCAATGAAGTGACCCCTCCTGGTGGGTCAGAGGAGAAATAAAATGTTCTCCTACACTCCTTATGAGCTGTGTTCTGCTCAAGGTTTCTTTCCGTTAAAAGGGAGTTGTTTCTTACCACAATCACCTTCAGGCTTCCTCTGGAGGTATCAGGCCGGTTTTTGTAACGCATCTTGAGACAATTTGTATTGTTGTTGACTCTATATAAATAAAATTGAATTGAATTAATCAAAGAAAGAGCTAATTTTGTATGTAAAAGTATTGTTACAGTGGAGGATTGGTCAATACATATTGCTATCATATGTATATCACATATATCATGATGACCAGAGACAAACATGTAAGTTAATCCAGGGCAAATATAATTAGCTTTATAGTAAATCATTAATTTAAGCCAAATTCCACATCCTCAGAGCACTGATATTTACTGCAATTATTTTCATTTAGGGACACATTTTAAGATGTAAACTGCTCCTTGTTCTGAATCAAATCAAATCACAATTCATGTGCTCTGACTGGATAGTAAATCTATTGTTCTTGTTTTAAAGTGCCTTGTGGTGGTACCAGTTTATTCCATTGCATCTTTTGCCAGAGAAAAAATAAATAAATAAATAAAAAATCAAACAGATCACCAATTTTAAAGTAAAACCGTGTTAACAGGGTAAATGATAAATGGTTGCAGGGTACAAAATCACGTCCTTGAATGTTTTTACTTTCCTCCCCAGCTCTACACATAGAGGAAAGCAAAATGTATTGAGGCCATTTTGTATCTTAGCAAGGCTCAGAGGACATTGCAAGGATGAGTCAATCCTATCTGTTAGAAACAAGAGCCAGTTACACAATAAGTTAGTGATTGATCTTTTTCCCCCAGTGAGCAATAGATGTCCTCGCTGTATGTCAGCCAGAGAGCAAACTAAATTCTTTAAATACCACACTGCATGCAGTTCAGGATACCCAATGACCCACAGCAAGGTTATTTTTTGAGACAAATCCGGACATAATTAACAAAATTTAAATTAAGAAAAAAAAAACACTTTAATATACATTATCTCACTCTGTCAGGTAGGTAATTTTAATAACCAAAATATACCAAATTGGATGACCTATAAAATGAGTTCAAATGAAAATATTTACCTCCTCCTTAAACCTTATCGTGGTGGAGAAGTTTGAATGCCCTAATGACCCTGCTGTCCGGGGCATTTTGCCCCTAGTAGGGTCTCCCAGGGCAGATTGGTCCTAGGCGAAAGGACAGACAAAGTATGGTTCATAACACCCTGAATGATAAATAAAAACGAGAGTCAGTGTACCTGGCCCAGAGGGTTACCGGGGCCCCACCCTGGAGCCAGGCCTGGGATTGGGGCTCGTGGGCAAACACCTGGTGGTGGCTTTTGTCTATGGGGCCCAGCTGAGCCCAGCCCAAACCGGTTACTTGGACTCGCCTCCCACCACAGTGTGGATTAGGCAGCAGACCAAGGCGGGGGCCTTGGCGGTCTGATCCTTGGTTATGGAAACTGGCTTTTGGAACATGGAATGTCATCTCTCTGGTGGGGAAGGAGCCGGAGCTTGTAGAAGGGGTGGACTGTTATTGACTAAAGTCGGCCTCATCTCGACACACAGCATTGCCTCTGGAACCCAAGTCCTTGAGAGGAATTGGACTCTGAGTTACTCCAGGTGAGAGGACGAAGGCTGGGGTGGACTTCTAGCTTGCCCCAAGAGTCTCTGCCTGTATGTTGGAGTTCTCCCGGATGGACAAAAGGGTTGTTTCCCTGCGCCTTCGGGTTGGGGAACAGGTCCTGACTGTTGTTTGCGCTTATGCACCGAACAGCAGTTCTGAGTACCCACTCTTTTTGGAGGCCTTAGGTCGAGTGCTGGACTGTGTCCCAACCGGGGACTCCATTGTCCTTCCGGGGGACTTCAACCCTCACGTGGGCAATGACAGCATGACCTGGAGGGGCGTGATTGGGAGGAACGGCCTGTCTGATCTAAACCCAAGCGGTGTTCAGTTATGCCATGACGGCCTAGGTCATAGGTCGATGATTGACTTTGTAGTCGTATATCTGACCAGCGACCATATGTTCTGGACACTCGGATGAAGAGAGGAGCAGAGCTGTCAACTGATCATCACCTGGTGGTGAGTTGGATCAGATTGCGGGGGAAGACGCCTGCACAGACCTGGTAGGCCCAAATGAATAGTGAGGGTCTGCTGGGAACGCCTGGCGGAAGAACCTGTCAAGATGGTCTTTAACTCCCACCTCCAACAGAGCTTCAACCACGTCCTGGAGGTGGTGGGGGACATTGAATCTGGAAGATGGCTACTTGCACACACCATTTTTGGTGTGGATGGGGAGCAGTCCCACCAACATGTATTCCTTAGGGGAAGCAGAAGCGGAGGGTCTGAGGTTGGGTTGTCCAATCTCTGGGGCAGAAGTTCGCTGAGGTGATGAAGCAACATGTGTTTTGTGGATTCGGAAAAGGCCTACGACCGTGTCCCAAGGAGCATCCTGTGGGGGGTGCTCCGGGAGTATGGGGTGGATGGCCTCTTGCTAAGGGCCATTCAGTCCCTGTACCAAAGGAGCGTGAGTTCGGTCTGTGTTGCCGGCTGTAAGTCGGACTTGTTCCCAGTGCCTGTTGGACTCCACCAGGTCTGCCCTTTGTCACCGGTTCTGTTCATAACTTTTATGGACAGAATTTCTAGGTGCAGCCGGGTGGTGGAGGGTGGTCCTCTTAGCTTCACTGAACTGCGGTTCACAGTTGAGTGTGAAGTGGCTGGGATGAAGATCAGCACCTCCAAGTCTGAGGCCATGGTTCTCAGTCGGAAAAGGGTAGATTGCTCACTCTGGGTCGGGGAGGAAGTCCTGCCTCAAGTGGAGGAGTTCAAATACCTCTGCATTTTGTTCACGAGTAAGGGTAGAATTGAGCAGGAAATTGACAGATGGATCGAAGCGCCATCTGCAGTGTTGCGGGCGCTTAACCAGTCTGTCGTGGTGAAGAGAGAGCTAAGCAGGAAGGCGAAGCTCTCAATTTACCGGTTGATCTATGTTCCAACCCTCACCTATGGTCATCAACTTTGGGTGGATCAGCCTTAGAGATAGGGTAAGGAGATTGGACACTCAGGAGGAGCTCACAGTTGAACCGCTGCTCCTCCAAGTCGAGAGGAGTCAGTTGAGGTGGTTCGAGCATCTGGCGAGAATGCCTCCCGGACGCCTCCCTTTAGAGGTGTTTTGGCATGTCCTGCCGGTAGGAGGCCTCGGGTTCGCCACAGGATACGATGGAGGGATTAGATCTCCCGTCTGGCCTGGGAGCACCTGGAGATTCCTCTGGAGGAGCTGATGGAAGTAGCCGGGCCTGAAGCTGCTGCCCCCACGACCCAGACCTGGATAAGCGGACAAGACGAAAATATTTACAACAATGAAGGGCAATGTAAATATGCTAATAGTGGTTTGTTGCTTTGTATCCACCTGATAAAAAAGTCTGATTATTAATCTTTATTTAGCAATATCATACTGTTATCGGTAGTCTGAAGTTAACTATGGACTGGAAATATAATTGGAGCATAATTAAAATCAAAATAGGCATAATATAGAAAGAAATGCTGAGGCAAGGGCCGTGGCATCTCTCTGCCCTTTGGTGTCTGACACTTCATCTATAGGCACTGATGTTATATCTCTCCAGTACTGTCATGTTGTCATAGAAAAAAAGCAATTTCCAACATCTATAACCAGTTTAACACTTTACACTCACCAGCCACTTTATTAGGTGCACCATGTTAGTAAAAGGTTGGACCCTCTTCAGAACTTCCTTAATTCTTTGTAGCATACTTTCAACAAGGTGTTGGAAATATTCCTCAGACATTTTGGTCCATATTGACATGACAGCATCACGCAGTTGCTGCAGATTTGTCGGCTGCACATCTATGATGTGAATCTCTCTTTCCACCACATCCCAAAGGTGCTCTATTGGATTGAGATCTGGTGACTGTGGAGGCCATTGGAGTACAGTGAACTCATTGTCATGTTCCAGAAACCAGTTTAAGATGATATGAGCTTTGTGGTGGGTACACTGTGGTCGTAAAGGGATGGACATGGTCAGCAGCAATACTCAAGTAGGCTGTTGCATTTAAATGATGCTCAGTTTGTACTAAGGGGCCCAAAGTGTGCCAAGAAAAATAGCGGAGGACCTGGAGTTGGGCTCGATTTCAGCTGCGACATTGGGATGGCAGTGAAATGAAAGCATTTATACATCCTGCCTTGTATCAACGGTTCAGGCTGCTGGTGGTGGTGTAATGATTAATCCCCCACACCATTACACCACCACCACCAGCCTGAACCGTTGATACAAGGCAGGATGTATCCATGCATGTTGTTTATGCCAAATTCCAACCCTGCCATCCCAATGTCACAGCTGAAATCGAGTCTTGTTAGACCAGGCAACGTTTTTCCAACTTGTTCTGTTCCAATTTTGGTGAGCCTGTGTGAACTGTAGTCTTAGTTTCCGGTAATTTGCTGACAGGAGTGGCGCCATAGATGTCAGATATGGTATTCTGCATTCCTGGGTTGTAATGAGTAGTTATTTGAGTTACTGTTGCCTTTCTATCGCCTCCAACCAGTCCGCCCATTCTCCTCTGACCTTTCACATCAACAAGGCATTTTTGTCCACACAATTGCTGCTCACTGAATATTTTCTCTTTTCCACACTATGTTCAGAGTCGCTTAAATCCCCTTTCTTCCCCATTCTGATGCTCTGTTTGAACTTCAGCAAGTTGTCTTGATCACCTCTACATGCCTAAATGCATTGAATTGCAGCCATGTGATTGGCTGATTAACTATTTCTGTTAACAAGCAATTGAACAGGCGTACCTAACAAAAAGTGGCCGGCGACTGTATATATACATATATGGAGAGAGAGAGAACTTAATATTGAATGCAAAATGAAAATAATCATATATTTGAACATAGCAGTTTAATATACTGTAGAACACATATAGTAAGTAAGGGGTTCCGTACTTAATCTCTCCATCAGTTTGGGGGTACTTGCTCTAGCAACACATTCTAGTTTTGCAAGGTTTTTCGCATCAGCTGCATCAGAACCACATACTCCCTAAATAACCCCACAGAATCCTTTTGAAAATCTGGAGTATACTGCAGTGTTGACTGGATTGTCAAACCCACACAACCGCATAAATAAGGTGAGGGAAATGAGCTGGTCCATAGATTTATTAATGTGTATTAGTCTCTCATTGTCCTGCTGCTCCATTGAGATAGACCTTTCCAGGGAATTTTGTTCTCAGTGATATAGGTCTCAGGATACTTAGAGACACAAAAAAGCATATTAAGGTGGCAATTCTTCAGGTGATGATTCCATTACAAAATAAAAATAAATTTAAAAAACACAGAAATTAATAATCTAAACAAGTTTTATTTGGACGTGTGTCTAGCATTGTCTGTTCCAGTTGAAACTCAAGGCACGTTTTCTAAATTATTTAGCAGAAAAGATATTGAGAGATCCCATTATCACATTTTCAGTCACCAAGAATTGATTTTTTTTTAATTTTTTTTTTAAGTTACAGTGATTACAACCTTCTAGGTTACACTGGAATTACCAAATACATCTTGCACCGACTGAATCTGAAAGCCTTATTCTTTACATTTTTCAAGAAAGGGAACTGACATGGTGAAGTTTGGCTCTGCAAAGCTAATGGCTGTTGGGCTATGTAGATACAGCTCACTCAGAGTTACTCAGAAGAATTCCCTGATTCTTCCCAGACTCTTTGATAAATGGAAGCAACTAAGCTGAACAAAACTAATTGCTTTTTGTCGCTAGAGTCAGGCAGAAAACTTCACTAAACTCATGCAGTATCACAACTCTTTTCCTTCCAAAAGACCCAGAGCCAGGGCTGTGGGCGGATGAGCGTACCAACTTCATCAGTGTCCCTTCAAGCATGTTAGATGGGATGTGATAATGTATGTTGTTGAAACAGCAAGCTGTCACATATTTTATTCATGATATCTGACCAGCAATCAGTGCTCAGCTTTTTCTTTGTTTCCTGTAGCCTAAAATGACACCAAGAAATCATAACACGAGAGATTTGATTCGAAATGAAGCACTGCTCACACTATTTAATTATTCTGTTTGATGCTTTGTGTGTTGGTATAATTGTGCCACCACCTCCTTGCCTCATCATCGTATAATTTGAATATAGTCACTTGCTGCTAAACTAGTCGCTTGCTGCTGAAGGTTTTTTGAATGTGTTCCAGTGGGTGCTGTCCACATGTTTCACTTGACACGATGATGGCTGGTTGTGACAGGATTAAAGAACTGAACACGGTCACATCGTTTATATGGCAATAAAATGAAGAAGAGTGATAAAATACAGAATAGACTAAGCGTTGTATATGCAATCTGTCTCTATCTATTCCAGCCCACAACCACTAGAGCATGAACGAAGTGTGCATTACTAGATATGTTTCTTTCTGGGTTTCAGATCTTTTATGAATTTGCTGAACCTTTCTTTAACTAAAATCAACGATAGAGACAAATTTTGGTCCATACACATCCCCACGTTGAATAGAAAGCCCAAAGCCCAAAACCCCGGCACTATTTGGATAAATTGTAGTATAAGTATTTTGTTATTTTACAAAAGTAAAGAGAGGAGCTGGTTTAAAGAACCTCCATCTCATCAGTGTCCCATACCCAGCAGTTATGCTAGCGATTAAAAATTAGGCTATCTAGGCCTTTGCTGCTTTGATCTTGACAATTCGTTTTAAGCCATGCCAGTAGGACAGCAATGCATTGTCCCTTGTTCAGGCCACCACTTTATTTTTGATTTAGAAAGAGTTCAGCCTCATTTGAAAAAAAGCTGCAATGTGAAAATTTTATATCAAAATGACATATCTGCAGGAAACCAATGACAGTGAAAGCATTACACACACTGAACAGACTATCTATGACGAGCTAGTGTCAGACTTTCCAGAATGTCACCAGAAGCACTGTTAGACTTTTACAGTACCAGGCATGAGTGATATATAAGGATAGGTCAGCATTTTGCGCATAGCTCATGTTCTTTCAAGCTGATGGATCAGATCCCAGTGGAGCCTTACCCAGAGGGAACTGAGTCAGGAAGGATGGTAGAGAGAGGAGTGGAGGACATCTGTAAGATAAACTACACAGAGAAAGACAAAGAAACACTTTTACGTTTAATTCATAAAGTTAAAGGGGGCAAAGCCCATGATATATCTGTATGAATACTCAGTGATCACGCATGAAGGGCCAATCCAACAATGAATGTTTCACACACGCAGAGCTCCTCTGTTACAAATGACCTTACTATGTCCTTACTATGCTATGCTATGCTGTAAATGTGGGCAGGTGTATGGATATGAAGAGTATGAAGCATTAAAAGCAAACTTTTAAAACCAGATCTGAAACAGACAAGCAATGAGCATGGTCTAATAGTTAGAATTCCACACGATTCAACAATTAACAGCAAGTGATTTCTAACTTATGTGGGTGGCTCAGAGGAGAGCATTACAACACTAGGCCTAAGGATATAAAAGCATGCATATTCTCTTTTTACCCATGGACAAAATGCGTTTTATCCAGATAAAAAACAGCTCCTCCCTCTAAGCTTCTGAATCAATAAGTAAAATGTCTATTACACCCCGCTTGAGATGTGAAAAGTTTTGTAACATCCAAGCACAGACATCTAAAATACATCAAAAGCTTTGTGTTGGGCAGCACTATAAATTAAAGAAGCTAAATCACTGCTGGATAGTAATTAGAAGCAGCACACCTTGGGCTGCTCCAACTGTAAAACAATGCTGAAGCCTTGATGCACCAACTTTAATTAACAGATAATGTCAAAAAAGCAGTGACCAGCTGTTTTTTTTTTATATAAGAAAAAGCAAACATGTTAGGTGTTTTGGTGATAGCGTTTAGAGGACAGGCAAGGGAAGTCAAACATTCAGAGCGGAGTATTCTTGCTGTTGACTGGTTAGTGCAGTTGTGGCAATGAATCGTAAATCAACAAATACTTATCCTAGTGGGCTAGGAGAGTGATTCAGCATGCAGGAAATGCAGGAGTTCCTTTTGATTTTTTTGTGGTAAACATGAACAAGCAAAGTATTTTGACAGTGGGACTTCCAAGACGTTACCGTGTTCTCAGGTGATAAAGGAAGATAGGGGCAGGACCCACAGATTCTAGACGCTGGTGAAGCAGCAGTTGGCTGGCGACTGGAAGAGATGAGGATATAGATGAGCAGGAAAAGCCCACGTTCACCACAGAGGACAGATCCTCTTTACTGAACGTTTGCCTAAGCTTCATTAATACACATCCACTTTCACTAGTGTCATCCATGAGCAAATACAACTAAATACAGCGGGAATATTTTCACCTTAAAGAACTGTCTGAAACGTTTTATATCTTCAATTTATAAACTAATATAAACTAGTTTAACCGACGACTAGCTACCAGTGTATTTTTCCAACATTAACATTACAGTTTGATTAGTTATCTAATAAATGATTTACTAAATGTGTTCCAGGCTATCCAGGCAATACATTGCATTTGTCATGTGGTCAAAAAGCCTGTATATCTTATCCTTTGAAATGACTTACAGTACGTTGGGAACCACTGAATGAAAGTTGAAATTGTCCCTAAGATAGCTGAAACCACTTTGATTATATCAGCAGAATGAATACTTTTACTTAAGTAGGACTTGAATCATATTTAATTTATTGGAGTATTTGTAATATAATATATGATATGTAGCTAAATTATTTCAATACTTCTACCACCACAAAAAAAAAAAAAAAAAAAAAAAACAGCTCAGGGTATTTCCATTAGCTGTGGGGAATGGTTATGCAACCACTCTGGCCTTCCTTACAGCTCCAGTACAGCCCTGGTCTGTGATCAAAGGCACAGTTCAAATGCCATGCAACAATGAAGCCTCACAGCACTGGCACATCCAGCAGTAGAGGGTGGTACGGAGTCTGTATCTGTGACTCTGCTCTGCTGAATTATCAGCTTGCCTGACAGTGCAGACTGAGAGGCCTGCAGGAAAGCCTTTGATTGCAGAGGAGGGAGAAGAGGTGATTTGCATTCAGTGTCAAAACAGTAATTTCAGGACTCCAGCAATGAAACGGAGTGTTAAGGAGAGATGGGAGAGCATAAAGACTGCTGAGCTGAGTCGGTGTTGGCTAAATTGGAATTTTCTGTCAGCTCAGTGTTGCGATGTGTGCGTTTCAATTTTGTTTGTGTCTTGTTCACTTTCTTCTTACACACAATTTAATCCACTATTCAAAACATCACTGTAACTGTAACTATTCTGTACTTTAATGCTACGATTTGTATTTCATCCTGGTCGATTTGCGCATTTCTAGCAAGGTTCACCAACCAGGTCTGCCCGCCTCCTTTGTCAAAGGTTATTTTATGTTCTTACATAATACTCATGTAAATTGCAACATATGTGTTGGCTTTCAATGTCAAGTAAAACTTTACGTTCTCATTTTCAACACAACTTAAGGGTAATCTTGGATCATTTTGTTCAGTTTTTCACTTCATGAGCACTATAGAGAAGCAGGTGAACTGGACATAGTTAGGTTTTGGCATTTGACAGTCCATACAGGAAAAAGTGTTTCCATATAATTGATAACTTAGGCAAACATGTGGCTCCCCAAAGCTGCATCCAACAGTTTCATAAACTCACAGTTACCAATGCAGCCTATGTTGACTATATTTGTAGATAACATAAAGCTGACTCGTAGCTGTCTCAGTAGGGGACTGTTTAATCCAAAATTAAAAAAAGAAATAAACATAAAACGGTCATACTATCTTCTTCAGTGACTGATATGATTCACTTGGGGTAATACACCTCTATAGTTAGGGACCTTAAGAGGGACAGATTAAATAAGACTCTAGTCATGCAATTTGCTCTTTGAAGCTGTGTTCAGTGCTGGTTCTAGGATTTTAATAGCCCTAAACAAGAACTCCAGCAGCTTCTGTCACATCATTAGCGTCACACTGCCACTGGAAGCATTGCATGTCCACGGACATTATTGCCTTCCTTGTGTTTATTTTATTTTTTATGGTAATCTTGTCTTTCTATTCTCGAGGCTTATGAATGGGTTAGAACTTTGATGAATGCTTTGCATTTGCTCAGAGCTGATATCAGCTGCAGCAACATTTCTCACAATTGCATTCAATTTTAATTGTCAGTTCTTTCTGTCCGGCTGTTTGGTTAGCACCAACAGTGCCTCCAAGAGGTGGTGAGACAACATTACACTACAGCGGATTCCTCAGTGTATACTTAGTTTGCCTGGCCAAAAAAACAAAAAAACAAAATGTAACTAAGCAAATAGGTATGAGCCTCCTGTTGGATAATTCCTGCATGTGTACTTACCATTCAGCAAGTTTTTTAACCCCGACCGATGCAATGAGTAGCTTCTCATTTCTTAAACAACCAGGTGAAAAGACACATCCCATTGTCATAGGAAAGATGTTAGTCTGTTTGAGAAGCATAAAGACTGGACTCTGGAGCAATGAAAGAAGGTCATGTGGTCTGATGAGTCCAGATTTACCCTGTTCCAGAGTGATGGTGCTTCAGGGCAAGAAGAGACGCAGATGAAGTGATGCCCCCATCATACCCAGTGCTTACTGTACCAGCCTGTGCTATGATCTGGGGTTGCTGCAGGTCTAAGTTCAGCATAGTCCAAAGAATGAGGTCAGCTGACTACCTGAATATCCCAAATGACCAAGTTATTCATCAATGTATTTTCCTTCCTTGGTGGCATGGACATATTCCAAGATGGCAATGCAAAGATTCATGGGGCTCAAATAGTCAAAGATTGGTTCAGGGAGTATGAGACATAATTTTCACACATGGAATGGCCACCACAGAGTCCAGACCTGAACCACACTGAGAATATTTGGGATGTACTGGAGGAGACTTTGCGCAATGGTCAGACTCTACTATCATCAATACAAGAGCTTGGTGAAAAATTAATGGATGGAAATAAATCTTGTGACACTATCAAAGCTAAAGGTGGTCCAATAGTAGAGTGTGTGACCTTTGTTTTTTCGGCCAGACAGTGTATATTCACAGATCAGGCAAAGCATTATGACTGCCTTCCTAATTTGGTCCCCTTTTCCTGCAGATTAAGGCATGGACTCCACTAGACCCTGGAAGTTGTGCTGTGATATCTGGCACCAAGACGTTGGTAGCAAATCCTGTAATTCCTGTAAGTTGCGAGGAGGGGCCTCTATAGATCTGACTTGTTTGTCCAGCATGTCCCACAGATGCTCAATTGGACTAAGATTTGGGGAATTTGGCTGCAAGTCAACTCCAAAAACTCGTAGTCGTGCACCTCAAACCATAACTGAAGCATATTTGCTTTGAGGCTGCATAAAACCAATTAAATAGTTAACACAAAACCAAAAGGAACATCACCTACAATACAATATACTTTTTTAGTACTCAACTGGTCTGGCTTCAGGACCTTTAATGACAAGCTGAAACCCAAATCAAGAAAATTTTAAACTTCTCAGATTTGTTGAATGAAGTTGCTGTTGTTGAATGCAGTTAATATAAAAAAAATACAAACAAACAAATGTAATAAACCAAAACAACCAGCAAGTGGTGATAAGAGAGGGAACTATTCGGTTTTCCACTCAATTAGCTGTTGTTCTAAGTGTTGGTCTATTCAGTCACTTCTTCAAGCATTAATCAGAACATTTCACTAACATTTTTAACAGACGCAGTTGTTGTTTTCATGCAAAATATGTGAAATAAAAAAAGTGCAAATTCTTGGAATTATGTAGCTTTAACTGAGAATCTTCACTTACTGAAACTATGACAACCAACACAGCACTATGGAAAAAAAAAATCCATTCTGAGTGTGTTTTGACCAGGATTTGAGACAGGGATGTGCCGCCGTATGTCTCACAATGATAAATCAGCATTTTCGTAATATGGACAGCTTAATGCTGCATCCACGTTTTCTATTTTGTCCGGCAAATGTATTAGAATCTCCTCCAAAAAGCAGGAAAGCAGAAAAGAGAATTCTTGGCTACACTTGCCATTAGCCAGTCGTTTCTTCCAAACCAAGAAACACAAGACTTACCAAATGTCATTTGGCTGATGTGATTCCAGTATCTTAACTCCCAACTTTTCTTCCAAAGACACTGAGGAAAATGGATTAGAAATAAAGTAATCCACCTCGTTCATGCTTAATCCGCCACAGCTGAACTTCTTCCAAACGATCAGTGAATGACGGGGCATGACATGACACCTGTCAATCACTTAGAAGAATTAAATGAATGGAAGCAGACTGTATGCGCTGGGGCTGTTAAAAAAAAAACACACAGCGTTATATATTCATATTATTATATAACTTAATATCTTACATGGTGGCACAGTGACGTGCTGGTTTGCACTGATGCCTCACAGCAAGAACGTTCTGGATGTGAATGCATCGACTGGGGCCTTTGTGTGTGGAGTTTCCATGTTCTCCCCGTGTCTGCGTGTGTTCTTTGTCTAACCCATGTATATTCCAGGTGGTTTGTGGACACTGTATATTTTATAGTCCATAAAATTGTTCAAAGAAAGTCTGATCTGTGAAATCTGAATTGTGAGAGCCTGATCTCCTTACTCAATAATACAAACGAGGCATGTTACTGTCACACACAGTAGCTTTTAATAGGCAACTCTTTTGTACATTACATATTTTTTTTGTTTTTATAAAAATAATCACCTACAAAAGAATCATATTGTTCACTCTGACTTGAATGTGAGTAGCTGATCTGATGAATGCATTTACAAAAGCATGAACTGTTAAAAATAATCTCAGGAATTGATGAAAGCTAGTTTGTGCATTTTCTGTGTTATACACAAAGGGAAATAAAGCAACAGATCTGTCTCAAGGTATGCTTAAAAGACTCAAAAAAGGAAAAAAAATAGATGGGGCAAAACAACTGTTTCATCTGGCCCGTTTCCTGACGTTGCCTTGAACAGAAGTCAGCAACAAACACCTGCTGCTGTTCAGTGAGAGGTCATCCAGCAGGCAGTGATAAGGACGACAACACACATGCACTGTTCTGCCCCTGTTTCCAAATACCCCAAACTCTCCAGAGCCTACACAAGCCTTCAGGAAGATCCTCAGGAATCCTATGACTAACAGATTCAGGCACTGTGGACACACACATGAATAATTGACGGTTTCAAAGCGTTTGCTTCAGGCAGGTGGGCCAAACTCCGTCAGTCATCTGGTTCGGTAACACACTGCTCAACAATCTCTCTCAGGTTGGGGTTTTCCATGGCGGCTGCCACTCGCTCCTTATCATTGATTTGTTTGTTAACTGCAGACAAAAACAAATTTCTTCATTCAGTCAATCGCTTACAGTTAGGCAACAAAAACAGTACCATACAGTTAAAACACTAGTTACTAGTAATGTAAAGACAGGTTAGCAGCTCAGCAAATGCTAGTGGCAGTTATTTGGGGTTTTAAAGATGTATCATTAACTGATTAACTAGTTACATGTTAAATAGATTTAAAACATGAATCCCTGACATGCATTCTGTATGGCTAGGTGTGGAAGGCTTTGTTCCCACCTTGCACAGATTTGTAACATAATTTGTGCTAAAATGAACTAAACTAAACAAAGGAATGAGAACTCTTTGCTTTAAAACACCTTTTCTTGAGGTAGAGCCTTTTATGTAATGGGATGCCAACAAGTGTTAAAGTAGGCAGACCCCCTGTGAGGGTTGCACAAACACATTTTCCGCGGCTCAGTTTTTGACAAAGCAGGAACAGCACATGTGTATTGATAATGGCTGCATTCCACTTTGGGCAGGTTCCAGCTGTGAGCATGCTGCCCCAGCCAAGGAATGATTACACATGATTTCCACACAGCTAAATCAAAACTGAGGAACTCTAACATTCTCCTGATTTGACATTTGAATATTGACAGAAAATAATGAAGCGTGGACAATATGTGTGTAATATAATATAGTTATTCATTTATTAAGACCCACAACTGTCCCGTGTATGTTCTATCTGGGAGTGGTGCAGCTGTTGGCTTTAGGTTTCAGTTGTTAAAGAGCATCATTATTTTGTTTGACTTTTATCCCACTGCATAAGGTCACTGACCTTTAGGTAGAAAAGCAGCGTGTAAATACAAGCCATTCACCACGGGGATGCACGCAACTGAACTATACTATCAAAACACGCTGTGATTTTATGACAGCACTTGTCTTGGGAATATTTTCCAAGTCTTCTTTGCAAAGATGTTCTAAAACTGTCAGATTCTGAGGGCAGCTCTTTAGGCCGACAGCTCTATAGGATTCAGGTCTGAGCTCTGGCTCAGCCATTCCAAAACACTGCTCTCTTTTGCTGACGCCGTCCCTTTGTTGATTTGGATGCATGCTGCTTTGTATAACTGTCATGGTGAGAGCTGAACATTTTCTTCACTTTCAGATGTCTTGCAGACAGCAACAGTTCCTAAACTTACTGGTTCTTGGAATCATGATTGCCTTCATCTTCACTAAAGCCCCGATTTGAAGCTAAAGAGAAGCAAAGCCGGAACACAATGCTGCCACTATGCTTCATTTGCTGTTGCACTTTGTTGTTTTTGCATCACTTTTTACAATTTGGATCAAAAAGTTTAATCTTGGTCTCGTCAGACCATAAGACATTTTCTGCATGGTTGGGGCAGCTTGATGTACGTTTAGGCTTTGATGTGTTTTTTCATCACCTTGCCCCACAGTCCAGACACAGCGAGCAGCCACTACTTCAGAAAGAGCTGCACCTCCTTTAATGTTGTTGGTGCCATCTTCCGCTATTTCATCATTCAGAAGACGACCAGAATTTGATTCTGAGCACAACCACATACCCACTGATAAAATAGTGCACGATTAGAAAAGTTAGATTATACTTTATTTATTTTTAATTGGTGTGTACTGCTGTAGATGTATATGCAGTATACAGTACCCCATTATTTGTATGAGCAGAATGACAAGTAAGATACACGCTTGTAAAAATATATGATCAAACTATGGCTTTGCACTAGTGTTAATAACTTTGAAGAGTAACTGACTTTACTTCAAAGGTTTTCCAGACAAATAAGTCTGTCCTGAGTCCGGCACCAGAGGAAAGTTGTAGGGCCTTGTTAAAACTCCAACTCAATTTGTTCACTTTTGCTCACTCAACCTAATGTCAGCATTTTATGCAAAGTTGATCAAGACAAGTTTCCAAAATGGAAACCTTTAAGGCCAATGTCACAATTGGGAGAACTTGGGCGTTCTTTTCTAGAGGCAAAAATCTGACCTGTACGAAAGGTCAAAACGTCGCCAAAATGATAAAAAATACGACGAGGATATTTACAGAAAATTGCAGGACAAACTGACAACAAACAACGACAATTAAATACAACTCTACAGTCAAGACTCCGATAAGGTGGCTTCTATCTACACTTACCATGAGGAAAAAAAAAAAAAAAGAAAAGAAAAAAAGATAAACTGTGATGTGGCTCCCCGAAGCTGCATCAAACAGTTTCTTAAACACAGCGGTGCTAATGCAGCCCTTGTTGACTATATTTGTAGATAACATAAAGCAGTGTGCAGTACATCCTACCTGACTCGTACCTGTCTCGGTAGGAGACCGTTTAATCCGAAATTAAAAAAAGAAATAAACATAAAACAGACTTACTATCTTCTTCAGTAGAATGGGTTCCTTCTGAAATGTAAATTTCCAACTGAGAAAAGAAGGGAAAACAAGTGATGTTAAAAGGCTGTGTGTTTCTTACTGCTTCTTCAACAGAATGGGTTCCTTCTGAAATGTAAATTTCCGTCTGTGACGAGAATGGAAAACAAGCAGTGTTTCTGTGTATTTATTAAGATGTTGTTTAAAAAATGAAATTAAGAACAAAGGAAACGTGAATTGAAATGCACAGTAGACAGTGTTCAAACACTAACATTTTTTTATTATTAATTGTTGACAAAGTCTTTAATTTTGTGCTGTTTGCTGCTGGCCAGGTAGTAGACACCAAGTTTATCTACTGATACTATTTAAGAAAAACAGCTTTCTGCTGAAACACTAAGACTGTTGAAATAAAACATAACATGGAGAGGGGCTACAATTTTTAGCAGAGATACTCAGTTGATACATAATTAATATAAAATACTGAGTTCTGCAGTCCAGTCTTGGTTTACATAAAGCTCTTTCTTCACACTAGTACTTTTTCTATCACAGAAATGTGAAGCTGCTGCTTGTTATGTTCCCTGTGCAGCTCTGTGATGAAAACACTCCTCGAATCAAAAGGCTACTCATCTCATCTGAAAAGAAGATTTAATGGTGTCCAGTTAAATCCCACTGCTCTCCACCTGCCTCCAAACACTGCGGCTGTCTGATGGCTTTCCAAGAACGCCTCTGTTCCTAACGCTGGACCTCTGACTGGATTATAAATAAACATTAAATTGGCTCAATCTGTAATTCCAAGTTGTACTTGTGCAGATGCTAATGAAACAGCTGTGTCATGACCGACTGTGTCTGAGAACTGTTCCTTCAGGTAACCATGGCCTCAACAATCATCTGACTACCAACCTAAGAAATGCAGCAATCAAGTCCAGAGCTGTCTCTAAAAAGTCACATCCCCATTTCACACTTTCTGACCATTAATGGGTTGTTTGAGTTACATGAATCATGGAAAGAGAGGATTCTGTCCAGATTATTCTGTACAACGTTCCCTGGAGCCTGGTTATGTAAATGGACCCCACCACCAGATGGTCCAAAGTAAAAGACTCCCACCAATCTGAATCTGAATCAGGACTGCCGAAGCCACTTGGATGACTACGGGAGAGTATTAGAGCCACCAAAGAGCAAAACAAAATGAGAGAAGGTAGATTTTGTTTATCATGCACTTTGGTCCTAATACTCTTCCTCACTCCGGAGGAGAGCGTTATCTAACTGCCTGCATGGCATTCTTTAGAAGCAGTCACATGCACTGGTTGTTATAGTCTCAAAAGTCTGACTTTATTCTCGACATCTACCGCCTCTCGTATTTTTCTCATGGATGGCCCTAACACTCTTTTTTAGATGAGAGATAAAGCATCTTCAATAAAACTCAAACAAGTTTAGTTGCCTCTGTTTCAGTTTAGTTTAGCTATACTATGGCCTGGATGATGAGTGTGAGAGGCCTCACAGAAGTATAGTATGAGGAAATCTCTTCATAACTGTTGGAAAAGCATTCAAGGTGACACTATGCAGCTGGCTGAGAGATTTCCGGAGGCTGTTATCAAAGCAGCTGTTGCCATGCGTGATGAACATCAGTAGCCTCAGCAAGAAGGCCCAGCAGAGGATGCGCTTCCTGTGGCAGCTGTTGAAGTTCAACCTGCCAAAGTCAGTGATGGTGCACTTGTGTGTGTGTAACAGTTGCTTTGATAACCAACCAGTGAACATCACTGACACAACTCTTACCACCTTCTTCACAGTATCGTCCACTGCTGGAGCTGCCAGCACCAAGGGCAGACAGCAATACATCATCTCCTTTGCTGAGAGCTCTTTAACGACAAGACACCATTCTAGTACTCACCTTATGCTTAAATGGCAAACACCGCTGTAGCTTCACTTGTAAGCACAGGCCTGCAGACACACAAACAGCACCATTAGAGAACAGCATTGCTTGAAATTTGAAATTAAAGTCAGTGTGGTGTGGAGTGCATTACAACTAAATGTCTCTAGGTGCTGGCTCCAATACAATTTTTTTTTTTTTTTTTTTTTTTTAGATAGAACAGATCAAACGCCTTGTTCATTAATCTATCTCCTCAGTGTGTGGTTGAGCAGCTAGTGATTATGCCTGCGTGTGGGAAACTTTACCAAGTAAGAAAAGAAGTAACAGTTTTATTATGTTGACTGAAAGGAAAGCAATAGGCATATCAGGGATTCTTTAAACAGAGACTTTATACAACGGATGCTTGGTGAAAAGTTTGGTCTGTCACAGCTGTGCAATCGCTGTGCACAGGATTCTAATCTGCAATTACTTGAGCAAAGTACATCAAAGATGTTTTACCACTCTATGCCATCAGGACAATCCACAGAAAACCCTGACTCCCAACCAGCTGTCAGAAAGTCCATTTGTTGCTGCTTCCTTTATAGGTGACCTGGATGACTGAGAATCATTCCAGATATACTTTGATTTTTTACGTTATCCATTTCCTGGTCTACACTGTACTATGACTGCGCTTTCTGTATGGTTTTATAATGACAAGGAAGCCCCAACACTTCTGACTGACTCATGTTAAATTCTGTCATTTACTTGTTTTGGTGATAATGAAATAATTCTGCTCACAATTTCTGTTTGAAATGGACAGCAAAATGCCCTAACATGGTTCCAGAGATGTGAGTCTAACCACCTGCAGCTGTGTTAAAAGCCTCCACCAGCAGCCCCGCTCTGACACTGCTGGGCGCTTAATAAAGGAATGTGAGGCGGAGGACGAGCAGCCCCCTGCGGTTAAGAATTTATCTGCTGCATGAAAAGAACTCCCTGCATGCTGCCGGAGTCAACAGAGAAGAAACACTTTGACCTCAATCCTTCATCCTATTAAGAAGAAAGTCCATAAGGAAAATCAGTCAGTTCAGGCATACTCAAACTGAGTGATGTCTGCTGGCATTGTGTGAAGGTACTGAATAACAGATCAGCCTATCAGCTTTCTGCACACACTGCACAGTGGCTCAAAAACAGTGTATCTTAAACACACAGGTAAATGTGATACACATTTGATACACTTACAGAATCCATGAGCGCATAATGCAACAGCAAAAACGGTGTTTTGAGACATGTGCTTCTATGTTGACACAATTTAAGCCTAAATGACCAGACACTCTAAATGACCTCAGAGCTGGTTAGATGATTAAAATTCAAGTGAAAAGCCTAACAAAATAATATAACAAAAAGAAAGTTTTTCTATCTGATGATGTATTTTCTGTTGAAAAAGATAGGGAAAGACGTTTATGTAATATCAAGCTAATATGGAAACTAGATTCTGCAGTTCATTTTTCATCGTTTTCTGATTGTAAGTCGAAATACACCAGTGTTCTTGTCTGCAAAAGGTTGTTTGCAACCATGTAGTAATGTTCATGTAATTCTATGTTGTTTAGTTTTAAAGATGTATAGAGGGTACGCATGTGACGTCACAGATTAGCAGCATTAGTTTGCATTATTTGCAAAATTAATTTAAAAAAAAAAAGGTGAATAGTTGTTGTGCGATTGACTGTACAAACAGATTTGAAAAGCAGTCAGAGATATATTTTTACAGTTATTTCCGACTACCAAAGAAAAGAGAAGTAAAAGGATTGCTGTATTAGGAAGAAACAACTGGAATCCAGGCACAGAAACCTTTGTGATCACTCCTCGTCATCCCTTTAATGTTTGGACAGACTCTACAGTATTATATGGCTAACGTTACCTCTCAGCAAAGCTCTTAGTTTTAGCAGCTCTTTTTTAGTTACATTTATCATAACAGAAATTAACTTAAACTAACGGAAACTGAGGCTACTAGTTCATATGGATCATTGTCGAGTTCAATTGTCCTTAATTTGATCAGATAGTCCACATTTTTCCCGGTCTTGCTGTATTTACTGCTACGTTTCATCATGTGTGTACCACTCAGAGGGAGTGGCTCCAGGCGGCAGTGACATCAATGCGAACACTCTAAAGGCAGATAGATTTATTTACAACTTGCAAGGAAAGTAGCATTGTCATGCTTGTTGTTGTTGAGTTCTTGTCTGAAAAAACAACAGATAAATACACGACAATTCTTAGGCACTTGCTACAAGCCAGGAAAGAGACAAAAGTTACTGTAATAGTTCAAATGGGCCATATATCATTAGTCCATTTAATATTCCAAAATCAAACATTTTTATCATTATTATTACTGTTTTTTTTTTAATGAATATGTTTTTCAATTGTTTGTTTACAACTGTGACAAAGAATGATTTTTTTTGTGAATCAGAAGTAATTTAAAGACTTCATGTGCTCCCTGAAGGTGTCTTTCAAGGGCCAAGTTTAACCAACCAGATTGTGTACACTAGTGGAGTCACAGAATAGTAGATGCACATTGATTTTATTTTAAGCCAGCATTAAAAAGTAATTACAAAAAACACGAAACTTTCCCAAAACAGCCCAAGGTTGCAAAACGTTTTTGAAGCTTAATATGGCTGTTGCAATCTTGGCATTGGCTGACTAACTCCTAGCTAACTGACAAATGGGCAAAGAGGTGGAGTGAGACTGGAACTGAGACAGGCACAGCTGTCATTTAAAGTCACAACACCCTTCATTATGCATAGGCCTTAATGCAACTTAATCCACTGTTGGTAAAAGTTGTCATGAATACAGAAGGAGGAGGTTGAAGGGTTTTTGTAGAACCAAAGCAAAGCATCAGTTGTTTGTATTTTTTTTTTTTTTAGTGCAATCCCTCTTCTACACTGTCTACTGCTTTTCAAGTAATCTGAAAACACCTGGAATGCAATGTCATCCAATAAGACATCTCTGCCAATATGTAAGTGTGTGCGGAAATCCATTTTCCAACAACCAAAAAAAAAAACAAATATCAAAATATCTATATCAACCTTCCTGAACTTGTCTCATTTTGGAAGCTGAGGTCACTCAGATCCTAGGTACTCACCGATCAGAGTAGCCAGAGAGCAATGAGGGACGGTTGGTGAGAATTTGATGATGATGAGGTACTCATCCTCTGAGAGCTCCTGGACTTCCACACACTTCTCTGTCACTACATCCAGCTCCTCCAGGGTGTTGGGCTTTTCTGGGTCGCGGATTGATCGAATCACATCTGATGAAGTGAAAGAAACCAGATGAGCTTCATTAAATACAACAACACTGAGTTTATTATTGGAACATAAATGCACAGTGCATAACAAGGCCCTGAAAGAAATAAACCGAAACTAAGCTACCAACATAGTAAAAAAGTCGATCACAATTTTTTTTCATGTTCATAGTGCACACCACTTTACATCTGTAACGTTACTAAATCTCCACCGTGTTGGATTGATTCTAACAAAAACAGACTTAACTCAAGTTCTGGTTCAGAATTCTGAAGTCATCTGCCGTACAGCTATCACCTCTTTCCAAAAGACGACCCAACAGTCGAGCATGATCTTATCAAATGCCAGCCTCCAGATCTCACACAGCAGTGGGCCTGTATGAGCTTCACTTAAACACACGTACCGTACACTTCTAACGCTTTCTCTTCCATCTTTTTGGTCCTCAGGGCAGTCTTGTTATTAAGTCCTGCAAACTGTAAAATCTTGGAGACACTTAAGGATACAAGGTTGAACACTACTTCCATCTTTTAGAAAACGCCATAATATACGGGACCGGCTATGGTCACTTTGACGGGATATCTGTGTTAGTGAGTGTGTGTGTGTCAGTGTGTTTCTACTCTACAGATAGCATAGACACTAACTTCCAAATTGTATATAGGTCAGATTAGCGGCTTCCCTAGTAGCGCAATTACTTCCGGTTTCCGCATAGCTTCAGGGGGAAGCAATCGATTAACGATGGCGACGCAAAACAACTACTGGTAGGTTTTGTACTAGGTTGTAGCATTGGGCTTGATGGAAGGTTTAATGGCGCTTCAAGCCTTTGGAATAATATACTAATACTTATGTTTTTATTCTTGAACAAATATTCCTGGAAGCTGCAGTGCAGTTTACATATTTTTGACTCAGCAGCCTGAGTCACCTGTCACCTACAAAAGTTCTCGGATGATTCAGTCATTGTTGGTCTCATTAACAACAGAGATGAAAGGAGTACTGAGAACTGTACCAGAACTTTGTGGCCTGGTGCCAGCAGAACTGTCTCCAGATTAATGCGGAACAATCCAAAGAGCTGATAGTGGACTTCACGCCTCACTCATCGCTGAACATCCAGGGAATGGCATTAGGATAGTGGACTCTTACAAGTATCTGGGTGTTAACCTAAACAAGAACATGTACTGGACTGCTGTCAGACTCTACAATCAGGTCTGCTCCCAGTAGACCAACAACAACATACATGCAATAACCCGTTTCATGTGCAATACTGCTCCTTATCCACTGCTGCACTATTCTGTATGTAACACATGTACATGTATATTTATACCTGCAGTTTTGCATGGACTGCATCCTCGATCACTGTACTGTCTTTTCTTTTCTTTAGTCCATCCATATGTGACCTGTGTGCACTGTCTATGTGACTGCTGAATGTCTCTGCTGTTAATAATGAGAATTTCCCCCATTGTGGGGTGAATAAAGACTTATCTTATTTATTAAAATGTAATTTAAATGTCTGCTGTTGTTTTTGTTTTATTTTTTCGTAGTATGTGGAATGGTGTATAACCTGCCACTTTTAGCTTCAAAGTTGTGGCAGTTTCACATTTTAAATCAGGGTGTCAAACTCATTTTGGTTTGGGGGCCACATACTTCCCAATTTGAACTCGAGTGGCCTGTAATATAACAAAATCATAAGCTATAAGCAATGACAACTCCAGAATTTTTACATTAACTAAAATGAGAGAGCAAATGAGAAAAAGTAAATTAGGAGAACGTTTACATTCAGTAAACAAAAAAAAAGAAAAGAAAAGAAAAAAATCTTAAGAAAAATAAGTTCAATTTGTGCTCATTGTCTGCTGTTTAGTGGGTCTCAGTTCACTGTTTTTCATAGCAAAACAGTGAACACATTAGGGATAGCACTTATTTTATGAAACTCCTGCAGTCTTCTATGTAATTTTCGTACTTTGCCAATTCATACGGTCGACTGTGTTTTAAATCGTTAAACTACATCGTGTCTCGATTAAGTTGGCTTTGCAGTGTTTTCTATTGGCCAGTCTCGATCAGCTGACAGTGAGTACAGGGCATGTGACTATCAGGGTTGAATAGCTGTTTACATGACAGGAGGAAATGGCTAAACTTCCCTAACACAATCTTTAATTTGTTGTGCCAAGGGGGGTTTAGCAGCTGCGCCCCCTCCGAAAATGTCTTTTTAACTGTTACGTAAAGCCTCAGTTGTTTAATAAGCTTTCCGTTGTCTGTGTGAGGATGTTAGAGGCGTCTCAGCGGCTGGAGAGTAACTCCATAGAGGTAGCAGTGATCCCAGAGATTCAACACTGTGGAGATGTAGCGAATATTCAGAAAGCTGAACTGGCTCCTGCGGGCTCCCTGCTTGGCTGTCTGGGTGCCCGGGGACAGCTGGTGGTGTGTGACCCGGCGGACAGAGGGGCTCCTCCGGCTTCATTGGACGGCTGCTTCGGAGAGTAAGTCCTCCAGTCACTTTACGTTTAAAGAATACCACTCATGTCCCCCTGATGGCTGTAAGCCTTAGGCATCTGAATCTCTTGGTCTTTGTCAATTAAAATTAAATAATAAAGGCAACTGAAAAAAAAAACCTTACCCAACCACAAATCATGAACCAAATGTCAAAGGACATCGTTGTGACGACTTAAAGGCCCAGATGCTGCACAGTTATTCCAAACTAAAATTAAAGGAACACTCAAACATATTGTGAGACTCACGTGTCCTTTACTGCATAAATCATATGCACATTTCATAGTAAACCTTCTTCTAATAATTGAAATAATAATTTTATAATAATATATATATATTTTTATAATTATTTACCTCTAGAGCGCAGATGTCAAACATAGGGCCTGTGGACCAAAAGCGGCCTTGCAGATGGTCTAATCTGGCCCGCAGCATTTATTTGCAAAATGCAAAAATTACATAGAAGACTGCAATATTTCCAATGAAAATAACTGCTGTTCCTAATTTCCTAATTTGTAAACCATTGTTTTACTAAGATCACTGGGGTGAAGCATCAAACCCTGCAAAGTCAACTTCTCAATGCTTATTATTAAATCACCCACGCACAACATATAACAGCTTGGAATTTCATTGTTTTGAAGGATAGTTTGTTAAATATAAACATTCAGTCAGTATTCCTGCTGTGCTCTGAGCTATTGCACCGAAATTTCATTTTGAAGTTTGGTTATTCAAGATTCAAGAATCATTTGTCAGTATGTGTGCTCATAACACAGTTTGAATGATAGTTCTGACTAAAGCAGTGCAAATACAAAATATATGTTATATATTATAAAAATTATAAAACAAAAACAGTACAAAGCACTATAAATAAAATAAAAAATTAATAAAATAAAACTGTAAGTCAACATGTCCCGTTTCCAATGTGGCCCCCAAACTAAGATGAGTTTGACACCCCTCTTCTAGAGGACAAGCAGTTACAGAAGATGAGAATTAGAATGAGTTTTACTTTGGTGGTGCCTTAGGGTTAATGGATGCCTTAATTTAGTCCTAACATATTCTATTGATTTCTCCTCTGTCTCATTTGAGCATCTGGAGCATGACTTAAAACATGCAACAGATAATCTACACTGAAGTTTGCAATTAACTCTCAGTTCACTGACATTCTTCAGCACACTCCTCTGATTGAGTGACCTTATCACAGTTTGCTCATTATCCTGTTTTATATTTTTGGGGCATTATAAACTTTATGTTCCCTCACAGAAATTTCTCAGCCAAAACAATCAGCACACTGAATCAATACAGCAAATGAATTAACCAACTGGAGCATAACATACTTCACTTTTAGTTTAAAATCGAACCTAAAGGGCATTATTTATTACTAAATTATACAGAGTTTATGAGATCGAATGAGCATCAAACGAAGTAATAAATAAACAGTGAGAAATGCAAATGAACATAACTGTTCTTTGGAGGATAAAATAAAACTGCAAATGAGGTGGGCTACGGGTAAAGAGAAGTGTTTAATCATTCTAGAATTATCGAACCTGTAACATTGAGAATGGATGTGATAGATATTCAGACAGAACAGTTAGACCTTGTTGTAATGTTTTGATAGATGGATGCCTCCTTTGATTGGAACTCGAGACTGGGTCAAAAAGTTGGAATAGAGGGGAGACTGTGCATTCTGTCCAAGATGATGGAGGTTTTCACCGCTTGTAGATTCACTCTGATCTCTGTCACCGCGTCCCAATAACATGAATTACATTAAGGCTGCTTTGATATTAGATGATATAAATCAGAAATGCAACATAAAGAGAAAACATAAAACCATCGAAGTTAATGTCATCCTGTGCGTCATTTAGTCTTTGTATAAAATGTTACTACTACGTAATACAAGACCTTAACTATGGTAGTATCCCGTGGAAGAATGTTAGCAGAATGCCACAATGTCAACTCCACTAATGCTTGTTTATGTATCCAGCTTTTTATGGGAAGAGGTGGCCACCCACAGTCTTGGTGACAGCAACTTGAGACTGTTGGCTGTTGGGTCTCAGTGGGACCTCAAGTTGCTGGAGGTCAAAGCAGAACGATCAGCGTCTATTTCTCTGCTCAGTGTGTCTGAGTGTCCTGCAGACAGTCTACTCCAAACTGTCAAAGACCAAGACCACAGTGAGTACTGCAAACTTTTTCAGAGTCACCATCCAGTCCTGCTACAGAGCTCTAAACAATCTGTCTCATGTTCAGAGGCACTGAAACACATGTGATGTTTTAGGGTTACGGTTATATATATCTTATTATTGTGTCAGTTTTACTGATTGAGTCTTTCTGTCCAGGTGTGTGTGAGCTGAAGTCAGTTCGTGTGTTGTCTTTTGCGGCCGGTCGCTGCTGCATTCTGCTGAATTGCGACTGGCTGCTGCAGCTGCAATGGCATCAGGCGGAGGAAGAGCCACGGACGTTGTCCTGCTGCAGCCTCCAGCTGGATGACAGGGACAGACTCATGGCGGCCCATCACTGTGTCATCACAGACACTCTTTTCATCCTCAGCTCCACAGGGCTCATATGTATCCTCCACTTGCAGAGGTTTTAAACATGAGTAGATACTCCTGGAACAATTAACTATTATAATGATAGATATAGTATATAAACTAAGGTCATTTGACGATAAAAATGACCCTATTTCTCACGTGATTCTTTACCCCAGTCAACTTTTTTTTAACAAATTTATGATCTCAGAAGCTACTTTTAGGGTTTCTTCAATAAAACATGATGTTCATTTTGGAAAATATTGCCCTGTTTAGAGTAGAATAGAGCATGGTGTGCTCTAGGGAGTGGCTAACCTCTGAGTGAGAAGTTGCTACCAAATGGGCAAGCATAGTGTCCATGGATTCTCAGTCAGATCCACATCATATCCAGATCACTCAAATCCTCATTCAAATGTGGCCGTTTGGGCTAGAACAAAACAAACAAAAAAAAGACTGAAACACTAAAAATGCCAGATTAAAAATGGTAGTCTACAAACTAATGGGCGGCATACCGGTATGCCCGTGTTTTTCATACATTGTATTGCTTAACTTTGTGTAAGTTACACTTAATAGAGCCATGCTTGTCTTAATGAAAACTAAATGTAATTTAATCTAGTGCAATACAGTATGTTCCAGCAATGTAACCATGTGATCTTTGTCGTATTTAGATTAGATTAGATTCTGGGACTGTGAGCATCAATAATAATTGCAAAAGCACTGCAGTGCATACTAATTTTCAAATTGCTACTAACTTGATTATTCAGTGTGCATTAACATATTATCAATTAATGGTATCATGATAATGCATAATGTAATTATGTAAAACTACTCCAGATCTCAGACCTTGCAGTAACATCTGTCTTGGACAGTCTGATTGCAAGTGACCAGTTTTAGGTACATGTGTTCACACCTGGCATTGAAATGCGTCTCCGCTGTTTCAGAACCCAGACAATAATGGTTATGGGAACTTATGCCCTGCCTCATTTTCGTAACCTGCACAAATATTGTAAATATTAACTTATCTCGAACGTAGCTCCTCATACATCACCATGACCACAACAGTAAATACTCACATTATATTTAATGACAGAAGCACACACAGTAAACTGATACTAAATCATTTTGTTTGTTAATTATTGTTTAGATTTATTTATTTTTCACTTAGTTAACAGCTGCACGGACGAAATGCTTTAAAAGGTGATCATTACTAAGGATTCCCAGCACTTCCTTATACCTCTTTTGGTGATCATTAATAACAGCAGCCTTGTGTTTTTTAACTAAATGAATGAGGAAAAACAACGTTGTTAGAGCACCTCTGTCTAGTATGCTGTCTTTATTCCAAATGTGTTTCTTTAACACTTTACTCCAGCTGTGCACAACATCACTAATGGCAGTCTGCTGGCCAGAATTAACCTGCCAGACTACCTGAGCTCAGGCCAGGCAGAGGAGGCGCTGACCTCCTCTTCTCCCTCCTCCTTCTGCCTCATCCAGGTGTCAGCTGATCTCAGTACAGCTGTAGCTATCACTCAGTCCCACACAGCTATAGCTGTCGACCTTAACCACTATTTCAGGTACCGAAGCACGAAACACACACTTTTTTTTTTTTTTTCCATTTTTAGTTTCTTGCAAGTTCTCTTTAAGTCCTAGGTTATTTGTTTGCTATTTCCACCTGTAACATTTCACATGGTATACCGTATGTTTCGATGCGAAAAAACAGGAACACAACACAACAGTCCTATATCAGATTTGTGGTACTAGGCGACCTCTTTATTTAGAAAGCTTTGGAGAGCTAATTGTGCCACATTCTGTGACCTGTGGCATTCAGTGAGACCGCTACTGCTATTCAAAAACCCCATTTGCGAATAAAGTGAGGATTGGAAACATATTCTCAGGCCAGACAGAAAGCCTATTAACCATAACCTGGGCAATTTGACACAACACGATTTGATTCCCAACCATGGAACAATTTTGAACTGAAGCTGCATCTTCCTGTTCAGCTAAATTTGTCATGCCAAATGGTCTAATGCGAGTGCTGATGATTTACTGATTCAGCTAACAACACAGCTAGTCACATGACAACCATGGTCTACTACTGGCGCTTCATCTTAGATCTTCAGTATGAACTGCGTAAATCTAAACTAAACAATGCGTAAACTGTTCTGTCAGTTTAAGTCCATACAACTTACTCTAACTGCCTTCCGCAGATAATCAACACTTTCTACTCAACCTAATCACGCGCTGTGAGCTCCTGATGTCCAACCCAGCTACTCTTTGACCTCTCCTGCCAAGAACTGGCCCTCGCCTGTAAGGCTCTTCTCTCCGGTGGACTTGATTGTTGAGTTCTTTGTTCCTGAATCATCCACTGCATCTCTGCTCAATGTCTCTGAGTTCTCTGCCCTGCTGACGTTCGTCAGCCCTGGTAACAAAGAGACTACAGTGGCCTTATGGGATCTGGAGTCCGAGAGTGTGAGTTACCACAAGTCAGAGGCAGAGGCAGCTCCGGTTCAATATTGTGGAGAGAGACATCACAGGCTGCTGCTAAAGAGTAAGTCAACCATGACACAGCAGGCATCATGAACTTTGGTAGCTTGTGTCTAAACTAAACATTTCAAATATAGAATTTAAAACATTAAATGAAAGAACATGCGGTTCATCTTTACACCTGGAATTTTGTCCTCACTGTCTGGGCTGTTACATCTCACTAAGATCTGTGTATCAAGACTGAACGTGGTCAAAAACAACAAAACACTTCCAATATGAAAGTAAAATAGATTCTGTTAAATAGAAATACTGCAGCTTTCACATTTGACATCAAATCTGTCATCATCTCACATCAAAATAAGTCATCAGCAATTACTGTATTATGCAATTATCTGTTTTTTTAGTGTTTTTTTTTTCTCTGGCTGGACTGGAAAGTCATCATCATTATAGTAAACCACAAACCCATCTGTCGGACTGTCTTTTTCTCTCTCTGTCTTCAGAGGCCGGTGTGTTCCAGGTCATGTTCTCTGTGACCCAGCAGAACTTGCTCAGTAAGTTGATGTTGTTTGGCAGTGCAGCAACAGTGGATGCAGTTTGTCACCTGAACAACTGGGGGCGCTGCTCCATTCCCATCCATGCCCTGCAGGTAGGAGACAACACTCACCTTTACTGATACAGCACATGTCCCGTTCTACCGAGGTTTCTATATATTATAACTAATTTTTTTCTAACAACCCTTTAGAATATACATTAATACAGTCTCTGCTGGGTTTCTTAAAGCTGGTTTTTGTTTTATAGGCAGGACTGAAGAACCGTCAGCTGGACACAGTTGATTTTTACCTAAAGAGCAAAGAAAATATACTGAATCCATCAATGTTCAGTGCGGCTGATCAGTCAGCCGCCTCCACAATGAGCTTGACAGAGAGTATGTATACAGGCTTCATATAATGCTAATAAAACACAGTGTTTTTTTTTTGTATAATTTGTATATTCTGTAAACATTTGTGTATTAGAATTTTTATGATGCTTAAACACAGTTTACGTTCTGCTTTGTGTGTGTGTGTGCACACAGATGTGCAGGAGTTGTGTCCTGCACTGGACCTGTTGTGTTCCGCTGTTAGAGATTCAAATAGTGAAGCTCAGAGCCGACAGTTTTCAGAACAGCTGCTCAACATCACCTTGAGCTTTGTCAACACGGAGATCCGTTCTGTGCTGTCCAACACACAGTGTAAGACAACATCAACAGTATATGGTTAGTTCAGTTTGGAACCGCCTGTTATTGTTTTCTGAGAGCTGAAGCAGGTTGTTTCTCTGTTGTGTCTGCAGATGAGGACTCAGATGTGCAGAGCTGCTTGGACATTCTGGATCACTATGTTAATGAGCTGAGGAGTTACATGAAGAGATTCCCTTGGTCTGGAGGAGGCGACACATCCAGTGGCATCACTGCTGCTCCTGCTCAGGAGGACCCTGATGAGTGGGAGCAGCTGCCAACGAAGGTGATGTATATTCACATAATATTCCAAAATATTTTCCATAATCCATCTGTCCTGAAGATGGTGGATCCACCATATGATGCTATTGATCAGTCCTTTAACACAAAACACATCCTTTTCTGAAATTCCTACAATGTTGTTATTACACCTACTACATGATATTATTTTGTACAGAAGTAAATAGTGACGTAGATTCAACAAAATACAAGGTGGCCATTTTGTTATTGTGTTGTTAATTTTGAGAGGGAAATATTAAATTAAATTAATATTAAATTAAATATTTATTAAATTAAATTAGGAAATATTAAAATGGGTTTGGAACCTTCTTTTCATGTTTGAGGTAATGTTACGTTGATAATTTTGTACGCATCTGTCTAAACCCAACTTCCTGGGTTTGAGCCAACTGGTTTCATTTAATTAATACTCTACCTCCACCAGTTCCATGGAAATGGATTATAGGCTGTACTTATTTCGGTTTTCCCACAGGATTGCTTCACAGAGCGGTTGGCATGGCAACTATAATCATCATGATGTCATATCCCATTTCTTTGACATCCCATTTATGTCAAATAACTAATTAAAACAAAACTTTTTTGAAAAAGAAATATTTGATTTGGAGGGGGTGGAGCCTAAGAACTTCACCGCTGCCAGACACCAGGGGGAGCTCTACTTGCTTTGACTTCACTTTTGAGAAGCTGTACTGTCTTTCTTCTTTATACAGTCTTTTGTCTAAACACATGTCACTTTATCTGTGCATTCCAGGACATGGTCCATCAGTCCATCTTGACAAATCAGATCCCCAGAGCTCAGAGTGTCCTGCGGAGGCAGAACCAGCCAGAACAACATCTGTTGGCTCTAAAGATGCAGGGGTTGCGTCAAGTTTTCTCCTGCCTGCAGCGCAGAGACCTTCAAACTGCCAACACACTTCTCACCAACATGGTGAGAACACTTCACCGTAGAAATCAATCAAGCAGTCATATTTCTTCCAGAGTTCAGAAACTACCATCACATCTAGAGACCTACTCACATAGGAAATAACTTTCAGGAAACTTTATTTCAGTTAATTTAAAATTTTGACAGGATAAACATCCACTCCAGAATTCCACTTATAAAAACAGGAAAAAATGGAATATGTTTAATGCTGCCAGTTTTGACAGATGTTGATGGAAACATTTTATCCCCAAAACATGCAAACAAAAGCTCAACAATAGGCACAAAAGTCTGATAAGAAAGTAAAAAAGTATTTACCAGTATTTTTCTGATTGCAGGGTTTCAATGTAAAGCAGCAGCTCCACAGTATCTGCCTCTACACAGACGACAAGCAGCTCAGGGAATTACTGGTGAGTCTGGTATTTTACTCTGACACAACTGACAATTTATTGCTAGCTGACCACGTAATTGTAAGTTCTAAGTTTACCCAATATGTCACCTTTAAACTGCCTGGTATCCGAGCATGCCATTGGCATTCTCATTTCCACCCAAATGGGGCACTTGGTGAACCCTTTGATTGCTCGGTCAGGTGGGAGAGCTGACAAGCCGGAGTTACTTCCCAGAGGAGGAAATGCAGAGTATTCTGTTCATAAGGGAGATGGAGAAGCTTGGGTCACTGCCGGCGTCCCGCTGCCCAGTAAAGACCTTGTCACGAAGGTAAAGATACTGATTTGCCTTGTTTGTCTTGTCTTTTAGGCTGTTTTCTTAAGCTGCGGTGTATTGTCTGTCCAGGCAAGCACGCATATCCACTAAAACACAACTGCATGTCTAGAAATACAAAAATATATCTGACTCTCTGTACTGCCTCTTGCCCAGGTCGTCATTGTGAATGACAAATTGTTCTCAATTGACTCACCAGTTTAAATTAAGGTTTAATTAAAAGATAATTAATTAAATATGAGTTTTCAAGGAGAAGTTTTTGAGTGTCAGTCTGTGGTCATTAATTCTCATCATGTAACTTTAACTAACGAGTTTTCTGTGCGCAAGTTTTGTTGTGTTTATGTAGAATCTGTCTTCCTGAACCTCATTATGTTCTTTTTATCTCCCGTGAGCCTCCACTTGCTCTCCTCCGGGCTTTCTCTGATAAATGAATTCTAGAGGACTCTCCTTAATTTGTTCTTTCCATGCCTCTGAATAGTCATGTGGTCTCTGTCCTGATCTTGACAAAATGAAATCTTTCCAGGGTTGTTCAGATGGTTCATAAGGAGTGGGGTCATGAGGAGGTTCTGAAGGAGCAGGCAGGACAGAGGAGGCTTGAAGGGGAGGGAGGAGGACTCTGGACGGACATCAGACTGGACTGGGTGAGGAACTGGGACCAGAGCTGCCAGACCGTTGTTCTCTTGTCCAGACGCCAACACACAGGTAGAACACTAATAGAAATGTTCAATTCCCCAGTGGTTTCTAAACTTCCAGATTCTGTACACATTCATATATGTACTGTGTTTTCCTACCTTTTACCAATCAGAGTTGAGTTCCTGTGACTCTTCAGTGTTGTGGTGGTACCTGACATTGCTCCATGACCAGCATCAGGTGGTTGAGTGGATCCAGAACAGGGAGTCCTTTGGTTCTTCCAGATGGCCAGAGTTAACTCCAGAACTTGTTAATAACAACACAGTCTGCAGCACCTATCTGAGGGAGAACATCCTGGATCTGCTGGCCAGGTATAGCAGCTAAAGTCACCACTGTACCTGTTTGGAGATATAGAAATAAAGGCAATGACTGCATTTCCAAGTGTGTACAATGATATTAGTTATAGTCTTATCCTGTTATATGGTTAAGACTCAACATTAACAATATACTGTATACTAAAATTTACTCAGAGTCACTGAGTGAATCCTTGTCCTGTGAGTAATGGTTTTTAATATATTATGTTTCTCATAAAAAATGTTTCAGAGCTTTTTTGCAAGCCAGCAATTTTCATATTCATGTTTTATACGAACTATGCAGTCACGAACGCCCTTTTTAGGTGTACACTGTTTAAGTTCTTCGTATTTTTTCATGTTGCATACCTATGGGTTTATGCAACAGGAGAGGCTTGTTCATCCTGAAGGAGCTGGCAGACTTGGAGCAGCTGTTGTGGAGACTGGCTCAGGGCGGTGGGCTGATGGCCTCATCCCCTCCCATCCCTCAGTACCGTTCCCCTCTTGGTCTTGACCTACACAGCCTTTTCATCACCTTCTGCCTTGACCATAACCTCCAGTACCTGCTCTATACCTACCTGGAGCACTATAGGTGTGTGTTGATAGTGTACTTATCAGATTCATGTTGTGATTTTTACAGCAGTTTATTTCATTGTAAAATAGAAGTGAGTTAAAATGTCTGCTGATGAATTTTGCGCCTCCTCTTCACAGACTGACACCGAGAAACTGTTCCTTCCTAACCAATCAGAACCTGTCTGAGAGTCAGCCCTGGTTTGAAATGCTGGTGAAGATCCAGGAAATCACCAGAGATCTGTCAGGTACTGCACTATTGCAACAATTCATGCTTATACCAGGACAGCAATGCTTCTTCTTGAAAAAGGATTCTTAATTTAAAAATAAACGTCAAATTTGCAAATATTCATTTTTCTTTGTACAATGACAACAGAAAAAACATTTTAAAATTAAAACAAATCCTCACTTTCGTAGTTTTCAGAAATTAATTTTCTCCATTTGTCTCTGTGTCTGATGTTCTAGATCCAGGGCTGGTCTTTCAAGCTAGTTTAACCAGTGCTCAGGTACTATTACCAGGCAGCCAGGCATCTCTCAGCAGTCTGCTCTTAGAAGGACATAGTCTCCTGGCTCTGGCTGCCATCATGTTTGCCCCTGGAGGAATTGACCAGGTGAACAATGCTCCCGTTGAATAACATTGGTTTTCACTTGTTTTTTGTTTTTTAATTAATTCTGTAATTTTGAGTAAATGGTCAGTAAATGGTCGGTAATAACAATGTGCGCATAAAGCAGACATAAACCAAGTTGAAAAACAATTAAGATTCTACCTAAGTCTGCTCTTAGAGATAAAAAGAATTTAAAGAAATGCTGTATCAGTCTTGTTATCAATAGAAATGGTACACCTTTACTGTTGGTCTGAGCAGTTTGTACTGTTACAAAGTGATATGCTGTTCACATTTATGTGTTAAATCTGAAGATGAAGCTACAGCAGGCACCATAGGACAGCTCATCTCGATACATTTTAATTTCACAGACTGTAAATAAAGATGGATGCCGGAATAGCTCCTCAAAAGTGAAGCCAAAGCAAGAAGAGCTCCCCTGGTGGCTGGCTGCAGTATAGGCCTTGAACCCCACCCCCTCCACATTAGTGGTTTGAAACTAAAACCCAAACAAATAATGTCAAATATGTTTTTCCAAGCATAGTTTCTTTAATTTTAGGTAATTAATATAATACTGATGCATGTTCAAGTGTCAGTGTTTACTGCACAGACTGTGGCTCCAAGTGTGCAAGATGATGCCGCGTGTATTCCTGGGAAAATATCGTCAGTTTGGCCAATGCAAGGAAATGGAGATGCATTGTCCATATTTATATACAGTCTACATTTGATTTATTTTGTTCTGTTAGAACAGTAGAGTAGTAGTGGTGCAGTTCCTGATATTGGCCAACTCATACTAATCAAAAGGGAGCCAATCCCCTAACCTCCATATTAAAATGACCAACATGCCCAACAAATATTCATGTTTAGCCTGATGCACAAAAAAGGTCATTCAGAGTTGACGCAACTTTATATACTGTATAGTCAATGTAGGCATTCTCTGTCAAGAACTGTGAAACTGTCTGGCAGCACACAGAGATGTGAGAGATTTTGGTCTGTGGTCTCAAACATCCAGCACAGTGCAGCCAGCACACTTCCAAAATGTGCTGTCAGTTTCACAGATAAAAATATCTAGTGAGCCGATCACATTGCTAGGTTTTGCAGTGTATTGTTGCACACACGTTCCACCTCATTTCCTAATGTCACAAGACATTTCTACATGTAAATTTAAGTAATGACCTGCTATCCTACATGTGCTTGCTGTGTGCAGGTGATGTTTCAGGGTGAAAGGCTCAACAAGTCAGAGAGGACAGTTGACCCCCAGCTTCTGAAAATGGCACTGGCCCCTCATCCCAAACTGAGGGCCGCCTTGTTCCCTGCTGGACCTCGTGGAAGCAGCCCAACTGACATTTCCATTTATCACCTTTTGCAGGTACATTCACATCTGTCAGTGACAGACCTCACAGAAATACTTAGCATACAAGAGCTAGAGGGCCTGTTCAGACTTTGCCTTAACAGCCACCCTGAGCAATCGGATCACAAGTGACCATCGTAGAGTACAGGTCTGAACGCCCAGGATGCACTGAGGACACATTTGAGTGATCCAGTCTCAAACCACATTTGACAGCCTTCCTTTGGTAGCGTGAACACAGTCTGTGTCGTGGGTCATATTAAAGACACCTACCAGAGGTGGTTTTGGCTAAGCAGTATTTTCGTTCTTTACTGACGATCGTCATTCATAATAGTGGTCGTGTGTGTTTTTTTTTGTTTTTTTTTTATCCAAATAAGTACATCAAAAGTCGAACCCCTTTTGAGTATAGGCTGTCTCTAATGTAACCCATAGTGCATTGTAGTCTCACTACCAATGGACTGCAGGCACATGTGAGCCAAACCACCTCCAAATGTGGTCAGTGATTGGATCTCTCAAATGTCCTGGGGGTGCTCACTTGTCTTATCAGATCCCACACATTGTGATCGGGTCCCCCAGATTGTTCTAACATTCTGTTTGTTTTTTCATGAACAGGATGGTTGAATTTTAAACAGTGGCTTGGCAGCATATTGACTTTTCTGTTTGTGAAGAGTACATTAAGAGTGTATTTTGAGTGCATGTTGCTGTATTTCCCCAGTCCCTGCATCCTCTGGATCCATCCAAGCTCTTCGGCTGGCAGGCTACAAACACCCTCAACTCTACAGGTATGGCCCCATGTCACTACCTGGCACAGTCTAAACATACTTTTATCTGAACTGTCCTCAAATTCTGTTTATGAAACAATACATTGTCAGAATGTAGCACTGTACAGCACTACTGGCAGCAGTGATGCAGTAGCAGAACTGTTAGTACCAGAAGTTCTGCAGAGGTGACTGTGAGTAGGTAGAGTGGGTTTTCCACAAACCGAAGGGTTAGCAATTACTTGGCGAGGTGATGTGGATGTTTGGTCAGTTACATAGTGTCTGAACCCAGGCACAGATGTGCTGTGGTCCTATGAACCAGGTCTCCAAAGCACCTCACACGACACAGTCCCTCTGGGTTCCATCAAGCACACACAGTCCATCGATCCTGCTGCGGAAGACCTCATGTTCCCCGCGAGTACAGACGGCACCACCGACCCGAACCACCTTCTCCACTCCTCCACCGCCAACTCCATCCTGGCATCCAAAGCACTTCTTCTGAAGTTTAGCGGGAATCTCAGGCCTCACTATGGGCAGCTCAGGGGACAGCGCTAGCCTAGCAGCCAATAGCAGGAATACACCAACGGACCCAGCGAGCGAACTCTACAGCCAATGACCAACGACACAGCCAAAAACAAAAAGCCCAGGAAAAAAAACAAAATAAAAACAGCACAAAAAGACAAAAACAACCAAAAACCATTTGACTGGCTCAAGGCACAAAAAAAAGAATAACATAATAAAGGTTATTCTTCGTGGAGCTACTGGTGACATGCAGCCGCTCTTTCAGGTCTGTGTGCTTGTGTGAGCAAAAAGTGCTCACACAAATAGTACCAGTAGTAGTATCTATATAAAAACAAGGCTATTTACCATTACCATATGTAAGTAGAGGCTGCAGTAGGAGAGTATTAGTAGGAGAAATGGTTGCAACATGAATAAAAGAAGTGGTAATAGTAATAATAGTGTGCTTGTTGTGTTTCCCCACAGAAACATCAGATCTGCCTCATTTCTCCAGCCCTCATTTGGTCAGTAGGTTTGCTCTGGTGGAAAACTTGGACTTTCTGTACTACCTACGCCATGGCCGACCATCATTTGCATACGCCACTTTCCTTGTCCAGCAGCTGAGCAGCGGCAGTGACGTCAGGCTGCTGTGAGTTGGCACGGTTACCTACAGCTGAGATAAATGGGAGGATTAATGGAGCAATAAAGAAGACAAACACATTGTCTTACATGTGTATGCGGGTTGTGTTTTAGGCTGCAGCAGGCTTGGACACAGGTGTACCGGTTGGCCTTGCAGTGTTTTCATTTGTCGTCTGTGACTTCGGCTGCTATTTGTTTCTGTGAACTGCTGGGAGCATGCAGCCTCAAGCTGAGAGTTGACATCAGAGCCATGAACATGATCCTGCAGCACTGGAACCAGCAGAGCACGCACGCCAGTCCAACACAGCATCTACATACCCTGGGTAAACACACTGAACACACACACACGCGTGCGCGCGCGCGTTGCTCCAACAGAGCATTTAAACACTCTTTCGGCCTTTCTGCTCTCAATTCAGTGTCTAAAGGTGTGAAGCTGGTGGAGGCGGAACCTGGAGCGGCAGAAGAGCTTATTGGTTACCTGGAAGCTGCTGTGACAGACAGTCTGGAGCAGAAAGGCATCAACAGGTCAGTCCCAAGTTATATACACTAACGTCATCATACATCATTAATATTTTCAGTGATTTGCTCGTGCAGCCTGGGCACAGCAGGAAGAGTGAGATTTCTTGACAATCATCTCAGATACCAGGAGAGACACGTAGCGAGCCACTTCCCGTTATTAATGCAAAACAAATACTGTCACAGCATGTGAAGACGTGCTTTTTGGATGCAGATGAACTATGTTGGCATAAATGACATCTGCATTTAAATATATGACAAAGACATCAACAGTTGATGCTCAAGCAGTAGTGTGACAAAACAGAAGTCTTCCTTGGGTGATTGACAACCTGAGTGCAGAGCATGATCACACTTTGCAGTTACATAGAAAGGCGCAATGAGGAACAGGACACAACACCTGCAGTGTAATATGATACTGTGCGTAGCTTGAATGAAGACTCACACACTACTCACACTCTACTAGAACTGAATTGAATTGAACTGAAATGTGCCCTTCTGTGTTTTTTCTCAGGTCATCGTATGAGGCAGCTCAGGAGTGGGCTTTACCTGTTCAGTTCTGTCAGCTCCACGGCCTGAAGCTCAGCTCTGTTTACCCCACCCACTGTGCCAATGACAGACAGTTCATCCTCTTCTTATTATTCGTCCAACTGCACAACTTCCCTCCTGAGCAGGTGAACACAAACCCAGCTGTACAACATCTTCATCATCAACATCATTAAAGCTCTAAGTGATAACAGACTGTCAGAATGTGGTACTGCTGTTTATTGCAGTCACAGTTTTCATGTGTTTCACAACTATTTCAGATCATTATTATTATTATTATTATTATTATTATTATTATATACAATTATAATCATATAAAAAGTCATCATATAGAGCACATGAGGTTTTGCCTTTCTTCAAAAGAAAAAAAAAAGCCTCTACTGCTGTTTTTCCCCTCCAGGTGAGGTCACTGGCTGTTCAGTTTGGCCCTACCTTGCAGGCCCACCTGAGTCTGGCGTTTCAAGACTTACAGTTGTACAGTGATAGGAGAGGCTGTGACCCTGAGGAGCAGTCAGGGTGCCTGAGAGCAGACAAGCTTTCGGCCAGACCACAGCACCCGACAGAGTTGTTCCAGGTCCTCCTTCAGAGCAATGAGGAGACAGTGCCCTGCAGGTACCTGCTGCAGCAGGCACTGGTTCAACACTGCCCATCACTGGCTATACTTGCTGCCTGCCTACAGGTAAAAGGACAAAACACACTCAGCAAACCCTGCTACTGCTAAGAGGACAATTGCTATTGCAATTTGGTCATGGTTGAGAAACACAGATACAAACATATTTACTGTGGGATAAAAGGATGTTGGGGGACCTTTCAGACAGCCATAGTGCACATATTCCATTGAGGGTGCATGATTGATGCCCTTAGGTGCCTGAGTTGACTTTGCTTTGCAAATTCCCAAACAAATTTAGCAATAGTTGCAAATATTTTACGTAGGCTTAGAAAAGAAACAGTTCAAATTAAAACTAAACCTATGTGTTTCTGTTATAAAGCAGTGGTTCATGATAATATTCCTCCTGTCTGACTAACAGCCGACAGAGCTGCTGTCATGCCTCTGTGTGTGGGTGCTGTCCTCCATTGATGATGCTACTGCTGGGGAAGCCACCTCCCACCTGATTGAAGCACCCCAGCACCATGAGTGGAACCTGCATGATCTGTCAAAAATCTGGAAGACACTGTTAGAACGGGGCTACGTCAGGCCCCTCCTACGAGGCTTTGAGCTTTTCCAGAGGGTAAGGATATTCAATTAATTATATGAGTGTACCACTATTTCCCGCCTGATTATGTAGGTCAGGGCCAAAAGAGCTATGGAAAGAGTTAATTGAAAGAGTCATGAAAAGTGACTCAGAAAGGATTCTACTTTCAGAGCATAGTAGGTCAGAGATGGTGGGGGGTTTCTGCTCTTATTCAGAAGGTAAAACCATGTAACATTGTCATTTCTAGGATCATCTTCTCGCCTCCAAAATATATTAACTTCAAATGACACCATTTCAATATTCAACATATTGTTCTAAGGCTTTCCCCCTTTCTCCTTTACCAGTCCTTCATGGATTTGTCTGTTTTTTTCTAGTATCAAGTTTCTTCCCTCAATGTTGAACTTGAAGAGGAATATCTTGGTTGTTTTTGACGTGCTTGATTCTTTTCCATGCGTTATATATACCTTTTCCTTCATTAAATCCATTCTGCAATATATTTGCAATATTACCATGAATGACAGAAGCATCATACTGCATATAGATAAGACAGAAAGATTAAAGAAAACAGTAAATGAATTCCATTTTTCACATAATAATTTATATTTATCTGAACAAAATTATGTTTCTTGATTAATTAAAGTATTTTTTCTGTCTCTCAGGACTGTCCTCTTGTGTTGGTGCTCAAGATGTTTGAGTTATGTTGCGACTACAGAAACTTCACTGAGGCCAAATCGAAGCTGCTGGACTTCCAGAGGACGCTCATCACAGTGAGTCCCACCACCCACTCTGCATTACAGCCCACCCAAAGAGACCAAACCTCTAATTACAGATATGAAGGAACATGCATATGACATTTCATATATGTGGATGACTCTCTTTTGAGTGAAGCCATTTTAGCTGTACACTAAGAAAAGGAAATAGCCTGCATTCACAAACGTTGCTGCTGGGAAATGAAACCAGTTAGACAACACAAATCACTGACATACAAATGTAGATTTCCCCATTTGGGATGAGAGGAGTTGGTGCTCTGAATATGTCTGAGAAGATCATTTTAAAGAAGTTTTTTTCATGTTTGAATGTCTTTAGTATTATTTTTGCATTTAATAATTAAATTAAATTACATTGTTAATTGTTGATTTTCATGCTGTATACATCAATCAACTGAAAACTGTGACTGAGATTTTCCGATGTGCCTCCTCTTCCTCCCTGCTGATAAAGCTGAGAAATGGTGGCACAGTAGCCCCTGACAGCCTCCCCCTGCAGTGGGTGGAGAGCCAGGCCTCTGTGCTGCTCCTCACAATTCTGCAACACTGCTCCTCCCAGTACGACCTCCACCGGCTACTGCAGCTCCTGGCTGAGGTGGACAAACTCCTCAAATCAAATGGTGAGATGTGAGAGTCCAGCATTTCATCAAACTATGTCTGAAAGGAGATGATGGCGTATTAACTAGCCCTGTCACATTCTTCCAGGTTCTGTCACCTTGCTGATATTTGAAACATGAACACGTTGTGTACACGTCTGTGTTTTTATGTCTGTGTGTGCACATAGGTCCAGACTTCAGGAAGCTGAGTCAACTAAGTCAGTTGCTGCAGGGGTCAGAGGTCAGCCTGTCTCCCAGGCTGCTACAGTGCTCTTCTCCCTCCATCCAGCAGGAAGAGTTCCAGGCTGCAGTGGACGCTTTGCAAGCAAGGGGGCGCTACAGCCAGGCCAGGCAGGTTGCCCTCCTGGCAGGCCTGCCCGTCCAAGGTCTTCTGCTCAGCCAGGTCTGATCCATCACTGCTCCTTGATGTTATAATTTTCATGTTAGGCTCAACCAATACAATATTTACTTTGCAACCAAGGTCATATATCTTTGGTGCAGGGTAATCATTTGGGCTTGAGAAGGTGTATCTACCTTTTACCTTCTTAACTGAGATATTGAAGGAATATGCCATGCCTGTACATGCATGAGTTATTGAGTTAACTGTCCAATCACTTTTGAGGCCATAAAGATTTCACAATGTATTGATGATGTTTCTACATATTTCCTTTTATTTGATTTTAAATACCCTCAAATTAAAGCTCATAGTCTACAATGTAAGCATATATTTGTTATATAACTTTATATAACTTGCATATGTTTTGGTAAACAGCTAAAATGGTTGTGTCAGATTTTAAATTCAGTTTTCTCCTCATACGTCTATGGCTGAACATTTGACAAATATGTTTTCTGTCTTCCTTGTAGCTACTTCAGGAAGTGAACTCCCTGAGGTCTAAGCGACAATGGGCGAGGCTAGAGACCCGGATCACTTTCTGGAAGAAGTGTCACGAGCAGCTGAAAGCTGACAGCAGTGATCCAGAATCTGTCTCTAAGTTCTTCCTGTCTCAAGCTGAAACTGGTTCTGCTGCATCCCCAATGAATGCAGAGTCTCAGACGGAGCTGCTGGACATTCAGGAGCGTTGCTTAATGCTTGGGATTGTTGCTCACTGGCTCTCCCTTATAAACCCAGTTCCCATGAGTGAACTGGAGAGCCTGGAGAAAAAACTGTGGCTCAGCAGGGTCCGTAAACACATTCTCACCATCGCCATGGAGAAGGAGAGCGTTTTTAACCTGCCGCAGCCTGCGGTCACACCTGAAATGAACACATATGAAGTGCTCATGAAGGAGTTCTCTTTTTCTAGCATATCAGTTCTTAATACAGAGCAATGCTTCAGTTTGGAGGGGCTGCCTGGTACCTCTGAGGAACAGAAGAAACCGAATGTTGGATCAGAATTAAGTCAGGAGGAGAGGAGTGTTCTGGCTGAACTGATTAGCAAGTTATTAGATGAGGGCAGTATCCATGAAGCCAGTCGTGTCTGCCGTTATTTCTCCCTATACCACCCAGACATGCGGGTGGTGCTGCGCTGCCGATGCCTGGCATCTGGAGACCTGAAACCTGAACCACACGAAGAGGCTTCTGAAGCACCAGCAATAAAGAGCATTACTAGTTGTAAGCTTCCGTCGGATTTACTGATTATATATAAATACATAATAGACCTACTCTGTTATCAGAATATACTGCTAAATCTTTAACCGTTCTAAACCATCATTGGTGGCAATTATTCCTTGAGAAAAAAAAACAAAAACGTCATACATCCCAAATTTTACTTGAGTAAAAAGTAAGTACAGGCATCAAAAAAATGACTTTGTAGTCAATACCTACAATACCTTTCTCTTAAATGTTGGGGAACAGAATGTCTGACACTGAACTGAGAGTTCCAGAGTTTTATTAAAGAACAAATGACAATGGCAGCCTTTCTCTGTGCTGCAATCTTTAAAATGCTGAATACAAAAAGAGAGACAAGTTAAAAACATAAAAAAAAACCTGAAATTGAACTTCAGCTGTAATTTTCCAGTTTGACCGTAGGAGATTTACAGGATAGACAGAGTCTGCTAAGTTGTTGCAGGCTCCTTATTACCAATTCAAATAAGCAGTCCATTGGAAATGCTGCTTCATGGATGTAATAAAAGTTACATGTTAGGTTTTCTTTTCTCTTTCTATCCCCTCCAGCTCACTCATTCAGCAGCCTGTCCTCATTTGTGATGCTGCCATTCCCTGAAGATGAGGTTGCTGTCCAGCTCCAGAAACTAGTGGATCTGTGTCGCCATGGCAGTAACTATTGTAAACAAGTCCTCAGCCTCTACCAGCTCTCTAAGGTACACACCAGCTCCCATCCATCACCAAACATCAGTGGGTTTATTAAGGACATGTGTTGGGTAGAGTGAGTTGGCAACACTTCTCCCTCAGCATCAACCTTTTTATTCTTGTTGTTAACTCTGCGCCCTCTGTCCCCTTCAGGAGCTGCAGTGCTCCTTCACTCAGATGTGCAGGGAGGAACCTTGCTCTGTGCTGGAGAAGCTGCTGCTCTCAGAGCAGCCGGAGCGCTTTAGAAAGGCTCATGCATTCATCAGAGCTCAGGGTCTCTCTGCAGACACTGTAGCTGAGCTGGTCTCTTCTGCTGTGGTTCAGGCACTGCTGACCTCCAACCAAGAGCTGCAGTCTGGTGAGAGCAAAGCAGGTTTGGCCATTTGAGGCCACATCATAGTGCCTAAAATGTTGTTCTGTACAAAAGTATTCCTCACACTCAAGTCCTGACAGTACACAAATAGAACCCGATCAAAGAAATAAAACAGAAGTGTATCTATGAGGTGTAACTTAAAGTAATAAGTTAACTCTTGTTTTCAGTGTCCGGTGACAGCCCCTTGTGCAGCAGTAACAGTAAATAAACATTTCCATTAACTTCTGATCAGTTGTCTACAGCAGCGTGGAGGTATTCTTCAGTACAGAACTGCTTTAGTTCTGAGATCTGGGTTTCTTCGCATGAACTTCTTGCTTCAGGTCCTTCTGCAACGTCTCTGTTGGATTTAGGTCAGGACTTTTATGTGGCCATTCTAAAATATTAATTTTGTTCTTCCTTAACCATTCTTTTGTAGAAGGACTTGTTTACTTGGGCTTGCTGTCTTGCTGCATGACCCAGTTCCATTTAAGATTCAGCTCATGGACATATGTCCTGACATTTTCTTTTAGAATCTTCTGGTATAATTCATAATTCATTGGTCCATCTATGATGACCTGGCCCAGATGCAGGAAAACAGACCCAAACAAGGACATGGCCGTCCCCATGATTCACAGACAAGATGAGGATCTGATGCTTGAATCAAGTGCTGTGTCACCTTGAGACACGAGCCTCTCATTTAAACCAGATAATTCTACTTTGGTCTCATTTGTTCACAAAACATTTTCCTAATAGTCCTCTGGCTTGTCCACATGATGTTGATCAAACTGTAGATGGGGAGAAATGTTCTTTTTGGAGAGCATTAACTTTGTCCCTACCACTCTGTCATGCACACCATGGTTGTTCAGTGTTCTCCTGATGTTGAATTCATTAACATTGACATTAGTCAATGTGAGAGAGGCCTTTAGATGCTTACAGGTTACCCTGGGTAACCCTGAGGTCCTCTTTGTCTACTTTTAGGACTTGTGTAAAAACCTACTCATCTTTTGAGTAATCGTTATGCAGAAAACTGGAAGATGTTTCTTCAAAACTCAGGAAATGTCCTCCTGAAATAAAATGTGTGTGTGTTTGTGTCCCCAGTGGAGAAGCAGGTATTCAGGATGTCGGAGGGAAGAGACTCACTGGTCCAGCTGATCAAACTGTGTGACGACCCAAACCTAGTGGGACTCAAGCTGCTGGAAAACCTCAACACTGTGCCTCTGAGAGAACTTAGCTGCAGTATGACACGCACACACTATGTCCCTCATGCATTTATGACATATCCACAGCATTTTGACTATAATACAACTTATAGTCTTATACTCTTACAAGACTATAGAAGAGAGTTGTGATCATTTCTTCTCATAAAAATAAAAAATGGACTATATTAACACATAGAAATGACATTTTTATATCAGTCACTCAGATCACACATCATTTTTATGATGGAATTGTTCAGACTGTCTCAGTCGTACACATTACCCAGGCCTTCAGAACACACCTCCATAATACAGTATATTCAAATGAGCATTTCTGGTATTTGACAATTCTGCTCAGTAGTGAAGACTGGCAGTTCACAAAGACGGTTGTATGATTTATTTTATTTGTTTGATGTTTATTATTTATAAAATGTGATTCTGAACAGAGAGAGAAACAGAATTTCTCAATATGAACCAAAAAACTTTTTCTCTTATAGTTGTAGAGCTGCTGATTGTGGCTCATGACTGTTTCAGTCTCACCTGTAACATGGAGGGCATTGTGAGAATCCTCCAAGCTGCCCGTCACCTCAGCCATACCTACCTGGCTCCAGGGGAGCACCACAGCCTGCTGGTAAGGCTTGAGTACAGATCCATACGCCACAATGATTCTGCTAATTTCGCTTGCTCAGACTCTCCCTTCTCAGAGCGTAAATTCAATATTATTGGGAAATTAGACTGAAATTTCCATTCCAGCAAACTACACATGTTGTACCAGAGAGCCTTTTTATTTTTTTATATATATATTGTTTTGGGCAATTTCAACCTTTATTTGGAAGTACAGTGACAGTTATGACCCTTCAAAACGGGGCCACCTGCGACAAGGACTGTAGCCTCAGCACATGGGGTGGGTGCTCTACTCATTGACCTAAAAAATACCCCTCTTATGGTGTTCTACCCTAGGATCCCGAGGATCCCCCATAAATCTATCCCAGATCCCTCATACATAATGTGCGAGCTACTTCTGTGATAGATAAGATGATGCTCTGCCTGAGGTCGTTCTTCTACCGACTCTGTATACCTTCTTTTTCTGCGACTGGCTTTCTTGGATGTCTTTTTTACCAGGAACACAGCCAGTGCAGAGGTTGTGGTGCATGCACAGTTAAAATCTGATTAAGCATATATATGTTGAAGAAAATTGATTTCCAATCACATTATCTGGGTGTCTTAATTGGATAAGAGACCTCAGATTTTAGTTGGAGTAACATGTTTACAAACGCTTAAGTTGTCCAGTTAAAGTCAGATTAAGGCAATAATTAATTTTTTCCACGTGCACTGAGTGCTGATGCCTTCAGAGCCGTAAAGGACCCTCACTACTGCTCCCTGCAGTGCAGAGTCTACTCTGTCTTATAAAGCGCCGTAGCATGGTCAGTCCAGTTTTTAATAGGCAGATTAGAACACTTCAATGTCGCTATAGCTTCTGCGTCAACTTAATGCAGAAGCTACAGCGACATTGCAGAGCCTCGCGCAGTAACTGACGTGCCCTTTCCTAGAAATGTAACAATGCCCCACAGGAACGCAGACAGCTGTGATTGGTCACTTGGTAGTAGCGCGTTTCCACTGTAGTATTTCCAGCTGCTTCTCAATCTCCGCAATTTCCAAACTGATTGATTTGGATCAATAAAGAATCTGTAAGGTTAACTAGGGAGGTTTGGAGATACAGACATTTGTATGACTCATCTCAAGCAGAAAATAGAAACTAAATTTACCCAACTGGCAAAACCGACACAGAGCTATCTAGTTTTTGGTTGCCATTGCATAAATGCTATGTTTTATAGCATTTAGCAATTTATTGGCACACAGTTGCCATGAGTGGTGCTTGGCTTCAGTGAACGGTTTTCACTTTTGTTTCAGTAAGGCTGCCTTTGTGGGACACTAAGCTGAACATATTCTGAACCTTTCAAGCTGAACCTGGGCATTGGATAATCAGTCCTCATCCTCCATATGATAAAAATCTCTGTTTAGAAACAGCAAGCTGTCTTTTGTTCGCATCATGCATTCTTGTGTATGTTGATACAAATAGGAAGTGATGGTAAAGTTGTGTTTGTGTATATGTGTGTGTGTGTAGGTGCGTCTCTTGACAGGTATTGGCAGGTACAATGAGATGACGTACATCTTCGACCTGCTGCATCAGAACCATTGCTTTGAGATGCTGTTGAGAAAGAAAGTGGACACAGAGAAAGGACAGGTTAGACACACATAGTAATAAGAAGTGATATGTGATCAGTAACCTCTGTCATACATTGTTAATACTGACACATTTTTGTTGTTCTTAGATAGTTCCCATTGTTTGCACATGGACTGCCTGTTAATGGCAATTATTACCTCCTTGTTGCAGAGCTCCAGTCTGAAGACAGCCCTGCTGGATTACATAAAGCGCTGCCTTCCGGCAGACAGTGAGAAGTACAACATGGTGGCGCTGTGTTTCAGCATGAGAAGGGAGATTGGAGAAAACCACGAAATGGCTGCCAGGACACAGCTGAAGATGATTGAGTCTCAAGTCTGGGGTGAGCTTTTCAACACAAGAATTCAGAAAAATCTTAATGCCCTTTGTCTGGCATGATCCTAGTGTCAGCTATACTGTTTTCTCTACCAGTTGTCACTCCTGAGCTGAAGGCTTCGTTACTCAAGGTGTTAGGGCTACTGAAGGATGCTGCAGAGAGCTTCTCCAAGGTGAGCTCCTGTGTGTGCACTTGTGTTTATACTTTTAATTACCTGACACAACCAACTTTCACTGAACGTGTGTGTGTTTTGCCAGGACTCATGTGTACGTCAGGCAAATCGCTGTGTCCAGACAGCTAAACTGGTCACTCTTCAGCTCCACTTCCTCAACCAGGGATCAGACTTGCGCGTCATCAACCTGCGACCTGTAGAGTTCCTGAATACTACCATAGCTCTGCCACGATGCTACCAGGTCTCTTTCTGCTACACTTCCATAATTTCTTCATCTTCTGAATCCTTTCATCCTCAGGGCTACGTCGATATTACCTAGATTTTTCCTAGAGTGTAATCAGTTCAGACTGAATGACTGTAGATCAACTTTCCCCCACAAAACATATATGGGAAAGTTGGTTTGGCTTCCAGACATGTTTCAGTAGACTTTGTTTGGGGGAAATGATTGGACAGTAATGTTCTTTGATGTTCTGACGTGTTTCAGTGCCTCATACTCCAACATTCAGTTGATTATACCCATTGCTGTCTGTCATCAGGTGTTTGTGGTGGCTGAGGCCTACAGCTATAGTCCAGACTGGGCTGAGATTTTGTACCAGAAGGTGATCCTGAATGGAGACTTTGTGTATTTGGAGGAGCTAAAACGCCATCGTCTGCTCACCTCCACCCTGTTTGAGGACATTTTCAAAAAGTAAGACAATACCCATGCATGAGTAGTCCTATTCCATCAGGCGTTATGACTTAACATTTTTGCCTCTAAATAACCTGTGCATCTGTTATTGTTTCAGGCTGGATGGGGCTCCCAGCAGCGCCACTCCCAACGTGAAGCGCCTGCTGTCTCACTGTGATGATGTGTACAGCCGCTATAGGCTGGCCTACCAGCAGAAGCTGTATGACATCACCAAGTCTATGCTTCAGGACACCAAGACGTCCAACTACCTAAGTGACAAGCTTGCAAGCTGATCCTATGACTGATTTCATGATCAAGAACGAATAATAACCAGTTACTGAGGCATATTTATATATATATATTTAAAAATACTAATAAAAACATTTTTTGAATTTTCCTCTGCCTTTTTCCAATTGGATATATATAAAAGACAAATTAAGTGAAATATACTTACTGTTGTGCAGATGATCAAATCCAAATGGTCATTGGATTGTTTTTTTTCTCGCTGCCATGTTGCAGTCCTTGGTTAAATGGCTGCTGTTTCAAAATCACTGATTAAATGAGCACACAATCCTAACAATATGTACACTAACTGTGCAATTCACATTAAAGACACTTTTGAATTATATTGAATCAATATTTTATTATTTTATTTAACTTAATCTTATGCTGCTTTTATTGCACCTTGTCCACTCAGTCTGTCATGGTGCCCTCCACTTTCATGGAACAAAAGAACAAAAGGTTGAGAGGACACATGACGCGTAAAAAGTTTTCTATATACTAATAGTCTGTTTATATATTATATAGCACATAAATTAACAGCATGCATTTTCTTATCAGGCCATTTTTAAATTAGAGTTATAACATGGATGTTAGGTTTAGTGACAAATAGCAGTAGCCAGTGCAGGTGTAGAAAAAATTAAATAACTCTGAAACACTGTACCTCTGTAAAAGGGAACTGTTGTGCTGTGCAAGTGTACATGTTCTCCTAAAATAATACTGTGACATTTTTAACTTTCAGTTCATGTCTCAGTTTGTGTAACATTGGTGGAAAATAAGATCAATGTTTTGAATTATGCCTTAAAGACATTAAGTCCCCTATTATGGAACATAGAGAAATAGAAAACAAAAAATATTAATGGGAATCTTTTCACTCTTTTTTGCTTAATGTGGCTGGTTAATTTTCTTAATTCAGTCAGTTATTTAACTAAGCATTTTAATACGTATGAAGCATAGTGTCCCCAGCCACAGGGACACTGGTAATTCAAGTCCTGAGGTTGAAGGTGTTGTTTACTGTCACAAAGCACACAGCTGCCTCACTCACATGTCTTTGTGGAGAGCAAAAGAAGACATGTTTGATAGAAATAGAAAGGGGTAAATAAAACCACTAGAGACTACAATGACACAACCCTAATGGCTTGATATTAGTCGTGTGAAACACATCAACCGAACTTTGATTTTACTTTTGCCAGGAGTCAGAGTTTGAAGCAGGGCACCACTTACCGGGTTGTCAACAACATTTTGTCATTGAAATGTTCCAAGAACAGAAATACAAAACAAGATACAGTCTTCATAAAGGAGAAAAACTGCGATCAGTCAGTGTGTCTGGAATTACATTACAGAAGAATGACGTGTGCAGTTGATATGAAAATGTCAGGTTAATGTGTCCTCAAAACTTTAGGAATAAAATCCCAGCCGAGGAGAATGGTCAGACCAACTCAATTGTCTCCACAAGAACTTCAACATGAACAGTAAGGTATGTGTCTGGAAGTTCATCTCAAAATATGTGGAAGATTGAACCCAAACCACTAGATTTAAACATCTTCAGACCTCCTTTTGGGTGTGAGCTCTGATTTTATTATTGTGTTCTTTGGTTTCAATTAATTTATAGTGATACTTTACATTACCCAGAGGCGACCCTAGACATTTTGGCGCCCTAGGCAAAAATTACAGTGTGGCACCCCACCCCCATCAATGAGCTATTGCACAAAATATATTGATGAAACCAGTGCAGACAGAACTGAATAAAAAATAGAGCGCACACAAGTGGCACAATTCAATTTCAATCCAGCTTCACTTTATGTCACACTAGATATCAAACAATAAAAAAATAGAACAGCAATAACAATAAACAATAAATACTAGAAAATACAAAATACAACACAATTAAAACAGATACAAAACTTACTTACTGCACGAAATACGTATATTATACATAAACCTGGAGGCAGCATTATGTTAATAAATGTCAACTGAGGCAAATGAGTGACTCTGGACATTGTCTATGTTTGGAGCAGGCTTAAGGCCTCAAGTTGACTTACTACCTCAAGTCTGCAGCCCCACTTGTCTTGCCTCCTTTGCAGCAAAGTCATTTACAACATCATCATAAGACAGGTCATAAGGCTGTTGTGAGACTACAAGATTATTCTTATAAATAATCTGAGGTGGAGGTGTCCAAGGTGGCTGATGCAGGACTTAAATATTACAGAAGTGTATCTAAAAAAGATGAATTGATGTAAGTATTAATTAAATAACTGATAATAAGCCACATTAAGCCACACAAACAGCAAGAGTAGACTGAAGGTAAAAATTGGTTGGTTTCTTAGGCAGACAGTGGATGGTGGTTTATACAGTAGGACATAAGAGAACAATTGTAGTCTACTTCTACACCTGAATACTTTCTAACTTCCCCTAAGCTTGGAGTCACTGATGGTAACTTTCTCTTCTTCTTTTCTTCTCTTTCTTCCTTGAGCTCTTTGGTCTGCTGGAATTCCGTGGCTGAAAAGTGCAGTGTTCTGTTCCTCCACTAGATGGTAGCCCATACTCAGCGACATCTTCCTATTCTCTATTCTTCATGCATCTTCTGTCATGTCTTAATGTTTCACAGCTCAGTTGGGACATTTTAGAACTCAGTGCCACGATAAATTAGTAGAGACTAAGATCCATCGCTCAGCATCACAGTGTTGATCTCTGTGGCTGCATGCTGGATTTAAGTTGTTTTTAGATAAACTGTAATAATCCACCAGGTGTAAAATCTCTGCTTTTTCACTCCATCAGCTTTTGTTAAATTTTCTTCAGGCATTAACAGGATTTGTTTGCTGAAAATGTACAGATGCTCTGTCTTCATGCTTTTAGGCAGCACTGGTAATAAGCTCCAGAGTGCACTGAGCGTGCTGAGCTGAGAATGCTGGGAAGCATGCTTGATTTAAATCCATCTGTCTCTGGATGCTGTGTATGGTGTGGTGTGACTGTTACCATGTAAACACACAAAACTGCAAAACGTTATGTCCTCAGCAACAACCATGAATTTTTATACAGATGATACAACTCAAAAAGAAATAACACGAAATAAAGCACACCTTCAGTACCACTGAAACTTACTGTTTGGTTTAGAATTTGCAGCTGATATAAATGTTTAACGCCACATGTCCATTCTCTCTGCACCAGCTGGCTGTTTATCTGCAGTAACTCGTTTAATGGCGAGAGTCATTAAGAAAACATTGTCATTATTCAGTCCTAATTGAACCATTTCTCAGGAGTGTATATTATGCTCGGCCTAGCAGAGACAAGCTTTCACAAAGGACATTTCACAAACTTTTAGCTGAAATTGAGTTAGTTGAAGTGAATTATATCACGACCCTCTGACCATAACAAGACGTACAAACGTAAGTTGAATATTGAAGTTTTGTTTTCATCATGTGTGGGAACATTGAACAATTTAATTATCAGCAAAATAACCAGTACGCGTGGAGTATCTGTCAATGATGATAACAGTGTTTTTAAGTCTTTATGAGCAAAGGCTTAGTTTAATCCAGAGTTTTTGATGAGACTTGCTAATAGATACTTACACTAAAAACTGTCCATTGTGGTGGAACGTGTTCTCCCTGACAAACCACATTACAGCAGCAGGTGTTACTTGATACTTGCAGTTCACTCGCGGCTGGCAATCAGTAGTCA